>NC_054372.1:63855339-64162839 GCF_017654675.1 Xenopus laevis | reverse complement strand
TCAGTCAATAAAGAAGCTCTCTCATTTAAACATCAAATGCGCATTGTTTTGCAACACCTGTTATTCAGCCATAATAGCTTTCTTAACCTGTCAAAGTGTTTAAGCTGAGGAAAAGAAATGGGCCTCCAGCTGTGCGGCTCTGTGGAGAAAGCTTGTGCAAAGCGATATTAGTTTAATGAAATGTGTACAGATTGTAATTGTGGTAATAAGAGGGCAATTCCCTTAGGTGCAGTAAGAAGGCAATGTATGCAGTCAAGCACAAAACTGAATCTGAAGACAGACAGGAAGAAATTGGGGGGCACAATGGGATACATGTTGTGTGTATAAAGCAAAAAAATTAAACAAGTTTATTCTCAATTGTCTAAAAAAAAAAGAAGTTTGGACTATACAAAATGCATATCAAACTGTAGAGGCCACAATTGCCCCTGCACTCTTGCCTACTAATCTTTAGTTGTAATTTAATACATATTCACAAATATCATAGCCTGATACAAGAATGTCTGTACAAATATAGGATTTATTATCTGGGTTGAGGGGTTTTCCAGAAATTTTTTTCTGTAATTTGGATCACCAAAAAAATAACTTAAACATTAAGGGGCCGATTCACTAAGGGTCGAATTTCGAAGTTAAAAATACTTCGAAATTCGACCCTCGGATTGAAATCCTTCGACTTCGAATATCGAAGTCGAAGGATTTAGCGCTAATCCTGCGATCGATCGATCGAAGGATTTTTCGTTTGATCGAGCGATTAAATCCTTCGAATCGAACGATTCGAAGGATTTTAATCCAACGATCGAAGGAAAATCCTTCGATCAAAAAATCACAGGCAAGCCTATGGGGACCTTCCCCATAGGCTAACATTGACTTCGGTAGCTTTTAGCTGCCGAAGTAGGGGGTACAAGTTTTTTTTAAAGGGGAAGTACTTCGACTATCGAATGGTCGAATAGTCGAACGATTTTTCGTTCGATTCGTTCGATTTCGTTCGAATTCGAACGAATTTAACCAATTCGATGGTCGAAGTACCCAAAAAATACTTCGAAATTCGAAGTTTTTTCATTCGAATCCTTCACTCGAGCTTAGTGAATCGGCCCCTAAGTAAACCCAGTAGGGTTTAACAAACCTGATGTATTGCCACCAATTTGGTTAAACTTTCTGGATACCAGAGAAAAGAACCAGCCCCTATGGCAATGGAAATTTTAGAAACAAATATGGTGCAGTATGTCTATATCATGAGGGAATTCACCCAGGGCTCAAGTTTCTATGAGAGTGCTTCCCCTCTTTCTTATCTTAGGGGTATCCCCTTTTGTTAAGTTGTAATATTATTCCTGTGAGGGGTTGATTTAGTATGTGCGGCAAACGTTCCTGTGTTATCACCCCACTGTATTATGACCTTTTTGTTAACAGTTATTAAAGATTAGCAATTCAGTCTGAAACCAAAATTGGTTTAGTGGTTTCTGACAAACAAATTAATTAACAGAGTATTTTCCATTTTTTTCCATCCTCAAAACTGATTCAAGTTCCAAACTAAAACATAGTAATCTATTTATCATGTCTGGTGGCTCAGATAGATAGAAATGTACAGTGTTTTAGAGGCAGTGATGTCAATGAATGTGGATAAGGAGGTATGTTTGGAAGCTTTGTGGCCCACGAGAGTGGAGATTTCTCTTGGAAGTCAAAGTGTTCCATCTGTCATGCACGTTAGTTTGTCACCGTGACTAAAGGTGGCCAGACATGCGACAATTACAATCTTTCCCATGACCATTGGTCGTACAAAGAATTTTTTGTCCACTCTACTAAAGTTAACAGATGGTTCGTCAGATATGCAAATAAAACCAAAAATAATTATTGATGATGATTCAACATTAACGTTACAATGTCAAAAAAAATTCAGTCCTGCCCGATGAACGAGACAACCAATATCCACCAATATGCACCAATTATCATATGAAAAATCTTTCATACAACAATATTGGTGTGTCTATGGCCACCTTTAAATCAAAAGAACATTAATCACATACCCTGTAATTAGCTGGGTTAGTTTAACTAGAGATAAGGGGCTTTGTATAAATAACCCTTTGCCATTTGCTGTGACTATTTTAATTCACATATAAGCTTGCATAAACCAGGATCAGGGAAACTAAAATTAACTCCAGTTTCACTCTCTAAGTTCGCAAAATAACAAAATTGATAGATGTTTCTTAATTTATTAAACCAATGGCAACTTTGAACCATAGAGTATACTGACCCTTTGTATTCTAAGAATTACTTTTTAGCAGTGAGGTTAAAGATTATATTGTTTACACACTAAGGTTATATGGTTTATAGTTTATTTAATGTCTTCCACAATGGCAAATTACTAATAATTAATTATTTTGATATAGAAACATTGATGAAATAATAAAAACAAAAACCACAACTATGACAGTAAACACAATATTGAAAAGAACTTGCATGCATTCTCCAGGATGTACAGTATGTAATTTAACAACTAATCTAAAAACGGCTCTTTTTTTTTTTTAAATAACCATATGAATGCCTTTTTGTTGAATTCTTATTTGAATCTTTTTCATGCGAAAAGGGCAAAACAAACTTTGCATCTTTCCTTTTAAATAACTTTTTTCTGTAAGTCTTTGTAATTCAAAGTTTCTGTGAGCAATAGAGGGAATGTTCTTATTACTAGACTAGAATTCCGATGATAAAAATACAATCAAAAATCAAGTTTGTAAAGGACATTGGTGTATTTCAAATTAGAAGAGTCACTTGGCCCCATTATTCATATCTACAGTTTTCATGCTTGCTTGTTTATTATATTAGGTATCTTATAATGGTGTCAGAAGCTGGCAGAAACGTTTGTGTTTATTAAGCCACTAAAGTTCCCTAAAAGGACAGCAAAATTTATAATCTGACTGTCTCAGCAACAAGTTACATTTTTAGAGAAAATGGCTGCAAATTCTTATCATACTCCATGGAGTGTATAGGAGATCTGGATCCCGTACCTGAACTTTTTTCAGATCACAGTGGGAGATTTTTGAGGTGGCTATAGAATTAGACAAAAAAAGACTCTAAGGTAAGAGTGGCTTAAAGGTTGCCACCTGTCCACCTGGCCTTTGACTGGACAGCCTGGTTTTTGGAAGTGCTGTCTGATTCAAAATTGCCTGCCTGGTTTTCCAAATTATGAAAAACTGCACAGAGCTCTCAGTGATTGAGTCCTCGGATCAGTCTGTCATCAGATCACCATGTCAAAGACCCCACCCTGCAACATCATCATGTTGGAGTTAGCAGCGGGGAACATCATATATGATGAAAGATACATATATAATAGCACACACACTAAGGCCAGGCAGAAACAATAGACCAAATATTTCACTAAGCTGAGCTCGCAGCAATAAGTGAATTTGGAGTCCTACATAATGAGCTTATTAGAAACACAATAGTACTGTCAGGGGGCCTATCAGCTCCCAGCCGGAGTAGTCAGGACCAAGGAGGAAGCTTCAGGGGTCAAAGTCCAAGTTCGTGGTACAAATAGGACCTGGCAAAATCATAATCAAAGTCCAGGTAAAAGTCCAAAAGGCAGGCAGAATAATATCAAAGTTGAGGTTCAGGCAGGGTCAAAAGTCCAGGAATCAATATAACAGGATTTAACAAACACCAAGGAATGTTCAAAACAAAACCTACAATCAGACATCAAACTGGCGTCCTTGGCGTCCTTTTATTTTGAATTTTGTGCCGGGCGTGGAACGTCATCACGCCTGCCCACGTGGTTTATGGGCACTGCCATCTTGGATGTGGTGCTGCCAGAGACAGGAGCACCATTGGGCGCTCCTGACAGTACCTGCTCCCCCAGGGGGGCCACTGGACCACCATCTCGTGGTTTCTTTGGAAACTGTTTGTAGAAATCCCTTAACAGACGGGGAGCGTGAACATCAGCCGTTTTAATCCAACAGCATTCTTCTGGACCTAAACCCTTCCATTTGATCAGGAACTGTAGAGACCCTCTAGATATTCTTGAATCCAAAATTTTCTCTACCTTGTATTCCTGTTGACCTTCCACGGAGATAGCCGAAAGAGGAGATTGTTCGGAAGAAGCGATTAGCGATGGCCGGTTTTACCAAAGACACATGGAACATATTAGGGATTTGCATCTCAGGGGAAGTTGAAGTCTGACAGTCATGGGATTAGCAATCTCCACAATGGAGTATGGACCAACAAATTTTGGACACAATTTGGGGAAAGGAATCTTGAGACGAATGTTCCTCGTAGAGAGCCACACTTTGTCCCCAACTTTTTATAAGGGAGAAGACCTCCTTCCTTGATCAGCATACTTTTTGTGGGACAAGGAACTTTTCTCTAACTTGGTTTTGGAAGCCAACCAAATGGCTGACATGTGGGCTGCATGATCATCGGCTGCTGGAACATAAGACAAGAGGAAGTCCAGAGGGAAAGCTTGAAGATGTTATTATCAAAGTCCAGGCAAAAGTCCAAAAGGCAGGCAGAATAATATCAAGGCAGAGGTTCAGGCAGAGCCAAAATCCAGGAATCAATATACAAACACCCAGGAATGTTTAAAACAAAATCTACAATCGGGCAACGAACCGGCGTCCTTGGCATCCTTATATTTTGAATTTCGCCCTCTGGGCGCGTGACGTCATCATGCCAGCATCAGCCCACATGGTTCATGGGCACCACCACATCTTGGATGCGGCGCCGCCGGAGACGGGAGCCCATCAGATGCTCCTGACATACTGGGAACAAAAGATGTCAGTATAAAAAAGAGAATGCTATGAATGCCAGAGTTAAATTTATAGAACACTATAGAGATGTGTAAACAACAAGGCAGATATGGAGAGTGTCTACTACACAGCAAAAACACCACCCAGAAGGGAACAAAGGCTACAAAGGTAAAAGCATAAAATGCAAATATTGCAGTAGCAAT
This sequence comes from Xenopus laevis, assembly GCF_017654675.1. Lineage (NCBI taxonomy): Eukaryota > Metazoa > Chordata > Amphibia > Anura > Pipidae > Xenopus > Xenopus laevis. Next base: position 64,157,906 of record NC_054372.1, on the reverse strand, counting down.
GCCAGAGGCAGGGGACAATGCCATTTACAGTATATGAGTAAACTTTTTTTATTTTGACGCCCATTGACTTAAGTGTGTTTCGCAAATTTTTCACTGCTTTGCAATTTTTTTCGGGGTTTTGTGAATGTTTCGAAGGTGGAATTTTAGTGGTTTTAGAATTTTTAAAAACACAATTAAATGCTAAAAAAAAAATCTTAATATAAAAGTACAAAGAAAAAAATGCTGATTCTCAAAAAATTTCGATCAGAGCGCATGCTCATAACATGCTTCTGACATCACACATACACATATAATAAGCAACTTGCATTCACTTATTATGCGCATGATTGTGCCACAACATGTTTGCTGGAACTGGAAGCTCCCTCCCGATGAGGGTGGCCTACTGCTCTATTAGCCTGCATCTTTAGTTGGGGATAATATTTTTTGGCAACAGGTGCCCTTTAAAGGTTTACATATATATATGTATATACATATATATGATGCACTGTAGATTGTCCAGATACCTGCTTGTACAAATTATAAAATCAAGAGACTTAAAATTAAATCGTTTTTTTCTTTGCTGCTATAACAGCCTGAGGAGGCTTCTCACTAAGGAGCACCTTTACTAAGGGTCGAATTTCGAAGTGAAAAAAACGTTGAAATTCGATCACCGAATTGCAATAGTTCGACATTCGAAGTCTTTTTTGATCGAATATGGCTATATTCGATCAAAGTAAAATTGTTTGATCGATCGATTAAATCCTTCGATTCGAATGATTTAAACGATTAACCGAACGATTTTAAAAAGAAAAACTTTGACTTCTAAAAACTTAGCCAAATGTTGGCTATAGGTTCTAGGAGGTCCCCATAGGCTAACATAGCAATTCGGCAGGTTTAAGGTGGCGAAGGGTCAAAGTTTTTTAAAGAGACAGTACTTCTACGTATATTCTAATTATGGTAATGATGGTGCATATTTATAACATGTAGCGCTATTGCTCATTACTGATGAGCAAAACATTTAGACATGTACAGATTTGCCGCTAACTTATGGGTTTCACCACCAGGGAAAATGTTCTCTTAACTTCTGCAAAAATTCACCGTGGTTAGTATTGTGCTACAAAATAAAAAGATGAGCGTCATAAAAAAAAAAAAGACCCACGACAACCTCATGCAATATGTCACGGTTTATTCATTTTAATATGGAATATAAAGCATCCAGATAGTATATATATATATATATATATATATATATATATATATATATATATATATATATATATATATATATATATATACTATTATATCATGATCTGCACTGGGTTTAGTACAATACTCAAATTAATCAGTGGTTTTTGGGTGCTAATCTGTTTTCAGTGTCAAATCCGAAAAAAAATCATGCGATTCAGATTTTTTCACAATTTTATCCAGTCTTTTCCCATACCAGATTTTTCTTGAGTAAATTTATTGATAAATATGGTAAAATTGTGCACGGGAGTTTGGTCGAAGTGGTTTTAAGAAAATAGTAAGAAAATTTCGTATTTTAGTAAATAACCCCCTAAGTGTAGTAGTCTACCAGAGGTAATGTAAAAAAATCACAGAAATGTTTTTAAGAAATTGGCAACATGGCCTTTTTTCTGTTGGAAAAGCAGTTGTAGCATAGTGTATAGGAGGTCCTCTAACAATGTAGCAGTACACTGAGTGAAAAATGCATGTGATTTTGCCCACCCAAAGCAGAAACGAGGTGTCATAGAAAAAAGTATCATAGACTCTAATGTAGTTCGCTACAAAATATCACTTGACAAATACATTTCGCAAACTGTTTGGGACAGATTCGCTCATCATTATTGCTCATTTGAATTTATTTTTGTAAATTTTTGCTGATCTCAACCCTGGATGGATAGCAACGCATCAGAAGATCACTGACTGCTGATCGAATTGTTTATTTAATTCGGTGCAGAATCATACTGAGAAATCATTTGTAGTGAAAGATCACTTAGACACACTCCTGTGTGAATTTTATTTACATACAAGTATTAGACACTTATGTACAAGTACCTGCATATAGCTATCTATTGAAATCCCTTCTCGCCATTGAAGCCAGGAATAGAAAAAGTATGTATAGGCTACCTATTAGTATAATAATTCCACATTGTTCTAATATTAATTTATTTTAACAGTGAGATAGTAAATGTGTCATTAGGTTTTTGTTGTTTTCAGACCATGAGCATGCTAGTATTTAACAGTTTACATTGCCAATTGTTCCCGCAGATAATGAATATGGCACAATGAATATGGCACAAGATACCTTGCATACTGCCAGCTTTGGTTTGACTTATGCAGTCACCAAGCAAATATAACTGCCCCCTGCAGTCCCCATGCTAAATTATTGATGTTCATTCTGGATTCATTAGGATCTTCTTATGGAACTCTGCAATCTGTGAAATTGGTTCCCTTTCGACTCATTGCAGCACTAAGAAACGTGCAGCTTCATTCATCTCTTGCACCTTATCAATAGGAACATATGCTGTTTTTTCTTTGAGGTTAGATTAACCATTCTAGTAGAACACAAAGAGAAAATTATGTTTGGCAGCATGTCCAGCTCAATTTTTCCAGAATCAGTTTTGCCTATATTGCTTTGCCAATTGACTAGAGCCTGCATACAGTATGCTTTGCTTTTGAATGCATTAACAAAGAAAAACAGCAGATGAGCTTTGGTTAATATTTAAATTCATTGTATTAAATTTGATTTTAGAAGAGTTAAAAAGATTGAAGCACGGTTGAATGCTTTGATACAGCCATGTGTTCATTCAAGTAAAGGCAGTCTGACTGTCATAAATTCACTTAAAAATTTAGTTCATTTAGATTTATTTAAAGGATGATATAATACAATTGACAATGTTTACAGATGGAATTTCCTGATCACCTGTTTGCAAGGTGATCGTTTTTTTTTTTTTTTGTAATAGCTGGATCTGGTGCAATCTTTGCCAATTGTGGTACATGTGCATTAACCCAATTAAGTTTAATTAGTGGATTATAAACCAGTTCATCCAAAGGAAGAAATGTAGGGCCAAGGAGCAGAAGTGTCTAGTATAGTAGATGCTTCAACAGATGCTTGCTGTTTACATGAATTAGGTTGAAAAAAAGACACCTGTCCATCAAGTTCAACCTATTATGTCTCTATATAACTTGCCATCTGGAGTGTCTCTAATATGCTGAATATGACTCCAAAATTGGACTAGTCTCTGGATCTATCTTCCATAACCCTGTATTCCCTCATTTGATAAAAAAAAACTATCCATCCACTTTTTGAAGCTATCAAATTCCACAACTTTCACTTAAAAAAATCCCTTTCTGAATATTTAGACGGAACCTCCTTTCTCCTAATCAGAATGGGTGCACTCGTGTTTGCTGGAAGGACCTACTGCTAAATAAAGCATTAGAGAGGTTAATATATGATTTCCTTAAATATTTATACATAGTTATAATATCAACTTTTAAGCGCTTCATCTCTGGTGTAAACAATGCCAACTTGACCAGGCTTTCTTCATAACTGAGTCTTTCCATACCCTTTACCAGCTTAGTTGCCCTACTCTGGATCCTCTCTAATTTAATAATATCCCGTTTGAGCACTAAAGACCAAAAGTGCACTGGTTATTCTAGAAGGAGCCTTACCAGCACTCTGTAAAGTGGAAGAATAACCCTTCCTCCCATAAATCTATGCCCCTTATAATAAAGCTCACAGACTTGTTTGCCCTTGTAGTTGCTGACTGGCATTGCTTGCTACAGCCAAGTTTATTATCTGAAATTACTCCAATGTCCTTTTACATTATGAATTTGCCTAGTGCAGTCCCATTAAGTGTATAATTGGCTTGCATATTTTTACATCCCAAATGACCTTACATTTATTGGCATTGAATCTCTTCTGCCACTTAGCCAACCAGATTGCCAGTTTATCAAGATCCTGCTACAAGGATGCCACATCCTGGGTGGAATTACCCTGTAAACACCAATGCATTACTTACAATACCTTCCCTTAAATCATTAATGAACAAGTTACATAAAATGGACCCAAAGCAGAACCCTGAGGCACTCAACCTTACTCCAAGTTGAGAATGGACCATTAAAAACCACCATCTGTACCTGATCCCTAGCCAGTTTCCTATCTATGTGCAAAGGACTTAACTAAAATCAACAATTTAGAAAGCAGTGGTTTGTGGGGCACTGTATAAAATGCTTTGGCAAAAAACAAATAGATAACATCTACTGCAACTCCATTGTCTAGCTTCTTACTAACCTCGTCTTAGAAAGCAATCACATTTGTTTCACATGACCATTCCTCCAATCCATAAGATTTCATACCAGATGAAAGAAAGTCTAGGAAAATCCAAAATAGAGGTCGGTCGGGTGAGTCATGGAACTCTGGCTCCTTTATTGGATACACTGAATGAAAAGTAATTAATTACCACATTTGCCTTTTCTGTATCCGTTTCTGTATCTGTTATAACTATATTGTCATTATTTAAATGAGCCACACTCTCAACTTGCATCTTTTTACTATTAATATACTTAAAGTACTTTTGTGGGTTAGCCTTAGTCTTTGCCACAATGCACTCCTCATTTTCACCTTTGCCTTCTGAATTGCTGTTTTACAACATTTGTTATATTGTTTATATTAATTAGATGCAGATTCTGTTGCCTCTGACTTGTAGTTTTTAAAGGCTTTCCTTTGTTTGCCTATTAACTTATTTACTTTTGAATTTAGCTACATAACATGTTTCTTAATGCCTGTACATTTAACTTCTTAAGGAAATGTAACAACGTAATATAATTTTTAATTACCACCATGACAAAACATAATTCCCTAATCTATGCTCTTTTTCTTTTACATGCTTAAATGTTATGCCTTTGTATTTCTTTTTTTTACTACTTACCACCAAAATGCTATAGGGATCCATTTACTTAGTTTACTTTTTTAAGTAATGTCATTAAATGGATATCAGCTACCTTGATTCATAGAGAAATTGATTCCTTTGTGCCTCCTACTGAGTACTTGGAACTTGAAGGTGAGACAGGGCAAGCTCATCTGTTGAGTATTAGAAAAGGTAGAAAAAATATTCTTTAGGGTATAGTACTTCAGCTGGGGACAGTACAGTAGTAGGAGAAGTCAGGATACCAGATTAGCAATCAGAGGTCAGGAAACCAGATTACCAATCAGAGGAATAAAGATGAAGACAGACCCAGAAAGCAAGTTATTGTTGAAGCAGGCAGAAATTCAGTGGAGAAATCAGAAGCAAATAGTAATGGCAAGAGGCAATAACTGAAAATGGTCAAGGGCAAAACAATGTTAAATTAGCATAGCACTCATTGATAGATAATATACTTCCACAGAGCAGAAGCCAAGGGAGATTACAATTTAAAGTTCCCATCACATTCACACACACTTAAGTCAGTTGTATCATGAGCCGATTAACCTTCCTGTATGTGTTTGGAGTGAGGGAATTAACTGGAGTACCTGGAGGAAATCCTTGCAGACAATGGGGAACATGCAAAGGCACAGATGATCAACAGTGGCCAATAAGAGCTAATATTGACTCTCCTGTACTCAACATGTTTGGCACTCCGAAGATAAAATGTATATCATACCATAGTAAGCCTATTGTGATTCTAACTTCTTTAGGAAAAAAGTTGTAGTGATTTCTAAAAGAATAGTCCTTGTGCCAAAAACTGCAGACATTAAATAAAAGTCAAGTTAGTTTTTCAAAAGCTCAACAAAGCTTGACTTACATTAAAATAGTTTGTACTTAGATAAACCCAACTTTAACTGGATTGCAGACATACCTAATTCCACAGAATCAGACATTCTGAAACAACACAATAAAATTATGGCACTACTTCCGGCAAGCAGGTATCAAGAAATGTCGCTACAAATTTTACATAATTCATATCTCACCCCAGCTAGACGATTTAAAATGGGTAGTCTCTCCTCCGATAATTGTTTGAGATGCCACGCTCCTAAAGCGAACTTATTGCACACTGTATGGTCATGATCTTTGATACAACCCTTTTGGGAGGAGGTCATTTCATATGGTGCACAGATAATAGGGAAACCTCTCCAAATACACATAGACTGGGCTTTGTTCAGTAACACCAAATCATTTACTCAAATCGCGAAACCCGATAAAAACCTATTGGGTAGACTGGCTGCGGGAGCCAGGAAAGCCATTCTACAACAATGGCTAAACACTGACCCCCCACCACTAGCGTTGGTGAAACAAAAATTGCACCAAATTTTTCACATGGACTGGTTGGAAACCACGACCAGGAAAGAACATAATACCCAAAAAATTTTCACGATTTGGTCGACATATATTGCACACCTCCCGCAACATATCAAATGTCTTACAGTTTATACCTTTCGACATACATCATGGTATGACATGGAATCTCTGACAAATCATCCTTTGATCGTGGAATCATCCCGATACTTAGCAACTATCCAACAAAATCAGTTGCGCCCTGATACAGCGCCTCCCAGGACTCAACAGATTAACAGACTATTGACCTCTTACCTAAACCCCCCCCCCCCATAGGATCCATTTCCCATATCATTTCTGTAATTGAGCTGACTGTTTTGAAAATTGTTTGAACGTTTTATATTTGTTATCGCAATCACTGTATTGTCTGCTTTACAAAAGCATTTACAACTATTTCTTGTGATTTTCCTTTACCACTCACAATAAAAACAATTTATAAAAAAAAAAAAAAAAAAATAGTTTGTACTTTCAGGGTTGTGTTCAGTAATCACATAAGGCATTATATGTGTTTAATTATTGATCTTATCAACTGTATAATTTCTCTATTAGCTAGTATTTATCATTACATCATTACCTACAGTAAGCACAAACAGTATATGTGTTCATACTGTTGAACATAATTAACTGTACAGTTTATTTTGTGCTTTGGCTAATTGTTTGAATATCATTAGCCCATTTTTAAAAAAAAGTCATACCAGAATTTAAATACCATCAAATTAATTGCAAAATATATTTTCCCACACTGTATTGTTCTGGGATGTTCATTTATTAAAAAAAGCTGGACACCGTTCATACACTGGTCCAGAGTTCAACACAATTATTAAGGATTGGCTGCTCTAAATCACGGTTATTGCTGAGAAATCTGAAAGTTATAATGAGATAGAGCTGCCCTTATCATGTTGGCATATTAATAATTTGATATAATATTTAGGATTTGTATTCATGATTTTCACATTATCAGAGTACGTTATTAAAGTCAGGTTGCACAGGATTGTTATTTCATGTAATATACAAACTCATTATCTTTGTCTGAGTTATCTTACTTATTTAAATTATCTTCTGTGTGCTTGGGTTTTATTGAAATTAAATGCTAAGTATATGATTAAATGGCAGATACAGCTAACTTGGTATTCAGCTAAGGGATCCAATATGCAGAAACTCGTTACCCATAAAGTTCCAAATTACGGCAAGGGCATCTTCCACAGACTCCATTTTAATGAAATGATTCTAATTTTTAAAATGATTTCATTTTTCACTGTAATAATAAAACAGTACCTTTTATTTTATTTCAACTAAGTTAGTAGTAATTCTCATTGGAGGCAAACTATTCTATTGGGGAATGTAATAGGTTTCGTTAGTGTAAAAAATGTTTGTAAACACCTTTGTGAATGTTAGCGACCATGTTTGTACCATTTTTGAGTGATCAAAGACCTCAACGACTTCCTCACAACCGACCAAAGTGCTTTTGCGAATGTTCGCAGTGTATGTAATAAAAATTCATAATCGCAAACCATTTTTTTTATTTAATGAAACTCCAGAGCAGGTGTTAAAGGTTTGCAATGTGCAATAAGATTCACAATGCAATAAAAGCCTAGAGAAGAATACTACATTTCTCTTTGCAAATTTTATTACATTTCCTCCTATGGGTTTTATGTAATGTTTAAGTGATTTTTTAGTTAATTTAAAGTATGGTGATCCAAATTACAGACCCCTTATCTGGAACCCCAGGTCCAGAGCATTCTAGATAACAGGTCCCAGACCTGTAGTGATCTACTTTGCTTAACTCAGAGTTTACATTTATTAGCATGGGTTTTAAAATAGGTGGGCAACATGCAGCCCAATAGCCAAATACTGTACATTCATGTAACAGATTTATCAGCCAGTTATAGAATTTCTGTATGTTGTAAAGAAATATTTCATAATACATCTCACCCCTAAACTCACTTGCTTTTGTTGTTGTTGATGTATTCTTTGCAAACTTTATGGATGCATTTCCCTTTGTCATTTGTTAAAAGCAAACTAAACAGGGCTACTTATTTTTCCCATTTGCATTTTTCCCCTTGAGTTCATCTTTTAAAAATAAACTTGCTAACCTTAAACCTGGAAATGTTTTTATATCTTGAAAAAACATGAAAATTTATGGGGCAGATTTACTTAAGGGTGAAGTGGTCATCGCTAGCAAAAATTTGCCAGAAATCCAATCTGCGGGGACCTCGCCAATTTACTAACAGGCATAGAGGACAATTAGCTAGCAAAATACACTATTACTAGCATAGTTTAGCGCCCTATTGTTTGCAAACTCACTGAAGTGCCAATTTTACAGAATGTTACCTCTTTTTCGAGTTAATTGTTTTTACCAATTTGAGTGGCATGCCGCATTTGTTTTAGGGTGGGCTAATGTCTAGGGAATTAGAGGATCTCTTTTGTCTTTATGCTTCCTTGGACATTTGTAAAAATAAGTGGCCACTTCAAGCATTTGTATCAACATCTTTAATAAAGACGTCTATACGACATATATGTACCCACCCTATTCAAATTGACCTAAGTTTAAGAGTACTAACAAAGTTTCCCTAGGCAGAAATGAATGCTAGCGAAAGTTTGCTATGAAACGCTCACACTGATGAATAAACGCTAAGAAACTTTGCCAGCATTTGGGTACAGAGATGCAAATTCGCATTTAGTGAATTAGCTTAGTCGTACCCAATTTACACCTGGCGAAGTGGGACAGAGCCTTCACTGGCAAAAATTCTCCCTAATCTATCTCTTATGAATGCAAAATCAGGCCACTCAATACTCATGCAGCACTTGGGAACACGTTCTCTGCACCATGCTCCAGATTTTTTGTCCGGTGCAATATGCAAAGCATTATGCTGGTGGGTGCAAGGAACTCTGCCCTTACTGCCAGCCTAATTTGCTCTTTCATATTATATATAATAGCAATTAATATTTATCAAGGTACTTTCTTGAATGTTTGCCTCAGGAAAAAATAGTGGAAGAACTGTATCAATTTCGAATGTTTTTTTTTTGGCTACTTCGACCATCGAATGGGCTACTTCGACCTTCGACTACGACTTCGACTTCAAATCGAAGGATTCAAACTAAAATTTATTCGACTATTCGACCATTCAATAGTCAAAGTACTGTCTCTTTAAGAAAAAACTTCGACCACCTAGTTCGCCAGCTAAAAGCTACCGTCCCCATGGGCTTACTAAGCATTTTTTGGTCAAACAAAAATCGTTCGATCGATGGATTAAAATCCTTCAAATCGAACGATTAGAAGGATTTAATCGTTCGATCGAACGAATAGCGCTAAATCCTTCGACTTGGATCCTTTGGGTGTACCAGTTTTTGTATCAATGTGTTGCTAGGTTTGATAAAACACAGGGATGTGTTTTTTTCAACAGACACCATGTCCCAGTGTAGCGAGGAGTGCACAGATCTATACATTGGGGAGATAAAACAACTGCTCACCAAGCAAATGGCTCAGCATAGGAGGGCAAACTCTACAGGGCAAAACTCAGCTGTCTTTCTACAACTTAAAGACAAGGGACACTCCTTTGAAGATAGCATGGTCCAAATCTTGGATAAAGAGGACCGCTGGTTTGAACGAGGCGTGAAAGAGGCGATTCATGTCAAGATGGAGAAACCATCCCTGAACAGCGGCGGGGGCCTTCGACACCACCTGTCTGCTACATACAGTGTTGTTCTAACATCTGTACCCCGTCGGTTTCAGAACACTTCACACATCCATTCATGCAACTCTCACAAGTAACACCTGTTTCTAGGAGTTGCATGACACATTGAATGATCCTATCACAGTAACTCCACAGAATTTCTTCAGATGTCACATCTTTGAAGAGTTACAATGTGCAATTGTGATTGGATTAGTGGAAGAGTTTATATGCCGAGAACTTCCCACACCAGTCAGTTGAATTGAAGAAGCTGCTCGGATGAGTAGTGAAACTCAGCAAGTCCAGTTGATTTTAGATTTACCTATACAGGTATTGGACCTATTATCTGGAATCATCGGGACCTGGGGCTTTCCGGATAATGGGTCTTTCCGTAATTTGGATCATCACACCTTAAGACTACTAGAAAATCATGTAAACATTAAATAAACCAAATAGACTGGTTTTACTTCCAATAAGGATTAATTATATTTTAGTTGGGATCAAGTATAAGCTACTGTTTTCTTACAACAGAGAAAAAGGAAATCAATTTTAAAATTTTGGATTATTTGATTATAATGGAGTCTATGGGAGACAGCCTTTCCGTAATTTGGAACTTTCTGGATAATGGGTTTCCGGATAATGGATCCCATACCTGTACTAGATATACCATGACCTGGATGAATGAAAATCTTCATAGTCATAGCTATAAAGGTGCTCATCTCAACAAATTGGCCAAATTGTTTCTAATAATTCTTCATTATCTTACAATGCCACACACTTATCTTTAAAGATTTATGCCAGTAAGAGGATACAGTATATATAATACTGCCTATACTCTAAAAGCAGTGATTAGGAAATAATCTAGCCTATTAAATCAATGTACTTTACTTAAACATAACACATTCCTTTACATGAACAGAGGTAAAGGTAATATTGTGCGAACATTTAAAAAAAAAAGTACAAAAATATCAGAAAAGCTGAAAATTCTAGCCAAGAGTTTCTAAGCAATGCTTTAATGGTACTCCACGGATACCAACGGGTTAAGGGAGAGGAATCTTTACCAGGTTAAGCAGGGAGTAGTGATGGGCGTATTTGAGGCATTTCACTTCGCCGAAAGATTTGCAAATTTCCAGTGAAATTCGAAACGGTGAAAAATGTTTTTCCATTTTTTTTTATGCTGGCGAATTTTCACTGCAGTTTTTCGAATTTATTTGCCGGTGACGAATCACGGGAATTCGCCGCAAATCTGCGCCTAGTGAATAAATGCGCCCATCAATAGCAGGGAGGACAGGGATTAATGTTAGCCTTAAGTTTGGTTCTGATCTGATTCTGAATATGGTTTTCCATGGGCTTGCACTATGTAGTATTTTGGTGCTACACGAACAAAGGAAAATGCTAACCTCTCCTGGTAACATACACACATAAGGGTGAGGGCACACAGGCAGATTCGGGGAGATTAGTTGCCCGGCGACAAATCTCTTCTTCGGGGCAACTAATCTCCCTGAACTGCCTCACGAGGAAACTTATGGTGACTTCGAAAAATGAATCGTGCCGAGTGCCATCCCGCACTAGCCGGTGAGAAGGCAGGGGAGGCAGTTCAGGGAGATTAGTCGCCCCAAATTTGCCTGTGTGCCCTAACCTTAAAGCTGGCCACACAAGCCCAGAGCAGTTTAGTAAATTTTGACTATTATGTGATTTTTGTGATGATCTGTCGAAGCTGCTTTTACTGATGCAACTGGTTGATTGATCCACATGTATTACCAGTTGTAAAGTGTCAGTCTGTCTCACCAAAGCATATGGCTATATTTATCCATATAGACCATAAATCTTATTCATTTTCACAACAGAGATGTTACTTATTTTAATAGCTGTGTTTCTCCTTATAATATGATGTCACTCTCCATTTTAGCTTGGAAGCTTTTAACCGCAGACATCAAAATCACCGCACAGGGGTGTCTTTCTAGTCTTGGAGAAAAACATTTATCTTGATTCTATTTCACAACAATGTCTATTACAAAACCATATGTAGTAAGACCTGCAGTAGATGTAGAAATTGCATCCCTTATCCGGAAATCCAGAAAACTCCAAATTATGGGAAGGCCATCTCCCAAAGACTGAATTTTAATGGAATAATTCAAGTGTTTAAATAAGTTTTTGCTTTTTTCTCTGTGATAATAAATGACTACCATATACTAGATCCAAATTAAGATATGCTTAATTCCGATTGGGAATTTAAGGGAGATGGAAAACCCCAAGTCCCAAGCATTCTGTGTAACAGGTCCAACACCTGTATTTTCTTTGTCCATTTCTCTTGTTGTTATTGAAGAGTTGGTTTACAGTATGGTAGGGCTATTCTAGTCCAATAACTAATTAATAAATTGAGTAAAATTGGCATATGTATATCCAAAATGAAGATACACATAAATATTGTATATATGACATTTCAAATATGTTTACCCCGTTTCTCTAGTTTATCATTTTTATTTAGTAATGTGAAAAAATATATATTGTTAAATAAAGCAGCATTCAAGATTTTTACTTTTATGAGTGTGCAACAGATGGTATAAAATTGCCGCCATCTGTGGTCCATCTAATAATGTAACTTCATTTGGCATAAATGTGTTCTTTTCAAAATGAAAAACATATATTTTTTATCAATATTGCCAATTGCAGAGTTTCTCTCCTGCTAGGATTCTTCGAGATTACATGTATTACAAAAGCTCTTCCTTTATAAATTATTAAAGGAAAGTAAAAAGAAGCATATTTTGTGTCTAAATTCCTTTGTAATGAGCACAACCTTCCTAAACACAGTAACATAATACTCTTAATGAAACAAAATGTAGCAGTTAGTTAGATCACATTAATATGATATGTGCATTTACTGTAACAAGAAATTTGAGAAGATGAGAAATTCATAGACTTTAAATAATACCTACTGTTAATGGAATGTCTGAAATGATGTGGTCTGGTTCCTATATTTCCTCTCCTATCATTTTTGGGTAAGCATGGAAATTTAAAAGAAAAATGAGACATACCTGCAGGTGTGTTGTTCTCATATAAGTCTATAATATAATATAAATAAATAATATAAATATAAGTCTGATAAGATTGTAATAAGGATCTACGCAGAGTTCCTTTTTTTTCAATGTTACTGGTAGTTACTAGTAGTTTAATGGACATAAATAGAATTCTTTAGGGTGGTCTTTAGGGACAGTAATTTGTTATGCACATACTTTCCCCCAAGTGTACAACTCACTTATATTTTTGCCCAAGGCCAGTGTGACTCCTTTACAAAAATAAAGCTCTGGCTTGGGGTATTATGCTGGTTAGAGCACTGCTTCCATATTTCTTCAGCCAGCCTTGATCTAATTTGCTCATCACTAATGATGATTTTGTGATTTATCAGAATGAACCATTCTGATCAATCAAATTCAAACTGATGTCTTGGGAAAACGTGTCCACAGAAACAAAAAAGTTGTTTGCAGATCATAGATCCCTGCAAACACTTATCTCCTAAGTACTTTTCCCACGTGTAATTTTTACACATGCAACGCACTTCACAAAACAAAAGTGGTAAATTTACAGAAAGTTCATGAAACACAGTCAAATAAGCAATCAGTATTCTGACATTCTGTACAATGGCAGCAGAAATTTTTTTGTTTATGGAGAGCAGTTCGGTTTATTTTGCAAGGAAATTAACAAGCTACAGTACCTTTTAATGTTCTCCCTGCAGACATTTCCTGGCTAAACCTCTTCTCTTAACAAGTTCCCCAGACTTCCAAGTTACAGTATTTGCTATATACTATGACATTTCTAAATATTGCTTCAGAAAATAAAGTTTTTACTCTCTGCCTTAGCTACTCATATGGCTGAATCATGTATGTTATATTAAAACAACGGTAATTGCCACAAGGGAGATACTAGGCAAAAAGTCTAAACAATCTTTCAAAATGTCCTGCTTCTGAACTATGTTTTTTCCTAACAAAATGTTCCCTTTCATGTTTTATAATTTTTCATTTTATTGAAAATATTTTTTATATCCTCATCATAAATGCAGTTACTGTATGTGCTGCTCTGTACAGTACAAATACTGTATATTGTACAGATTAGCAGGTTTCTTGTTACACAGAATTAGTTATTCGCCAGGTGCAAATTAGTGGCGATGATTCGGCGGCGTCAAAAAAAATGGACGCCGGCATCTCAAAAACAAGACGCCAGCGCCGTTTCGTGAATTTTTCACCATTTCGCAAATTTTTCTGCAAAGCGAAACACCACAAATTCGCCCATCACTACACAGAATATGTCTGTGCAGTAAGCTTCTAAAACATCAGTAGGAAGTAACATTTTCTAACTCGCCTTTCAACAGCATCTAATAAAAATGTCAGACACGTTTTAAGGAAGGTATCAGAGCAAGAGATTTGTTCTACTGGCCAATTTACTGAAAAACCAGTACATTAATCAAACGTGTCGTAGCCTCATCATTAAATCACTTCATAACCACAGGTTACAAAGCACACACAACAGGTTAAAATCTCTTCCAAAGGCAAATACCCTTTGAGCCTTGCTAATAATTTCTCCAATTTTAAAATACAAGTATACATTATATATATATATATATATATAAGGATGCTTGAGAAAGGTCCCCATGCGGGACCGAAACGTCGGATAAGATGTGATTTTTGACAAATAAATCAACACGAATTCAACAAAACTACAGTGAGTGCTGATCTTCTTTCCATATATATGAACCACATTTGGATCGAGCACCACTGGCTTTACCTTTTGGTTTGTGTGCGGGCACTGTGGGACTTCATATATATATATATATATATATATATATATATATATATATATATATATATATATATATATATATATATATATATATATATATATATATATATATATATATATATATATATATATATATGGAATAATTAATATAGACCACAGCTGCAAGGTAATTGCTGCAGCTAAAGTAGCTGACTCAGCTTTGGAGGAGGAGGAGTCCCTCCCAATTCAGAGAGGGAGAGCAGGAGCTGCACTGCACAGGAAAGGTACTGGTTACCAGTGATTGTGATATCTTCGGTTCTTTTTGCAGTTAAGTTGCTGTTGGGAAAGCCACCGAACTGTAGTTAGGCTGCCAACTGTGTTTTATCCAGCGCTCTGGTGCAAGGGTTTATTTTTCCTTGGTTTTCATTTCTTTTGTGTGCTTGTTACAAAAGAATGTGTAACAGAATAATGTGCAACTTCTGTGACTGCTCTGTTTACCCTAAAAGAATGTGGAAAGCAGCCCCAAGACACTGACCCAAAAAATAAACAGTTTGTTTCTGGTTTTGTTTGTTTGTATATGGCTTTTGTTATGTTTTCAGACAACATTGGATCTTGCATAATACTGCTGTATATCAGATTTTAGCATTTAATTGGGTTTGGCCAAAATGCAAAAAAGTCTTAAGCCACTACCTGCAATGTTATTTCATATTACTATGAATCATTAATTATTATCTGGAATACAGAGAAAGCACACTGGGCCATACTCTCATCTGGGGGGAGGTATATTCTTATAAAGGAAAACAATACCCCCAAATGAATATTTAAGCAACTGATATATATATATTTAAGTAAAGCTCCCATTTGGTGCAAACAGACTAGCGGTTGTGGGGGGCATTTATTTAAAAAACAACCATTGCTTCTCTCAACTGGCTTGCAGACTCTATTAGCCTGTTCTTCTGGTGGGGGGAACAATTTGAGAAAAGAGTCTGGCCTTTAAAACACATTTCTAATATACTATGTATAGTTTGAAAAATCCATAAAAACAAGGTGCACACTGGGAACCTTTGAAATATTCAAAAACATCATCATTTTTATTCAAAACATGTTTAAAACAGTTCAACATGTTGCTCGGTTCCTAAGACCTTTCTTAAGACCATAAATAACAGTTCAAACACTATACAAATAAATAGATAGAACACAAAAGCACTTGCCCAACAGCGTGCCACCCCAATGACCATGTGACAGGAAACACAACCCTGCATTAAGGAACATGGATAATTAATCCCCACAAAATCCCTAACTACATTCTACCCAACAACAATAGGATGATGGAAAATATTATACAAGTACTGTATATCAACCTACATCTACACAATGTATCTAATCAAACTATACATAGTTACACTTATCACTTAAAATAGTAACATTGATGCTGATTTAAAAAGCAGAGAAAAGAACAATATTCATTTAACCCTGCTGGTGCCAAGGCATTCAGCTTCTCTCTGAAGCAACATCTTTGATCTATCACCCCTCTCCTCAACGAGGGATGTCATCTATGGCAATATATCAAAATGTGGGTAGACTATGCCCTACTCCCAAAAAGTACGGAATGCCATACTTGTAGTGGAGCTATGTGCATGCATATGTAATCATAGGGTCTGATCAGCTTTCCCCACATATGATAAACCGCAGAGATAAGTTATCAAATATATTACGTGTGGTTGTACATGTGATGTAATGTATGATCCAAAGGTGTTTACCTTTACCTTTCTGTGGATGTAGGGAACTATCAAATACATGTCAAATACAGTTTGGGCATTGAAAACAACCCGGCTTGTCAGTCTATGTAACCTGATTCCTATCAACAGATTTTCAAAAGTGTAAAGCTTGGTTATTGGGTATATTTACCTGAGAGTACATGATGCAGTCCAACCTACTTATCTGTACAGCAGCATTTCCATAGTATTGCAGCACTAGTTAACAGCATATATTTGGAAAATAAAAAAACATGTAGCATAGATTTACTGTATAAGAAATAATAGCTTTTATCTAAATATTATTTAGTAGTATAACCAAGGGTTATAGTGTTGAAGTAGCAATCATGCCAGGATCTGCCAGAGAAGATTTATACTTAGTATCCCCATTATTCCTTTAGTTTGAAGGTTTAGAATTTCCATTGTGTCTTGCCTCCGCTGTCTCCATCTACAAAGCTCTAGGACAGTCTAAAAAGTTTTCAACATTAACCTAGACACTCCTAGGCCTTATTTCGACATGGTTATAGAATAGAAAATATTTGATGTCAATTTTCCCTTTGCAAAGAAAACATTTTAGAGCTTTTTTATAAAGTGTGTATTCTATAATGTAATTCACACCTTAGTGCATGGATCTATTCACAGTCCACTTTCTAATAGTTGCTTGGCCTCATACGTAACTGTCTAATGCTGTTAATGCATAGGTTAATGTTGCTTTACTGCTGCTACTAGGCACTCCAATATGTTTAATTTTTATGTTGTAGTCTTATTGAGACTTATAGATCTCTTTTCCAAAGGTTATGTTGACTTATAAATCCCCTTTCCCAAGCCACTTCCCATTCTGGAGTGTATTCACTAACAAGAAAGTTTTTCATCCTGAGATTTAACAAGAATGCACAAAGCTTGTGGCCACATTATATGCTTTATATGTTCTCTCAGCACTTTGCTCTGTGAAGCTTTAAGAGAATAGCTATTTCTAAACTTACAAGCAATGGATGAGAAAAGCCTACAATAACTGAAAAAGAAACACGTTTAGTTAATTTGCTTAGTCAAACATGGATAAGCTGACATGGTCAATCAAGTCAGTCCTAACAAAGCAAATTAGTTTTACATAGATTATATCTGCTTGTCTCTTTATTTGGCAGTTGCTCAGTGTCTTCTTAGGTGGGAGACAATTCTTGAACCAATATAACATCAACTCGAAATTAGTCATTACCCCACACATATTTATAAATACTAATATGTCCATATGTTACACTAAGCTTAGGAGCAGATTGACTTTTTTACTGCTATTTGAGATTTTAGAATTTGAAAAATGATGGTAAGAATGTGACTTAAGGGCCAAGTTTTTTTTAATAAAAAATTATCCCATGAAAAACCATAAAATAAAGTATCCTCATCAATTTAAATTTGACCCATTATGTTTGATTGTTAAGTGGCAGAAGTTTGAGAGTCAACATCTAGCTGGAGAGAAATCCGTGTCTGTCCAGGAAAATAAAACATACAGAACCAATAAATCTAGGATAATTTCCAGTTAATGAAAAAAATTGTCTTGTTCATGATCAGGTGAATTTCTCAGATATATTTAATTCTTTTCACAGATTTACAAGTTTATTGCTAAATGTTATCAGTTACTCTTTTAAAGGAATGGGAGGCATAAGTGATGTTGTTCAATTTAAGGTGAG
Source organism: Xenopus laevis (assembly GCF_017654675.1). Classification (NCBI taxonomy): domain Eukaryota; kingdom Metazoa; phylum Chordata; class Amphibia; order Anura; family Pipidae; genus Xenopus; species Xenopus laevis. The sequence goes on along the minus strand of NC_054372.1, from coordinate 64,139,733 downwards.
AAAACAAAGCCAGTGAACTTTATTTTTTTTTTCAAAATAAATTTTTTTATTGGTTTCACACAATCCACAGTACAGAATGAAAGGCATAATAAAAGCAACAGATCACAGCAGTACATAAGATAACATAGTAGCGTGTCTACAATCAGACCAGTTTCCGAGCTTCCACTAAGACATGACATCAGCTAGAGCAAAAGGGAAATGTGCTCGGAGTTACCGACACAATTATGTCTAAGACAATTCTAAGTTCTACAATCGACCCTTCAAACAAAAAACTTCTGGTCAATATCAAATAAGTACAGATATGACAGTGTAGACAGAAGTTAGTGGTGCGGAAACCAATGAGTATCGTTGCATATCAAAAGCTATCGCAACAGAAAAACAAATAGAACGGAAAGGATAGAAGAAGTCAGGAAAAGAGAAAAAGACCAGAAGGGAGAGAGTGGGAAATGGGAAAGGAGGAGAGGAACTGTCCAGGATTATTCAAAGAAAAATCAGTAAAAGCCAGTGAACTTTATAATACGACTTTGAATCGAACTATTCGAAGTAAAAAATTTAGACTATTCGACCATTCGATAGTCGAAGTACTGTCTCTTTAAAAAAAACTTTGACCCCCTAGTTTGCCATCTAAAAGCTACCGAACTCAATGTTAGCCTATGGGGAAGGTCCCCATAGGCTTGGCTAACTTTTTTTGATCGTTGGATTAAAATCTTTCGAATCGTTCGATTTTAAGGATTTTATCGTTCGATCGAAGGAATTATCCTTATATCCTTATATCCTTATCCTTATAGTTCGATCGAACTATCTGCGCTAAATCCTTCGACTTCGATATTCGAAGTCGAAGGATTTTAATTCCTAGTCGAATATCGAGGGTTAATTAACCCTTGATATTCGACCCATAGTGAATCGGCCCCTAAGTGTATGGCCACCTTTAGAGTGAGCAATATTGTTCTATGTAAAGAACAGAATATAGACAGCGGGATAGGGTGCAATTATTTTGACCTTAAAAACTCAGCCTAGAGCTTAAAAAGTAAAGTGTATTAAAATATACATAAAATGTTTTAAGTATCATTTTGCACCAAAAAAATTACAAATAAAACAATATTCCTTACTCATCATCATATTAATTAAACACATTATCATTATATGAAATGAATGATATACATGCAAGCATGAGAACAATTGGTAATATTGCAGAAGAGGAAATACTATAAAGCTTGGTAATACAACGGATGGTATTTTGATCACAAAACAAGGTGCAATTGTAATTCATGGAGGAGCATTAAGAGGGTTTCTTATTCGGCAGATAATTAAAACTGACTATGTGTATTTAGCCCATCCACTTTTATTAACGGTAATTGCTTCTGTCAAGAGATCTCATTATCTCTCCGTTGCATGCTGAGATCATCCACTTGTGGTATACCAATAAACAGAATGGCCGAGTGGAACATTTTTAATTCTAAAGGAAAAAGAATAATAAAGCAATATAAGAAAGGAGCACAAAATGAAAAAAACATTATTATAAAAATGAAGGTTAACAGATCAAGGATTTAATGAAAAGTTTAGTGTTCATCAATGCAAGTTCCAAAGAATAAAGAATATGATAGCACTAGTTTCAAAGTCAACATCATTTCAAGGCAATACATGTAAATCTTTATTTACTTCCTTACATTACAAGAAAAAAATTGTTTTATAGTTTGTATGTTAATTAATAAGACATATACGAAATTGTGGCTGACCATATGCATAGCTTTCAAACCATACAGACAAAGAAAAGAGGTCCTCTGCGCTCATCCATTATCAATATGTAATACACAAAAGCCATGAATATCTTGTAAATTATATCCGTATAAATGGCTCTTAGGACATTAAAGGTAGTCTGTCATTATTTTTATGGTGTAGTTTTTAATTTCTAAATTACATTGTTTACAATAAAAAAATAATTCACTCTACCTTATGAAAAAGTATTCCTGAACCAATATGTGTAGGCAGCCATTTCAGGCAGACAGGTCCTTGTGCCTAGTCCTGTGCTTTCAGATAGAGCCAGCACTTCATAATGGAATTGCTTTCTTATAAGCTATTTTTCTCCTAGCCAATATAATTAGAAAAGTCACAGTGGGACTTGGATTTTTACTATTGAGTGTTATTCTCATATCTACCAGGAAGCTGTTATCTTGTGTCAGGGATAGTGATGGGTGAATCTGACCCATTAAGCTTTGCCAAAAATTCACATAATGGTAAAACCTTTGCCAAATGGATTAAAGTAATTGGGCAATTTGTCACGCAACTGTGCAACTTTTATCAATATTCTATACATTACCGTCTAGGGGAATTTTTTTCTTGGCTAAACTTGGCAAAATATTTTGCTCATCCCTAGTGAGGGAGCTATTATGTAGTTACCTTCACATTGTTTTAATGTTAGGCTGCTGGGAGCAGGCCCGGATTTACAAAGTGGGCGCCCCTAGGCCCACTGCCATTTGTCACCCCTGTCTCCTCCAGGGGGACAGGAGCAATGGGGATTTGCGCAAGGGAAATATAAAAAATTATTTTATCACCAGCGCCTCCTCAGTGTTTTCAAACTAATGTGGGTGTGGTCAGTCAGCATGCCGTCCCCCTAAAATCCTGCCACCCTAGGCCCGGGCCTAGGTGGCCTTTCCACTAATCCGGGCCTGACTGGGAGAGGATGAAATGGCTCCAACTTGCAGTGCAGCAGCAGCATTTTACAATACAGAACACCTTGTCAACATCAAAGAATAATCCAATCCAAAATCAATCAATATAATTTTGTATAAGAAAGCTGGTATGCAAGCTTACATGCAAGATCCTCTTCTAACCCAAAATAAAGTGCAAACTTATTGACTGGAATATGATATGAAAGCTTAATCGCACAGTTCCTGTTAAAGTGAGCTGACTGATGCACATGTAAATTATTGTTATACGATAAACCTTCTCCTTGTTGGTGCAGATAAGCAGTTACAAACTTAAGATCATGTTAGTATGTTTTTAAATAAAATTATTTGTACTATATATAATAAGAGTGTTTTTATTTTCTGCTGAATAATACTCAATAAATGAAAAACCTTAAGAAAGATATATGTAGATATGTAATTAAACCAAAATTGGGACTTAACCCCCAAAGACTCCTGCTGCTGGGTAATACAATATGACAAAAGATATATCAATATAGTGTTAAAAGGCAATATTTATTCACAACCATGCCATGAAAGTATATATAAAATCAAGTTAAAAACAAGTAGCACTGCATCTGAAAGGAGGGATCCCCTCTTTTTTTTGAGGTTCCTAGACTACACCACCTAATAAATGAAACCAGATGTAAGAAAAAATGAATGGTGTGGACTTGAACTTAACACTGTGTTGGTATCTCAATAAAGTTTGGCATGAATGGCCATTTAAACTTTCAGGCGTTTATTAACCAATGATGATAATGAAGGTGCTCTACTTGATATTTAGGGACTTTATTTCCCTTGTTTTATCATACCTGAATGTCCATAGTGATATTGTTTCTGCATATTTTGATTGATTTACATAGAGTCTTGTAGCACTCTGACTTTTTGATTTTGTTATATTTATTTATTTTTCATTTCATTTTGGCCTGTTGGGCTTCTTTTTGATTTGTTTAGTGTTTAGTTTTGGTTTAGTTTTTTATTGTCATGATATATAGCTGAGTTATCAGTCAATCACTACTGTCTTTTCCAATCAAAAAATTGTAGTCAATTTGAGGACATTTATATAATTATGTAACATTTTACTTGTCACCACCATGCCATGGGTCTGGGTAGCCTTAGTGATTAGTGATGGGCGAATTTATATGCCAGACGCGAATTTGCGGCAAATTTGCGCGATTCAACTGCAGCGAATAAATTTGCAAAATGCCTGTGAAAATTCGCGGCAAAAATTCACCCGCGTCAAAAACGGGAGCCGGCATCAGAAACGAGACGCTGGCGCCGTTTTGCGAAATTCGCGAATTTCTCGGTGAAGCAAAATGGTGCAAATTCGCTCATCACTATTAGTGATATTATTGTTGCAATTACATCTACGTGTACTAGATTAGCCACGTGATAATGAGAATGTAGCTCTTTGTTCAAAGACTTTTTATACTATAATAATACAACATTTACTTGATTGACAAGGTGGAATCCACGGACATATACACACAAGACTCGAATTTCTGAGATTGAAAGTAATATAGTGGACCCACGTTTCCAAACAATACACTTTGAGTTAAACAGATCACTATGGTAACAAAGGTCACAAGCATGTGACGATCCCTTTAAGACCACGTCACTTCTGTCATCTGACCTCTTGACAAAGCTACTGTAGTAGCGAAAAAGCTATCGAGGAGGTGCGGTGTTGTGTATGGAGGAAGAGGGCCCCCACCCTGAGGTAGGGTAATGCAAGCATAAGGTGCTGTTAAACACATTCCTCTGGAACTTCACAAATTGGAGTCGGCTCGCTAGCAGGAAGCCTACATATACAGTCTGTATAAGCCTCATCTTTACTTGATTTATATTTAACCAGCACCGGGAGCATGTGTGGCCAATACACCATTGAGTAATATGGAGAGCATAATTGCATCACAGCGATTGCTATCCCGCCAAACATCTAACGGGACTGAACAGTTTGTTTCTGCCTTATATACATGTTTGATCATGGGCCAATGCACTTCAACTCCATGAATTATGCTTCAAATACCACACTAGACAACACCAGCACCAGTAAGATTACTTTGGATGACATTTAACCTGACGGGCCGGTTGGCCTCAGCTGCTGAATATATGTTACGGAACACGCTACATTAATCATTGTGCACCACAAGGAATTTACAACTTGGGAATTAACCCCTGCACACAAACATCAGACTAACTGGATTCAAGTTGGTTTTATAACTTTGTTATGCCCATAAAAAAAGTAGCTATTATGCTCACTAACACACTGTAGCATGAACTTTATTGAGCTATCAACACAGTGTTAAATTCAAGTCCACACCATTCATTTTTTCTTACATCTGGTTTCATTTATTAGGTGGTGTAGTCTAGGAACCTCAAAAAAAAAGGGGTGGGATCCCTCCTTTCAGATGCAGTACTGCTTGTTTTTAACATGAATTTATATATACTTTTATGGCATGGTTGTGAATAAATATTGCCTTTTAACACTATATTGATATATCTTTTGTCATATTGTATTACCCAGCAGCAGGAGTCTTTGGGGGTTAAGTCCCAATTTTGGTTTAATTACATTTCATTAATTGTTTGCAGACACCCCAGCCACTCCAGCCCTGGTTACTTTTCAATTTAGCTTGCTCTGCTTGAGTTTCAGGTAGTGGTATAGATGTAGATATGTATTTGTACAAAAGTACAAAAATAATTATTTTAATAAAATATATCTTTTATATAGGATTTTTTTTTTATAGTCTACAATAATGCAGAAATTGTAGATAAAGATATGTATTAAAAGATGTAACGTTGTTCCTTTCAAAAAATATATTGAAAGGATTTATTTTTCTGCAATAAGATTTTGCTCAGAGGGTTGAAACTTCAGATCATGAAGCAACAAATTTAAAATGCATTAAATCCAAAATAAAGTTAGAAAGGACTGGACTCAATAGAACCGATTCACTGTTAAATTTGACTGCAAATTTATTGAAGCAGACCATTTAATCCATATCATTAAAAAAATATTATGAGTGTTTTATTTTCAATATGTGAGATTTGGTCTTATTATATTCTTTGTGCAGATTTTTTAGGATCTATTTGCTGGAAAATATTTTGTGATTACCTAAGTTTAAAGACAAAATTAGCTTTTTTTTATATTCCAATACTGAATTTTTGTTCAGTGGGGTAGTGTGATGAATGAAATAAAATCTCCAAAACTCCTATCTAAAAACTCCACCTTGGGGTTGGGCCAAAGGCCATACGGATTAGGGAAATAAAAGATCTCCTTGTTGTGTAACACTCTTTCTCCCTACTTGATAACTGTCTTTAGTAAGGACTAGTAGTGATGAGCTAATCTGTCTGCTGAAAAAATTGCATTGCAGTCAATAGGCAACTATAATTTTTTTCTTATGTGTGCAGCTTATTTTTCTTACAATTGGCAATGGGTATTTCTTTCTTGTGGCAATCTTTTTGTCTTGGTGCCTTTTTTTCTGTGAATCTTTCTTTGCTGTGAATTTTTGCAGCAGTTTATAAATGCCATTTAATAAATTTTGTAAATTGAGTCTAGCATACACCATTATTTCCAATACACATTTTAAAATTGTTAGTAACATTGTGTATTTAAAACAAGTAGAAGATAAACAATGTATTTGGACAAATTTGTAGTTTTTATTTTATTGTTTTGAAATTTTTTTTGGTCAAGGCCAAATAGACGTCCTGTACACATTAGTATTTAATTCATTCAGTTTAGATGAAACCTTAATGACAAATGGTAGGATCCTTGCTTCAATTACATAATCACACCTCTAAGTACTTAAATATGCAGGCCTGGATTTATGGGCCAACCAGGCCCGGGTTTAGGGTGACAGGATCTTAAGGGATGGCATGCTGCCCAACCATACCCACATTGGTCCTGAAACACTGGGGATGCGCAGGAGATACAATAGTTTTTTAATCACCAATCCCCATTGCTCTGGTCCTGATGATGAAAATATGCAAAAATAAAAGAGAGGGGACGGGATCGATGGACGTCAGCGGGCCTAGTGGAGCCTGCTTTGTAAATCCGGCCCTGAAAATATGGACGGCATAAGGAACCTTTCTAATGTTCAAGAGCTTTGTGGCCTTCAAGTCAAGTGAAATGTTAACCTCTACCGCTATTTCACATTCATACAAAAGCTTAATCGAATGTGACAAGGGAGGTTAAAAGCAAAAGAAGACACCAAAACCTAGGGGCATAAAATGGTGGGATAATACACCACACACATTGTCAGGCTCGTCTGTGTAAAAAACAGCGTAAAATCTTACATGTTATTTCTCATGTGACTTAAATAGGCCCCTTAATGTAATATATTATACTTAAAGTTGTTGCTGATGATTGTGGCTGTCTAGCACTAGATCTCATATTTTTCCTGATAGATATAACTATCTTAGAATTTGAGGCCTGTCACACTGAATAAATACTGTATATTAAGAAGAGAGAAAATAGAACATTGAGATGCAGCACTCAAATATCACAGTCACTGTTTTTTTTCTTACATTTTTACAAACTCCCATGAACTCTAAATTCGACCCTTGATAAATCTGCCCGTTATTACTTAAAGACATATAAGGTAAAATAATTGAACCATACATTTTAATATTTATAACTATTCTTTCTAGTTAATTAATTTTGCAGGAGTGATTAACTCGTCATTACATTATTTATATATAATACACAAAAGCCATGAATATCTTGTAAATTATATCCTTATAAACGGCGAGTAGTGATGTCATCAGTTATAAACGGTGAGTAGTGATGTCATTTCTGTCACATGACTCACTAAAATGTGTGTATTATAATTAATAAAGTACCCCCAGTTGTAAAATATGAGGATATTATAAGTTACCTCGGAGTTCCATGACCTGTATAAAAACACTCGGCCTTCGGCCTCGTACTTTTATATGGTCATGAAACTCCTCGGTAACTTACAATATCCTTATATTTTACAAGAGGGGGTACTTTATTCACTATATATATATATATATATATATATATATATATATATATATATATATACAAAACTGGAGCACTCATCCAAGTGGTGGCAACCGCCTGGGTGCAGTCTTCAAAGATTATGTAGACCAATTTTTGTACAAAAAACGCACTACCAGGTCTTTTCAAGGTGCAAAAAAGAAAAAATATTTATTTTCGACGTTTCGGCTTCTGTACTGAAGCCTTTATCAAGAGGTGTACCTCGGAGTTCCATGACCTGTATAAAAACACTCGGCCTTCGGCCTCGTACTTTTATATGGTCATGAAACTCCTCGGTAACTTACAATATCCTTATATTTTACAAGAGGGGGTACTTTATTCACTATATATATATATATATATATATATATATATATATATATATATATATATATATATATATATATATATATATATATATATATATGTTTCTGTCTATTTTATTTCACTTCTCATCTTTGGATTAACTTTTACCGTTAACAGTGTTTTGTAAGGACTAACTGTGGGTGTTCTTTCGTCTTCTTCTTTTGGGTATAACGAATTATAACTTTTCGGCAAACACTTCTTTTTAAAGGCATTTTTTTAATACCACATCCAATTTCACAAGGATTGGTGAAAAGATTCTCTATTACCATGTACAGTTCATTGGAAAAAGTCATGCTGTCATTGCCAAATTAGTAGCAGGTACCATTTTGCACAATACATTAGACTAATGGCAAGTGGGTCTTGTAACTACAATATAGTCCCTTCTGTTTTTGATACATTTTAAAACGCACCCTAATTATAGAATAGAAAAAAACTGTTTTGATAGAAATGTTTGATTTCAGTATTATTTCAACATATTTAAGAACTTTGTTATAGACCAAAATATAATTAAATTTGTGTCTCCACCCTAGTTCTGGCGACATACAATTTTTTTTCTTAAAGGGAGGAAGACATTTATTGCAAATTGGTTGAAGGACTCATTAATATTCTAGTATCTAGGTATATCCAACTTTGATGGAAACTAGGAAAGTGCAAATTTGCCACTGGAAGAAAATCTGTAAATTGTCCTCCTGTGTGTCTAACCAAATGAGTAGGTATTTAGGCAAGTTTCTCAATTGGCAACACTGCAGGTTGCCATGTGCTGTGCTATAATCAATAGCACCAGTAAAATTAGCATAAGCACATAAGCAATGAGGAAACTACTGCCAGTCAATGAATTTAGGTAACAGCTGGTAATTATTGAAGCCATTCTCAAGGGGGCCCAGATGACTTGTCAGTGGAGCAATCAGCCATGCGTTTTAGTCTAGGAGTGGCTGTATGACATTTTTCTATTGATTTACCTCTGAAAGTCCACATGGAAAGTAGATTTGGGAATGGTTTTCTCAGATTCTTTGAATTTGAGCATTTGCACACTATCATTCAACTTGAATATCGTTTTGAAATGTGCATTTTTGGGGGGTGCCTTTAAAATAGGAAGCTATTACTATTTTAAAGGCAGCCCCCCCAAAAAAAATGCACATTTGCCAAACGCCTTTCAAAAAGAAATTTAATTTAGACAGATTTAACACAGGGCATTGTGCCCAGCAGTATTGTATTTTTGACATTTGTGTAAAATTGTCTTTTTTCAATTCATGTAACTGCAATACTGCTGTCAGTTTATTCCATCCAATCCAGTTCAGTTATGGGCATAGTAGCTCTTTGAGTTAATGGGCAAATTGATTATCATAGCCACAGTAAATAAAATGATAAAAGTCGTGTAATATGGGTACCTATCCACTATACTTTGCCATCAAATTTTGTGGAGTAGAATTTAATTGCTTGATAAAAAAAATCACATATGTAGATGGAATTTTTAGTAAATTTAGTAAATTCACCTTAAATTCACTATTCACAGTGTATGTGTCAGTACTATTAAAATCAATCAACTAAAAACCACTTAGAATTTCATATTCATATTATCATATTTCTACTCTCCTAGAAAGCCTTTCCACTAAATGCTGGAATATTGTTGCTGGGATTTGCTTCTTCAACCACAAGAGCAATAGTAAGGTTGGTCATTGTTGATAGGCAATCAAGTCTGGTTTGCAGTTGGTGTTATAATTCTCCCTATAGGTACTCAGTTAAGTAGAAGTCAGGGCTTTCTACAGGTCAGTCAAGTTCTTTCATTCCCAGTCAACAAACCAGTTCTATTTAGACCTCAGTTTGTACTGTACATGGGGTCATTGTAGTGCTGAATAATATTATTTGCAAAAGTGTTTAGGACAAGTAAAGCCTTTACTATAAGTTTTAAGTATATTATTTAGTACCCCTTATTGTTCCAGTTTTTTAATTAAAAATCTATTATTTCCACTGCAGTGGCATCTAATTAGTTCCTATGAGACTGCTCTGATGTTTGCTATCTTGAGGCCACTGTAACTCTACTGTATATACAAAAAAATTTCTCAGCCCGTGCTCCTATTCCTGTTGAAAACTGCTTGCTCCCAATCACTCATAGGTGCCTTGTTATTATGCTGTGTAAAATAAAATTTGCTGTAAAAATTGTGTGAAATAAATGGCAAGCTTATCAAGGTTTGTGATATTTTAGGCCATATGAACTCCAGATTTTCTGCTGTTATTTTACACGGCTTCAGACCTTTGTAAGTAAGTTCTGGCAGATGTTGCTCAAAGAAAAAGCACATAAAAATTCTGCTATTTTGACGCCATTTTTACATATCGATACCTGGTGATATGTGGAGAATTATTCTACTATTTTTTACACCACATAAAAAATCTGCCCCTTAATGTACATGCACTGCTGTCTTAGCAGCTGCACAAACTCATGGGGGCAAATTCACTAAGCGCCGAAGCGCCTAACGCTAGCGTCAATTCGCTAGCGTTGGTCATTTTCGTTGCTTCGCAAATTTTCACGCAATTTCGCAAATTTATTCACTGGTGGCAAATCGTGGAAATTCGCCATGAATTTGCGCCTGGCAAATAAATTCGCCCATCACTAAAGAAAATGTTTTTGATCTAAAACATTTTCAACACAGAAGTAAAACCTTACTCTAACATAATTTAGTAACATTTGCAAGGTTCTTTCAAGGGAGCCTCCTTTAAAAAATGTTTTTGCTTTCACTATTTAAGTCTAAACAACTTTCCAAAATGCATTGATTAAAATATTTCAGTGGTTTTAAATGTTTTCACAAACTTTAATTGCAATTGAAAGCAGCATTTGCTTTTAATATTCATTTTTAATTTTTCGTTATCTGGCTCTGAAGCTTAAAACAATGTAGCATAGTTCTCTTATTAAGCCAATGGCAAACAATGCATTTTCTCTGCCACTGGATAAAAGGATGGTTGCAGTGAGGACTAAAATAAACCAAAAATTATATTGTACATAGAAAATAAATAAATCAAGATGAATTGGTACCCTTAGAATCAGAGGGAGGTCAATTGGTTGATGAGAGCAGGGAACACCAAAGATGTTCATCTGTTATTTTTTATCTGAGGAACCAGCTTATGTAATTAAAATTTGTTTTTATTAAACTCTGTTTTAATAATATAACTACTGATGGCTAGTTATCACAGAAATTTAAGAAATTTGAACATGTAAAATTTAACAAAGGTTAAATTCACCCCAGGTTACCCAGCTCTGTGATTGTTGAACCACTTTACTTAATTTTCCAGGATTTTTTGAGAGGTTATAAAGGGACAGGATTCTGGACTTTATTTCAAACCACAGTTCTATAGGCCTGGTTTGCATTTCTTCATGACACAAGAAAGAAATTGTGAATGGGATTGAAAAACTGGTGAGTTAATATAGAAGACAATGGGAATTGTCTCAAACATTTTGAACAATGTATCTTTTGTGTGTGTGTTTTTTTCTGCAAAAAAGTGACCACAAATCAGTTAGAGTAATTTCTTAAATAAGCTTATGCTAAGAAAAAATGGCATGGAAAAGGTTATGTGTTTTGTAGCATTTTTTAAACTTGATCAACCTTGAATTTTGATAAATTGGCCTGCCAAAGTTTGTTCAAGCATGGCGTTATTTGCAATAGATCTTGACAGACAAGTTTAATGCTCTTCTATGAAAAGGTGAGCAGAAAACTAGACATTGTCATTTTTAAATGCCTTTCTCTGAAATTCTGAAATTCAGGGTTGCCCCAATGTACAATATACTGTATATGTGTTTTGCACCAAACCATAATAAATCCTTGAAAACTCAAACTTTTTCCTACAACATTTTTGGGTTGTTGGTGACAAAAAGTCTCACCCCAAAAAAAAGATGTGGTTTAGTAAATGCCCCCTTAAATGGTGATATGTGCTGCGGCCTAATTACAGTATCTGAGAAGGATTTGGGATTTTCATAGATAATAAATAGTGTAACTCTATACAATGCGAGTAAGTGGTCCCTAGAGCAATTAAAGTGTAGTCTTACATAACAAAGGGCATAAACTTGAGGATGAAAAGCATTGTCTTGATTATGCTGTGCCTCACTCCAAAAAGGCTATTAAAGAGCTGAAGACTACGAAGATGGGTAACCATGATTGGGGTAGTTTTCTCTGGAGAAAATGTCCTTGCCAAAATTTCATGATTATTCTTTACAAGTACTTTAGAGGCCATTATATTGTAGATAGATTGAGAGGAATTTTTTTTTACACAAAGAACAGGATGCCACCACTTTAGATTTGAACTTTCATTTTCACGTTGAGGACATTGATCACGGTGAGAACATCACTTGCCAGGTGATGTTTTGATGACTAATTCTATACATGCATTTAAGAGTGACGTAGATGACTCCCAGGACAGGCATAATTACCCAGGTTTGGGATTCTTTATTCTAAAAGCAGTTGTCTATAGAACCCAATTCATTGACAGATTTGATGCTAGAAACCTGCAACGTTTTTGAATTTGAGCCCGGACCATGACAATTTCGGATTATTGAACAAAACCCAGTGCAGATAACTATCTTCAAAATGTCAATGGGACATCTGCCATTGGATTCTATGTGAACTCGACAGGTCTGAGTTGGAGTACTTTTTTTATTCAGACTTTTAACACCATCGGGGTTTAATAAATCTCGAAAAATTAAAGTTTTTTTTTCAATTTTTTCAAATTGTGTTTTCCCCTTTTAAATAACCCCTTGTGCCCAGATATACTTGTGTATTTGTGCCAAGTTTTATTGTACACATCCAGTCTGCTTGAGATGTGCCTGTTGATACTGGGGATCCCTTAAGCTGCTACCATCCTGAACGTGGTAATTGCCGGGTTGCAACTGCATGCTGCATTCATAGGTGCAACAGACTTGTGTCTAAATGATTACCTAAAAACAATATCTTGATGCAAAATATAAAAAACAATACAGTCACAAGTTTTGTGGGGGACTCAAAGCCAGGTGTGGCCAAATCATGCTGGAATTATGGGGGAATACCAAATTTGTAAAAAAAAACATAGCAGCTTGCAGCAGATATTGCCTTTTCACATGGCACATATGGTCATAGGTAAGCCCTAGATAAAATACCCTGCAGAAAGGTTAAGTGAAGAAAAAAAATCCTTTCTTGCACCCAAAATCAGATTGCTACTGTGATGAAAACTCACCCTGGTGGTCCAGTGGGATGGCGGGGACGCCCGCCACGTGGTGCTGCTCTGTCAGCTGGCCGCAGTTCTCTGCCTTAGGGGCACGTGTGGTGCGCACTTCCAGATTGATGTGCGCTTTGGCATGAAATTTGAATAGTATTTAAAGGGACCTTTGCCCTGTCTTCATTGCCCATTGTTAGGTTCATCTTTTGAGAGTTCCTGGGTGCTATTCTGAATAATCCTGTGTTCTGGTTCCTGTTTTGACCCTGCCTGCCTGACTATTCCTGATTTCTGTGATCCTGACCTCTGCCTTGTAAACCGACTCTTCTGATATCCGTACTCTGACCCGTGCCTGTCTTGACTATTCTGATTGATTTCCCGGTTTAGACCCTAGCCTGTCTGACTTTGTGTGTATACTGCCTGCACAGACCCGGCCTGATTTGACTACGCTTTTCGTCTGTTCCTTGAATTGTAACCTCCTGCCCAAAAAGACTTTGTTTAACGATCGTGCCCCTCTGCTCATCCAGAACCCTTAGCTTGGCTCCTCTCTTTATAAGACCTGGCGGCATCCAATTAGCCGAGGGCTCCTCCCGAGATGAAAGGCGGCTGTTTAAGGCAGAAGCAAGAGCCGAGACCAGGGAGCCTAGCATTGGTTCTGGATTCTGGATGCCGGTCATGACAGCTACCTGGATGAATTACTTCTGATTTTTATACAGTTCTCAAAACACGGATAAAAGAATGAATTTTCATTCTCCAGCTCCCTCCTCTGGCTGCTACAGTACATGTGCAGCTTCATTTCTAATCCTTTAATAATAAAGCAACTGCGTTAAAAACTGTAAAAACTGATATATTAACTTCAGTCTTCATTTATATTGCTTTGAGATATGAATTACATTTTCTAACAAGGTACTGTCCACATATTCATTTGAAGAAGCCATTTTCCATCTGGAAACCATCTTCAAGAACAGGTTATTTCTTCTAATTTTATTTTAAAAAGAATTAGTAATGAGCAAGAAATATGTCTAATTATCTTCTGTAGCATACGCCAAATCCTAATGGTGTTTGATTACGTATAGTCGAAAAAATGTCAACTCCATTTCCATTTAGAGTGCTTGCCTAAAGAGCCGTGCAAATGGGGAATATCCAGCTATGTGAAGCCATCGTGACAGATTTCTGCTTCCTTATAGCACGTGCTAGTTACATTTCTCTCTCTCCTTCCTAATGTATTGCTTTTTTTCAACCTATCATTTCCCTAAATGGGTATGATACATCAATGCAGCAGATTGGCTCATGAGATCTATTAATAGGACTAATCAATTTTCCACAGTTTTTTTTCTCATTTACAAGGTGTTATGCCACGGTATGCATTCATAATGAACACCGGCATTGCTCTAATGCTTTCAGGAGACTCAGAGACAATTCTGTATTGTGATTAATCCTATCCCTGAGAACAGTCCTATGGATAAATAATAGGGTGATTCTCCTTCGAACAAAACATTCTTTTTTTCCCCAAGGGAAAAGGCTGGTTACATTTTAGAAGATTTTCTTTCCAGGAGATTACACCTGTTACACTGCAAAAACACTAAGCATGATTCTGATATCGCACTGTGCTAGTCAGCTGTTTTTGTGTCTGACAGTAAATCTGGAAGCACATTATTATGTAGATAGGTAACTTCTCGTAAGTGTTTTGATTCTGATTTACATTAGCAAAGAGATCTATTTTCTTCCTGTTTCCAGTCAAGTCTGAAATATAGCTTGATATGTGTGCATTTGTTATAAAAAGGCAACATTCAGTAAGCAGGATTATATGTATATATTTATTAGGAACACTGGCAAAGAGCCAGATGGATGCAGTACATAAAGTTATTTTCTGGAGTGTTAATGGCATAACCCATTGAGTGCCATTGGCCCCAGTGCAACATTTAATCCTTCATCAATCTACTTCTTGTCACCCTTACAAAGAACAATCTAGTAAAGCTGCAACAACTGCATCCCAAAGATAAACCTGTGCAAAGTTTGGTCTGAAAAAATAATCCTTTATCTAAATTCCTTTTAAATGAAGAGGGGTCAATAGCTGGAGCGCAAAGGGGTGCACATTTTTTAACCCATAGACATTTCAAGCAGCCCATACCTCATCAAGATATGTGCTACCTAAAACGCAGGAGGTAAGCCATTATTTTATCCACTACCCTCCCCATATTCCTTGCTGCATAAGGAGAGAGTGAGCCATTCGGTTAGAGTAAAGAGTAGTGATGAGCGAATTTAATCACCACACTTGGATTTGCTGCGAAATTCAACACTTTGTGCCACCTGAAAAATCTTTCCCGAAACTGCGGCAAAAATAAATTGCGAGAAATTTTCCTATGACTAAAAATCACAGCCATTTGAGACAAAAAAAGACGCCAATAGAGAAAAACACCATTGACTTTAATGCATTTGGAATTTCACAAATTTTTCAGCGAAGCAAAATGGGACAGATTCGCTCATCACTAGCAAAGTGTATTCTATATTTCTTTTTAGCTGGATGGTCACCATATTACATCCAATTTGTGTGGAATGTCTTAGGGATAGGAGTTGCACAAATGGAGTTTTAATGAACTCTTTGGGCAAGGGATAAAATAGTGGGAGGTTCTACTCTGCCTAAGCCCTGGCCCGCTGATGTATTGCTATGTAAACTGATCAATTAAATAAAGGGTGAAGGCCCCAGCCACACGGGAAAGTAGCAGTTGCTGTACAGGGTTAGCTTTATATAGTAGGGTTGAGAGTTGGGGATTGTTCTCGGGGAGTTGCTAGGGTCAGAGGCAGATAGAAGGTCAGGCAGGAAAAGCAGTGGGATAGAGAGTGGTATACAACTATATGACTATAAATAGAGGGGACAGACAATTACCTTACCACTGACTAGAGGAGATTTATACTTGTTTTTGTATAATAAAAAAGTATTGTTGATTAGCGATATAATTGTTACTGCATGTAAAACTGAACTTTGCCTAAATGAGCTCTCATACTATATCATACTATAGTATATCATTCAGGAACATTGTCCTTCATTAAGCATTGTTATTAAATCACAATTTTCAATAGTAGATGCTATATAGTCATTATTGAATCTGATTAGACACATGCCCCCCCATAATATAACATTAATGCTGCACTGCTTAACACAGTAATAATAATAATAATAATAACCTTGTTTCAACACGTTGTCTAATTTTACATTTTCCTGGATTTTAAATAATTTTTCCTGGTCCCCTGAAAAACGTAAAATGGAGGTTTCCTGTATGTATACTGTATATTAAACTCATCACAGATACATTAGATTAAAGGCATATATTGTAGCACTGAGTCTATGATTTTGTTAAAGGGCCAATAACATCAAAAAAAATTAAAAAAATGTGTTACTATTCAATGAAAAAAAACACCAACACAAATTAAACTTTAAAATAGCAAAGCCTTTATTAAGAAATAACTTACAGAAACTCCACTTCCGGCCCTCTTTAGAAAAGGCAACAGGGCGACCATTCATCCTGCAATGCTCAATTTCTCCTCCCTGGCTATTCACAGACAGCATGCGGCTTCTTCTCCTCCTTGTTGGATTCAGTGCCCGGCAGATTATGGATGAAGAAAGAAGACACCCTCGCAGTGATGGTGCACTGGGCTTCTGTGGGTTTGCTGTGGTTTGTACATGTCCCGCAACCTAGAAGGCTCATTGTGTTTTTGGCGCAAGAGGAGCAGCTCTGCCTCCAGGACCTTGTTGCGCTGCTCCATTTGGTGCACTCGCTCAATAAAGTTGGAGTCTCCCCTGTGATCACTTGTTTCAGATATGTGGGGAAGCTGCGTACAATGCTGCCTGGAACGGCAGATCCACCAGGAGAGAGTCCAGGATGAGCGCTGGGACTGGGGAGGGTAAAGCATGCGGCTCAGCTGGAAGTTCTTCGGAAGTCTCCTGTGTGTCACGGGGCTGCTGCTCGTGCTCTATAGGCAGCTCGCGAATGTACAGCATTCTCCCCTCGGGACCCGCCTCTGCCCAGGGAAGCCCCACACTCACTAACACCCCGGGTCTTCTTTCTTCATCCAGAATCTGCTGGGCACCGGATCCAACAAGGAGGAGACAAAGCCGCACGCTGTCTGTGAATAGCCAGGGAGGATAAATTGAGCGTTGCAGGATGGATGGTCGCTCTTTCGCCTTTTCTGAAGAGGACTGGAAGTGGAGTTTCTGTAAGTTATTTCGTAATAAAGGCTTTGCTATTTTAAAGTTTAATTTGTGTTGCTGTTTTTTTTTTTCATTGAATAGTAGCAAATTTTTTTTTATGTTACTGGCCCTATAAGAACTGTACAAGTTGTGTTGTTATGAAAACATATATATATATATATATATTTTAAATGTAATATATTTTATTATGGATTTCCCACAACCAGTACCTACTGTATGTAAATGAGAATTGTTGCCATTCTACTTAAGAGATGGGATAACTAGTAGCTCAATCTCTCGTGAACCTGCAGCTTTCTTTTAGAGTAGAAACTGCACACAGACACCATGCTTTTCTTGCTTCAAGAAGGCAAAACTTTATGAACACTTCTGCATTAGCAGACAAAGATCATGTCACAAGACACTGTATCAGTATCAGATTACTATGGGATCTGGATGAGAGCACACCCATTAATGCATATCTTACCAAGAATAAATATGTCTATTTACATAAACAATGGTATCATGTAAAAACTGTTAAAGTGGTAGGCCACTGAAATGATGTTGTCACTGGCATCTCTATTTTACAAATCAACAATGGGTTTTGTAATCCTATTAAAAGGTGCTACAAATTAAATCTGCCATATCATACATTGATCTTTTCAGTCTTAGTTTTCCATTACTTTAAAGGGATACTGTCATGGGAAAAAAAAATGTTTTCAAAATGAATCAGTTAATAGTGCTGCTCCAGCAGAATTCTGGACTGAAATCCATTTCTCAAAAAAGCAAACAGATTTTTTTATATTCAATTTTGAAATCTGACATGGGGCTAGACATATTGTCAATTTCCCAGCTGCCCCAAGTCATGTGACTTGTGCTCTGATGAACTTCAATCACTCTTTACTGCTGTACTGCAAGTTGGAGTGATATCACCCCCCTCCCTTTTTCCTCTCAGCAGCCAAACAAAAGAACAATGGGAAGGTAACGGAGGTAATGGGAAGGTAACCAGATAACGGCTCCAACACAAGATAACAGCTGCCTGGTAGATATAAGAACAGCACTCAATAGTAAAAACCCATGTCTCACTGAGACACATTCAGTTACATTGAGAAGGAAAAACAGCAGCCTGCCAGAAAGTATTTCTCTCCTACTTGTGCAGGCACAAGTCACATGACCAGGGGCAGCTGGGAAATTGACAAGCCCCATGTCAGATTGCAAAATTGAATATAAAAAAATCTGTTCTGCTCTTTCGAGAAATGGATTTCAGTGCAGAATTCTGCTGGAGTAGCACTATTAACTGATGCGTTTTGAAAAAAACATGTTTTCTGATGACAGAATCCCTTTAATGGTGTACTGTCTTATTTCTGAAAATTTTATTATGCAAGGACAATGTTTATGGGAAGATAGGCATGTAGTGCATGGCCTAGCTCAGATAAGAAGAACATTTTATAAATGCAAAAAGAATAAGTTCCTAGATCAAAGAGAGGTTGTAATAAGATTTTGTCCCTCAAGACATGTATAGTTATATGGAATAAAATAGTATTCACACTGTTGCTGGTTTCAGTAATATGAACTTAACTTTTTTTTAATCTCTGGTGAATCTGTAAATGTGATTTTCAATTTTTATGTAGGAGGTTATAGTAAGCAGCAAGGATAAGGAGTGTAGACTAAACACTTTAGAAATAATGTTAATTTTTTAGCAAAAAAATATATTTATTTTGGGGGAAACATAATTTCTCCTTCTATGAGATACCGGTGTTTTATCAAATACAGCCCATAGCCATGCACAGCTACAGTACATAAACAATTCTGTTTAATCAAATCCTTTAACAAACAAACTTTGTTTTTCCTTTACAGCAATTCTGAGTCTGGGCCATCATATAGAGATTGAGAATGCATTGTATAGACATTTGTACTGTCCACTTTAATTCTTGATGAACTCAAATTAGAAATGTATTTTTACTGCTGCACTATTTCATTAGAACTTTTTCTCTCTGGTAGAATTGTATTCTGAGCATTTTTTTTTACAGAGATTTTTTACAGTTTTCTGCCTGGGCTGGGGATATTTTATGATTATTATGTTGAAGAAATATCGCTCTATTTATTACCTTGCAAGCAAATATTTTTTTGTGGAACAAAAAACAATTTGCAGGGTTTGCCATTGAGATGTACATTTCCCTTGATTGAGATTTGTAACATTTACTTCATTTGTGACTGTGATAATGATTATGGGAGGAGCTTTAGCGATGTGCTACATTTGTAGGCTAGTTAGAAAATGTCTCACGCAGCAGTATTACAGTGTCTTTTAATAGTATTTAGACTTCACTTACTCATTTCACTGAATAACTTTAATATGCTGTTCTCCATAGTTATTTTATTCTACTGAAACACAAAAATGTATTGTCACTTTTTTGTAAGTGATTAATAAACCGTTTGCAGAAATATTTGTAGGACATTCTTTATACTCCAGTTCATAGCACCATGCTTTGGCTTTACCTGTGAAAATGAAAATGTTTCCTACATATAATAGGGCAGATTTATCAAGGGTCGAATTTCAAAGTAATGGGAGTTTTTTTGAAACCCATAACTTTGAAATTCAAATAAAAAAGATCAACTGAAAAATATTTAAAAAAATAAAAGTTTTCAAAGTTTGATCGAATTAGATTCTAAGGGGCAGATTTATCAAGGGTCGAATTTCGAAGTAGAAAAAACGTTGAAATTCGACCATCGAATAGAATCCTCCAACATTCGAATCCGAAGTCGGAGGATTTTATACATCATACAATCGTATTCCGATCGTACTTCGAATCGAACGATCCGAACGATTTTATCGTACGATCGTACAATTTTCCCAAAAAATCCTTCCACTTAAAAAAACTTAGCAAAACACACAGGAGGTCCCCCATAGGCTAAACAATAATTTGGCAGGTTTAAGTTGGCGAAGTATTAAAGTCAAAGTTTTTTTTAAAGAGACAGTACTTCGATTATCGAATGGTCGAATAGTCGAACGATTTTTACTTTGAATCGAAGTCTAAGTAGTAGTATCCTATTCGATGGTCGAAGTATCCAAAAAATTACTTTTAATTTCGAATTTTTATACATTCAAAAATTCCCTCGAATTCACTTCGACCCCAGATATATATGCCCCTAAGTATTTTTTAAAAAAAACTTTGATTTTTCAAAGTCCACCAATTCACCTAGAAAAGGTTCTAGCAGGTCCCCCATAGCCTAAAACAGCAATTCAGCAGGTTTTAAATGGCGAATGTTTGAAGTCGTATTTTTAAAGAAATAAATTTTGTTATTAAAATTTAAATTTGTTTTTTCAATTTTGAATCGAATTACACAAAATTCGAGTCGAAGTACACAAAAATAGCTCCAAATTCAAATTTTTTTACTTCGAATTTTCAATTCTCTATGTTCCCTAAATGCAGCACCCAGGGCAGCCTGCTGTGGGTGAATTTTGTATTACAGATATTCCAAATGGAGTTTTATGCAGAATTGGCAATATTGCTTGAGGGCTTAAATATTTGAGACATATTCTCCCACAAAAGGGAGAGTGCTGGAGAATTGTACTTTTATTTTTTTATCAAACTGTTCACAGTTATCAGTAGTGACCAGTAAATAACTTTTTTGAAAAGGTGTCCCCAGTTTATATGCATGGAAATGGCTAACTCATCTAAGAATAGGAAGATGGAAAAAGTCCCAAATCTACAAACATACAAATTAATCTAGCTATCATTTAAGTAATACAAAAGGCTTTTGTTTTAAGGACACAGTTTCAGGATGTAGTCCAGAGTATCCATCATGTCCAGAAATTTATTTGGTGTAAGAAAGATGTCCTATAAAATACGTACAAAAAGCAACCTAAAGGTTTTAGGTGGCAACTAGGGGGTCGAAGAAATTTTTAAAGAGACAGTACTTCGATTATCGAATGGTCGAATATTCGAACGATTTTTAGTTCGAATCGTTCGATTCAAAGTCGAAGGTCGTAGTCAAAGGTCGAAGTATCCAATTTGATTGGTTAATTAACCCTCGATATTCAACCCTTAGTAAATGTGCCCCTTAATGTTATGTCAATTATTTATCATTTGCAAAACATCAGAAAAATATTTAAAAAACAAAAATAAGCATTTTAAAATTCAACCAGATTTTTTTTGTATTAAGCTGGAATACCTATAACTTCTATATCTTAAAAATATGTTGTGACCTTGTGAGGGAAAAACCGGCTGTGTGTAATGAGGGACAGTCACTTAATGAAATGTGACCTGTCTCACACTGTCAAAGATCAGTCATGTGCTCTCCTTTGAGAATAGCTACATCTTATACAAGTGCCATGTCTATTCATCTTACCATCAGCAGTAGGATTTCTTTTCAAAGAGTGAATTTATTGCTAATTAGATTAGGATCTACAGAATGTCATCATCTATCTGACTTATTGATAATAATGTCACCATTGAATGTCACCATATGAAAATTCCAAAATTGTCCCTGAAATGTCCCTCTGTCCATATCACTGAAAATAAAGGCATTGTAACATAATTATTAAGTATTACAAAAAAGCTGCCCAAAAATATGTGCACCTTGTGCAGTTATCGACTTAATAAAAGCTTTGTAACACTGGGAGAGCATTTGAAAGGAAAGGCTAATGGTTCTTCCTCTTGAAATGGGATTGAATGGGAATGGCAACAATTGTTCCTCTGACTTCTTTATTAAATTATTGTACATATATATCAAGTGTGGCATATGTCCAGTCTTTTATTAAAGATAGCATTGTTTCATTCTCTGCTTGTACTCAAAGGACCACCTATTATTCCAAAATACTCAAAGGACCACCTATTATTCCTTCGTTAGGGAAGATATGCAATTGTCCCTAAGGATAAACAGAATGAAGAATGCCAAAGACTTCCTCTACTAGAAGGACACCTGCTTAGGAGGAAAAAATAAAAAGACACCCTGTCTGCTGAGGAACTGGCCACTGCTTGTAATGCAGAACTCTATAATCAGACCCGTCTGTCTGCAACATTATCTAAAAAGTGCAGAATAATTTTCACTGTACTGTACAGTGCACAGTGTTAATGAACTGAGATTAAACTGTGATCAGACTTATTCAGAGTATTTATAATTTACTTCATAGGCCATCACAAGGTTATTGAACATTTTAAAGTCAAAGTTTAATATTTTAGTTGCTAATTTTAAAAAAAACTAATGGCAATTAGCACCTACAAATTACTATTCATGTAACACTTCACTTTAATGTATATCTTTTAAGGCATTTATTTTGTATTTTTATTTAGTACATTACAAATATTAAGAGGGCATCCTATGTACCTTTAAAGGAGGTCGCCTTTCCTGAATTGAAAATAATTGCTGCAAGAATAACTAAACTGCAGAATTGTTTTTATATTTAACAGACATCCTTTGTGTAGACTCTTTTATGCAATATATTTGCCTTTATTAATTCCACTAATGATGAGCAACATTTTCCAGTAGGCATAGATTTGCAGCCAAATTCAAGTTTTCACCATCAGCAAATAGTTCTGTAAAACCACTGTAAAATTTTGTTTCCAAAAACCATTGAATAAAATACCACGGGTAATAACAGCAAAAAAAAAACACCCATTCACTTCAATTCCCTGAACAAAAGCAGTGAAAAAACTCCCATTAACTTAAATGTATTCTGTCAAGAAAGGCGTCCATTGATTCAATGCATTTTGCATTAAAAAAACAATCAATTGACCTTGTATGTTTCTCACATTTTTTGCTGTTTCACAAATTTTTCCCTGGTTTTTTAGTATTTTTTGCAGTCTACGAAACTTTTTCTTAGAATTTTGGTATATATTGGTACTTCATATAAAATGACAAGTGTGCTATGTGCACTGTATAAGCAAAATAAAAAAAACAAAAAACATAATTAATATAAAATTCATATATGTGAAATTTCTATGGCATTTTGGTTAAAAAATAGCAATATCAAAATAGCAATAACACTGTGATCCATTATTTGAGGCTCCTTACTGACCGGTGTTGCATTTGGCTTAGACTATTTGAGAAGGTTTAAACTATGAAATTAGTTCATCTGACATGGAACACTGAAATATCTCCCACAGATTCTAGTCAAACATTATCTCTAAAAATACATTAAAAAACACAATGATTGCTTGGTTTACCAAAAACTAAGTTTTGAACAAGGAATAATTCAGAGGAGGACCTTTGCTTTACTCAGATAAAAGGCATACACACTATATTGATTCTAGAATCTGTAACTGGCAAATATAATGTCCCTTATGCATACCATGCATATTGTGCTGGGAGTTAAATACAGGACTGCTTTGTACCTGCAAATCATGCATTCTAAACCTCTGCATCAGGCTTTTAAAACTGCAGCTATACCCAGGGCTCATACGTCAACAAGCCCTTAAATCTTTTGCTGGAACTATGCATTGAAGACTGCATGTCCCTGTCTAATCAAAAAGTGTATAGAGGATACGACAGGAAGAATGTACAGCTAGAGATAAGTAAGCCAGAAGTCAGCTTTACGGGGGATATTTTTTAACAAATGTTTTCATGAAAAAGAAACATAATTTAAGTTTTTTTTATACAATAACATTTCAAGATCAATTAATAACAATTTTGTTTTGTAACAAAAAACTTTAATAACAAACTTGCTTGAAGGTAATACACTTCCCATAAACTCCACATAAACTTCAACTGCATTGAGTTGACCATAGTTTCATGTCTTGGGTAATGTTTCTATTAGATAAATCTTAAATAATTGCAGCAAAAAAGATCTCACAGGTTTCCTAACGGTCTAGTGACATGTATAGAAGAATAGGCCAGAGACTGATATAATATAAATACAGACTGCAACTGCATATAAATCTGCTTCCTTCATCCTTATTTGGCATTCATTAATTAAAAGTTTTGAGACACACACCACTAGTGATGGGCGAAATTACGATTTTGACGCCGGTGCCCATCAAAGTCAATGGGCGTCCGTTAATTTTCACCAGCATCGAAATTGTCGCCAGCGTCGAAATTTTCGCCAGCGTCGATTCCGTTGCCTGCTTCAAAAAAAAAAAAAAATTTGGACTTTTTATGGCAAATTTGCAAATATTTTCGCCAGCGTCGAAACACGGAAATTCACAGCGAATCACTACACACCACTGAAACTGAGAAACATATTGACTCACCTAAGTCCCATCACAGTTCTCAAGGACAGCAAATATCCATTATAACATACAGCTGGGTGTTATATTATCTACTATGCTGTTTATGCTGATTTTCTCTGGATGTACTGCCCACAGTTATCTTCCAGGCATGATTGCAGTTATGCAGCTAGCTTGTAGATCCTGTATCGCATATCTGAACTTTTGATAATAATTTAATATGTCTTCATTATTACAATGAAACACTATGCCCTGCCATAGATTTTATGTATCATTGCCCTTATTTTCTTTCATTGCTTTGCATCTATATATTGTGTCATGTTGTGAGTATTTGTCCTATTCAATAGAACTGCAGAATATGTCTGCAGTGAATAAAATCTATTAATAGCACCATCATCTGAACATCAGTTGACCACACAAAAAAGACTTCAATGGAAGCAGCAAGTACAGGTTGCAAGGTCCCTTGTTTCCCCAGCAACATGCACAGCGGCACACTTACAGAATCACAGGCTCCATAAAATAAAATGGGCATTCCATGATAAATAACAAAAATCTGCCAATGAACAGGAAGCATACCAATGTAGACGAACAGCAGAATGTTGTGTAATGTATTGTAATGAAGATTTATTCACTAGCAAGCTCTGATCAGATCTACTGGGTGATTTCTACGTTAAAGACATAAAACAGCCTGTCTAAGAGGAAAAACAGTGGGGGGTCCACATAAATTACTACAGCTCAATTAGGTGCAGACAGTTTACTGAATGTTTATCACCAGTAAAACGGAATATTTTCTAATTAGAATAAAAGGTTTTGAAACAACAGTGTCCTGTGATTTAAGCCCATTGTGAGTGCAATAAACTGCAAGGGGCTGCATTGATTAAAAGTAAACTGATAAGTTATTTGCACTACCCTCATTGTTTATCGACAGAGTTCCTGCCGTTGCAATTTAGCGCACAAGATCAATGTGAGGATTTGGCTAATTTTCTCCCCAGACACAAGATTTATAACAATGTACAGGACAGCTGAACACACTGCTGGAAATACCAACCATGATCCATTTGGTGTAATAATCATCAAGGATGCGAAGGAGCGTAAATCACAATGTATGCACAGAGGGCATCCCTATTGTAAAATGGGATATTAAAAGGGACAATTTCAGACAGAGATTTCTTACTATGTCACAATGTACATTAAAAAGGATCAATAAGAAATAAAAGTGCTTTTGAATTCAAGGACAGCAGTCACTCTCCATCAATAACAAAAGATTTAAGGATGTTTTTAGTATTGTAAATTCATCATTCATATAATGCTACATCTCTTTGTGATAAATGTAATATCCCGCAGAGCAAAACGTGCTGGATTCCAGGGCTGCTTTGTGAAAGAATTCTGGGAATGAGGTTAGAAAACACAGGTGGGCAACCCTAGTTGCCTGTGAATTAACACTTTTTCCTCTTGTGTATAAGCAAAAAGAAAGAAACAGACAATGAATGATATCTTAGTCACTTATTGTCCTACTGTGCCCTTCAGACCACATGGAAGAATACAGCTGCTTCTAATCCCTAGGTCCCAGAATTGTTCATCACCATGTCTGGGTTTGATATGAATGTTTTATTAATGTCAGCCCTGCATTACTATGTACAACAATGCTTTCTGTGGTAGTATAACAAAGGTTCTATTATTATATAAGAAGGTGTCTGCATAATATGCAACCATACTGGTACATGTCCTACTGAATGCCTCACTGATTTGCTAGTTCCACAATTGTACTCTACCAAAATATACTTTTAAGTACCCAATAAAAGAAATGATATTTGATTTGAAGGAAAATGACAACCTGTCCAAGGTTAGGGTACCTCCACATTTCAGTAGTATATATTAGCACAGGTTGTCTAAATAAAGTGTTTTTTTAATCTCTATTTGTATTGCTTGATATGTGTGTGGGAGTAGCCACAGAATTTAAATATCACTAGCTTAACATTACTCCAAACGGCTGAATCATCATGAAGCATAGCAGACTGTTTGTAGGTGAATTACGTATAACATGCATATGTATAACATAGTCATGCAATTTCACATTAAAGGGACTCTCATGATATTTATGGTTTACTTTTTATTTCTAAATTACTCTGTTTACATTGCAAATAATTCACTCTCCCATTTAAAATGTTATTCTTGAACCAACTAATGTATTTTTTTTTTAGCTTTAATATTGGTGTGGAGGCAGCCATCTAAGTGCATTGTGCCTAATTCTGAGCTTTCAGAAGGAGCCAGCACTTCACGTTTCGCCGCCGGTGAATAAATTTGTGAATTTGCCGCGAAAATTCGTCAGGGAAAATTCCCTGGCATCAAAATATATTTGTAGCCGAAGACAATTCTGACGCCGGCGACAATGGGCATGGACTTTAATGGGCATCGTAATTGTCGCCAGTGTTGAAATTGTCACAGTGTTGAAATTCACATTTCGCAAATTTTTTTTCCATCACTAGTCTCAATGTAATATTTTTCATTAGGCTTTTATTGCATTGTGAATCTTAATTGAGCATTGCGAACCTTTAACTTCTGGTGCAAATGTAACATCTTTTTCATTAAGAAGTTTTATTACACACACTCCGCATCTCAAACTATAAAATTTGCAATCACTATTATAGTGTTGCGTGAGGGGCAAAGTTTTCACAAAGGCAAATTTTTTCACTTTGCGAATATATAGAGGCACATTTATCAAATTTATCTACATGACCTTGCAAGCTTTTAGATACCGAAACTTTGCATTTCAGTTTTTTGTGTTTTTCCGCTTGATAAATATAAATACAATTTGTGTTTTTTAAACCATTATTTTGGATTCATGATTTGTAGCTCTAAAAAATTTGAATTGTCAAAAAAACTAAGCACATTAATAAATAGTATTTCCAGGCTGGTTTCCAAAAACTAGCATGAGATACAACTAAATTGGAAAATGGTTTGAACTACTAACCAATTTCCTTGCATTTAAAGCATTATTAACTGTCTTGAATATACTGTATACTGACCAATATTTCCATGTTACAGTCTGATCTGTTGGCCCATAGGCTGAATGCCCAGAATTTGGCGATATTGTACAAAATACATGTGGCACTAGAAACTCCCTTTCAACTGATAAACCTTGTTTATACTAATTCTTTTGTTTGTACTATTGTTTCTTTAATATAATAACATAAACTACCAAAATAAGGTATAATGAGTAACATAGGAGACCATATTTGGGAAATGTAATAAAAGTTGCAAAGAGAAGGGAAAATTGTATCATACTTACCGTAATTTTCCTTTCCTGGTCCTCTCCATGTCAATACTTTCTGAGAATGAGTAGGATAGGTCCCTCCCTCTCCTGATTACAGAACCCACCTATTAATTAAAAATAAATACTCACCCTCAAGCCTCCCCCAGCGTCTAGTTACAAGTTCTTATCATCAACAAGACATCACGGGTAGGGAAACTTTGACATGGAGAGGACCAGGAAAGGAAAATTACAGTAAATATGATACAATTTTCCCTTTTCCCCAGTCCTCTCCATGTCAATACTTTCTGGGACGCAGCAAGTTATGTGTCCCCGGGTGGGAAGATAATACTACTTCAAACAGAAATGATGCAACAATAATTGCTCTACCTCTTCCGCCAGGAGAGAGAAACTTCTTGTTCCCCCTGTCTTCTGATGTATGACACTGCTGTAATGTTGTTGCATCTAGTCTTGTACCCCTGAATTGATCTTGAAAGTGCAGGCAAGCTTGAAGAATGGCTCTTAGCTCCAAGATTTTGATGGCTTTTGTGACCAATGACCTGGCCATAATCCTTGAGCTACTTTACTTGGGAACCTAGCTGAGCACACCATCCTTTTCCTAAAGCGTCTGTTGATATTATCACCCAGGCTTTTGGAATAAATCTTGCCCCTACTGCTTGTCCCTGGGGAGCACCAACTTTCCTCTGGACATTCTGAAGGATCCTGATTGTCCCCCTTTCCAGCTGCCTGATCTTGACGTATCCCCTCTGGAACAAAATGACAGCTGATTATATGATGGAGATCTAGCTCTGAAGGAGCCTCTGCCCCTAGCCGACTGTTTATTAGGATATCTCCTCTCTCTCTTTTGTGGCAATAGTTGACTCATGCCACCTGAAGCTTTAGAGATAAGGTCCTCCAACTTCTTACCAAATACCAAAGCATAGTGCTAACTTAGAGGCCGTATCGGCTTCCCAGGTTCTGAGCCACAGGGCTCTCCTTGCTGAGACAGAGAGGGATAGGGCTCTAGATAAAAGACGAATGTGGTCAACTGGGGCATTCATAAGGAATGATGATCCTAGCTTGAGTTCCTTCAAACCATCAATAATTTCCCACTGTCCATTGAGTCCTTTAATTTAGTCTGATCTTCAATAGGAAGAACTGTATGCTTAGATAAGTTAAGGACTGGAGCATCAACCTTGGGGAGAGTGGAAATGTCTTTCATAACTTCTTCCTTAAGTGGATATAATTTACTGAATCTGGCTTGAGTCGAACTACATTTAGACACCAACTCCCATTCTGACTTCACCAATTCCAACACTTGGTGAAGTGGAAAGGCCTGGGCTGTGCCCTTCACATTAGGGAGAAAAGAGGATGTCGGTGCCTGCTCCTCTTGTTGTAGGACTAAGGAGGCCCTTACTGCCTTTATCAAGGGTTGCAGTAAGGCAAAATCAAAGGATGATTGTTGTGTCTCATCTTCTTCCTCTGATTCTGGTTACAGATCTGAACCAGAATCATAAATCCTCCTCCACCGGAACAATAGGGTTCCTTGAAGGGCCTCTCCTTTCCCTAGAAGCTGCCTTGGCTCCAACACATGATCATTGTTGATGCCCACCGATGGTCCTGCCACGGCATTCATACATGATTGGTAGTGATGGGCGAATTTGCGCCGTTTCGCTTCGCCGAAAAATTCGCGAATTTCGCGCGAAATTCGCGAAACGGCGAAAAATTCGCGAAACGGCGCCGGCGTCTCGTTTTTGACGCCGGCGCCCGTTTTTGACGCTGGCGCCCGTTTTTCGACGCTGGCGCCCGTTTTTGGCGCCGGCGTCCGTTTTTCGAAAAAAAAAAATTTTGACGCCGGCGAATTTTTTGACGCGAATTTTCGCGGACGATTCGCGAATTTATTCGCTGGCGGCGAAACGCGCAAATTCGCCGCGAATTCGCGCCTGGCGAATAAATTCGCCCATCACTAATGATTGGCATAACTTCTTATCAGGAAGCGGTGCTTCAGAACATCCCTAGCATTGAGCCTGTGTTTGAGCATTATCTTCTCTTGGAACAGACTGTTCCTTAGATCTCTCTCTTGATCTGGATGACCTCATAGCACTGTCAGGAGAAGAGAGAATAGTTTGAAGTCCTTGGCCCTGTTAAACAAGCATCCCACCATGGACTTATGCATATATGCATAAGCAGGCTTATGATCCCAGTTCCTAGGGAAATGTTCCACTACCTACCAGAGCCGACGGTATGCACAGGACAGGAGCAGCGTTTCAGCCCTCTGAGAACAGCCAAGATGAACACTGCTTCCTGTTTCCTTATAAAGCTTGGGAAGCTCCACCCCTAAGGGCGGCCCCTCCCGCCTGTGCTACCGTGCTTGTAGTTACCCTGGAAGAGAGAAAGAGAGCGAGAATGAGCGGCCGGTAGCTAGGTAATCCCGAAGTGACGTCACCATGCTCCCACGAGGACCAAAAGTAATGGCGGCCAGAACTGCTCCACTCCTCTAGTCCTCGTTTCGCTCTCCCCAGAAGGTAAAGACCAAGGAGTTAACCCCTACCTGCCGCCATCCCCCCTTCTCTCTAAAAATCTAATGGGCGCGGGGAACCCAAGCCTCCGGATGCCAGCGTGGGCCGGTATAAGGCTAGAGAGCAGGGAGACCGCAACAGTGATTTCAACGGAGCTAATCTGTCTCAGAGGTTTGACTGCTGCGAGAGGAAAAAAGTTTAGTCTGGACCAAAAAACTCTGTCTCTGGGATGCTGCCGGCAGTCCCATGCTACACCTCTAGTAATAACAACAAGCTCCTGCAAGGAGCTAGGAGAAAAAGAGAACCCAAAAAAAAACTTTACAAAAGTAATATTGTATGTTATATTAGGTGGCAGATTTATCAAGGGTCGAATAATAAATTTGAATTTTCGAGTGTCAAAAATTCACACATTCAAATTTTATCCCCCTGTTCGAATGTAAATTAGAATGTGATATTTATCACACCTTGGCCATGGAAACAATCCTAATTTGAATATTTGCCACCTAAAACCTGCTGAGTTAATTTGCAAGTCAATGGCAGAGGTCCGTTGAGCCATTTGGAGATGTTAATAGCCTTCCTGATATTCAAGGTTTTTTTTAGGAAGAAAAACTTGATTTGTAAGAAACAAATCGAATATGAATAGAATATTATTAATATTTTTGGGTCAGAACCATTCAATCAAATATTAGACTTTCAATTTTTTTCTTAAATAACTTCCCAGTCGAAATTGTGAGTATATTCGAATAAAAAAAATTAACATGGTTCGAAATTTGACCTTTGATAAATGGTCATCCCCATTATTACTCACAGAGTAAAAATAATTTATATCAAATAGCATTGTCTTGTATATAGCATGAATCAGCTTCTGGCAGTATTGCAAGCATATAGGGGCATATTTATCAAGGGTCAAATTCCATATTGAAAAAACGTCAAAATTCGAATTCAAAAAGACCAACCAAAATTAAGTTGTTTTTTTTGGTTGAATAGGTCCATTTTTGATCGAATAGGTCCGTATTTGACCAAATTAGAATCGAATGAATTGAAGGAATAGCGCATTCGATCAAATTCAATTCGAAGTTTTTCCCAAAAAAACCAATTGACTCCAAATAGGTTCTTGGAGGTCCCCCATAGGCTAAAACAGAAATTCGGCAGGTTTTAGATGGCGAATGGTCAAAGTCGAATTTTTAAAAAGACAGTCCATGATAATTTTCAATATTCAAATTTTTTCATTTTTTTCAAATTTGAATTGAATTTGGACTATTCCCTAGTCGAAGTACACAGAAATAGCTTTAAATTTTTTTCATTTGAAAATTCACCTCAACCTTTGATGAAACTGCCCCATATTGTTATACTATGAAAACAATTGGTGAGAGACATTGACACCAAGGGGGTTATTTAACAAAGTCCAAAAAATTCTCACTATTGTTTTAAAACGACTCCAAAGAAACTCTCAAAAACAATTTTTTTACCATATGTATCGATAAATCGTGAAAAAAAATCTAAATTATACAATTTTTTTCAGATTTGTCATTGAAAACTGCAACGTTTTCGAATTTGACACCCGAAGACTTTTCTTTTTTTTTTTTTGGATTATCACCTGAAAACCACAAAATCATTTAGCTTAATGAACGAAACCAATAGCAGATCAGGATATGTTCCAATTGTAAACTGGCTTTTTTTTTCAGTTTTTTGCCGAAATGATTGGATTTTCAGGCTAAACTCAGTGTAGACCACGATAGCTTTCAGTTAGGATAGGGGCCTTTTCCAATTGACTTATTTACAACCTCTGCAGGTCTAAGATGGCGGATTCTTCAGATTCTGACTTTTTGCAGCCTCTGGGTATATTAAATCTCGAAAGAATGAGAGTTATTTTTCTCCATTAAAAAGTCACATTTTATAGTAAAACATTTTTTGGGGGTTTTCAGCATTTGGACCCTAACCCCATAAAAGTTTGACCAGAAAAAATCTGATTTTAATAAATAACTCCCTAAGAGGCCTTTTTATCAAAATTTGGATTTGTTAATTTTGGAAGTGTTTTCTACTTTGAATTAATCCACCTTATTTATTTTGTTATAAATTGTGGCTCTTGTTGACTTCCACATGACCTTGCTACCTTTTAAATGCTAAATTTCGCATTCATGTGTTTTGAATCTAAAAAGTTATTCAGATTCATGATTTTAGCACAAAAAAATTTGAATTACAAAATTTGATAATTACCCCTCTCAGTTGTGTATGCATGTTTTTTAATACATTTTATGAGGATGTCAATGTATTTTTAAATACAAAATAAATCTCATATCCATATAAAATGAACAATAATATTACAGCAAATAGTATCTAAGGCCTGTTAGAGGGAATAATAAAAATTTCAATAGTTCCACTGAAAAAATAAATTATCTGCATCCAAAACCTCTAACAGACAAGGTGGCAAACTGTTGCTTTCTTAAACACATTTCAGTGGGTATAAATGCTATGATTTTAAACCATGCTATAGTTGCCAATATAAACTGCAGTGATATTAAAAGCAACACATATATGTGGTTATTGCAATATTAACTTGTTTTTTATAAAGGCAAGACTGTATTTTGGTACAGAGCTGTCCTAGGCACCAGACCTATTAACTCCCATTGGTGCACGTTCAATGAAGTGATATAATTTCCACCCATGACCACTACCAGATTCCCACCTCTGCCGCTAGATTTTATGGGAATATATCCAGTAGGGGAAGAGAGTTTTTTTTCCTTGCACACATTTTTTATTTACCTTAAAAAATGTTCTGAGGCCCACCCTACTAAAGCTTCCACCCTAGACACAGGCTCTTCAAAGCCTATATAGTAAATTCAGTCTTTCATAAAGAGCATGGAGATTACCAGACTAATGATTTTTGTGCATCACTTGCATGTGGCATGTTAATAAACTACTCTCCAACTGTAAATATTAGAGAATTTTAAAAATTCTAAAAAAAAGGTTTTAGCAATAAAGAAAAGGTGGGGGAATTTTATTAGTGAAATGACAGGAAACAAGACATCATCACAAGTTAATGTAATCAGAGTACAATTTAGGGCACTTACACAAAAGTAATTAGCATGCCTTTTGGTGCTTTGTATACCCAACATTTTATCCAGTAGAGTTTAGCCAACCATGCTATTGGAGTGTGTGTGAGATGTACTCTATTTGTCTATGTTTAAATTGATTCAATCACAGTCAGTTGTGCAAACATATTATTGGTAGGTGGTTCCTGTTCATATGGATTGCAAAGAAGAAGCTCCTTGATGTCTGAATATATTATTGTGAACATAAATGGAGCTCGGGGAACTTTACTTATAGGAACACATCAGTCAGCAGACATGTCTATAAACATTTCATAGAAGGAGACTGTTAGTCCATAGAGAAGTTGTTATTCTTAATGGATGTAAAGATCTCAGCAAATTACTTTTACAAGGTGGATGCATCATCATTGATTAAACGAGTAAAGCATTAAACATTTCCTTTATCTATTTATATCCTTCCCAACAGGTTCTGATCATGAGAGGAACTGTGTTTTAGCCTTTGCTGCTTCAACAATAAGATGATAAATTGTTGAGAGATGATAGATAGATTGATATATACATAGATACATAAATACATGCATAGATTCATTCTGCAAGAACAAAAAGATTCAATTCTTTATAAACATTATTTAAAAAAAAACTAAAAACATATTACATGTCCTGGCCTAATCCTGTTTTCGATTGGGATCATTATATATTGGTAGAAGTGTTTAACCAACAATAATATGTACTGGCTCTCTTACATAGTTACATAGCTAAATCAGGTTGAAAAAAGACAAAGTCCATCAACTTCAACTCCTCCAAATGAAAACCCAGCATCCATACACACACCCCTCCCTACCTTCACATAAATTATATATACCAATATCTATACTAACTATAGAGTTTAGTATCACAATAGCCTTTGATATTATGTCTGTCTAAGAAATCATCCAAGCCATTCTTAAAGGCATTAACTGAATCAACCATCACTAGGGATGTAGCGAACCGCCGATAATGTGTTCGCGAACGCCGTTCGCGAACACCGGCAAAAAATGCGAACAGTTCGCGAACAGTTCGCGAACTTCGAACATCCGAAAATCGTTCGAATCGAACGATCGAAGGATTTTAATCGTTCGATCGAACGATTTTCGTTCGAATCGAACGATCGAAGCCATTCGATCGAATGATTTCATTCAATCCAATGGCTTCGATCGTTTGATTCGAACGAAAATCCTTAGATTTTAGCGATCGAATGGTCGAATGGTCGAACGATTTTGA
Organism: Xenopus laevis; assembly: GCF_017654675.1. Taxonomy (NCBI): domain Eukaryota; kingdom Metazoa; phylum Chordata; class Amphibia; order Anura; family Pipidae; genus Xenopus; species Xenopus laevis. Next base: position 64,105,081 of record NC_054372.1, on the reverse strand, counting down.
CGCGAACGCCTATTGGCGAACGTCGCGAGACGTTCGCGAACTTGCGGCGGACGCGAACAGCCGATGTTCGCGCGAACAAGTTCGCCGGCGAACAGTCCGCGACATCCCTAACCATCACAACATCACCCAGCAGTGCATTCCACAACCTCATTGTCCTGACTGTGAAGAACCCCCTATGTTGCTTCAAATTAAAGTTCTTTTCTTCTAGTCTGAAGGGGTGGCCTCTGGTACAGTGATCCGCTTTATGGGTAAAAAGGTCCCCTGCTATTTGTCTATAATGTCCTCTAATGTACTTGTAAAGTATAATCATGTCCCCTCACAAGCGCCTTTTCTCTCTCCAGCTCATTTATATCCCTCTTAAGGACTGGAGTCCAAAACTGCACTGCATACTCCAGATGAGGCCTTACCAGGGACCTATAAAGAGGCATAATTATGTTTTTATCCCTTGAGTTAATGCACTTTTTTATGCAAGACAGAACTTTATTTGCTTTAGTAGCCACAGAATGACACTGCCCAGAATTAGACAACTTGTTATCTACAAAAACCTCTAGATCCTTCTCATTTAAGGAAACTCCCAAAACACTGCCATTTAGTGACTCTTCAAACCCAGTCAACGTGCATTCTCAAAATATAGGCTGGACACAAAACATAAAACAACAATTACAATAGTTGTTTTCTTGTAATTTATAACAATACAATTTTACTCTCCCTGTAAAATATTTTCATTCATCAAAATTTGTTCTTCACATGTAATTATAGAAAAACATTGCGAATCTCTTTAAATCCTTTTCTTGTCTATTAACCTGTGTTTCAATATATACAGTTAGTCATTCAGATGCTAAATGCGCAAGACTGTGCTATGGCTTAAACCTTTAGATTGGTGTTGTCTGTTTCTTTCAGTCACTGGCGTAACTACCAGGGGAGCAGGGGGTGTGATTGGGCTAGGGCCCGCACCCCCTCGTGGCCCTCCGGCAGCTAGCACGCAATGATTTCCGGGCAAACAGAGGGGGGCCTGGGTTTGCCGTAAATGAGGTCAAAAACAGGCAAATATTCTGGGCAGACAGAAAAGCCATCTTAGCAAGAACAAGCATGCACCAAAACATAAGGAAAGGCATTGGCTGGGCTGGAACTAGGGGCAGGCAAGAGAGGCACGTGCCTAGGATGTAAAGCTTTGGAGGCGCCAGGCATATACCTTCCCTGTTGCCTACCCCTAGTTTGGCTGAGAGAGTTTCGCTCTCCAGCTACAGTACTGTTCACTCTCATTTGCATGGGGAGGAGTGGGGGGTGATGAGGCTGGCCAGGTTGCCTTGGGCAAAAAGCATCCTTCTACACTGGAGATTTTATTGACTGCACAGTAGTCTTCAGTGTATGGGTAGTGAAATAGTGCTATCATTCACCAAGGTGGTCCTAATGACTACCTAAATGTCTAAATTGACATGGAAAATTTGTACATGATGGTTTAATTTATTCTTTAAACCTCTTTTAATTAAGCTAGTAATGTAGGTATATTGTAAATACATGTTATGGTTATGATTTTGTGAGATAACACTTCTGTCATTGACTTTACTATAGTAGTTGTAGACCCTCTGATACGTGCTGGTGTTAATATATATTTTGCATTGTATCATTACCCTCTTAACAGAAGGATTAATTGTCATTTAAAGGGTTGTTCATCATTAAATACAATTTTAGTATGATTTAGAGAGTGATATTCTCTAAATATTTGCATCTGGTTTTCATTTTTTATTATTTTGGGTTTTTGAGTTATTTTGCTTTTTATTAAGTAGCTTTTCAGTTTGCAATTTCAGCAATCTGGTTGCTAGGTTTCAAAATTACTCTAACAACCATGCACTTATTTAAATAAGAGACTGGTATATAATAGGAGAAGCTCTGAATAGAAAGACGAGTGATACAACTTATCAATAACAATATATTGGTAGCCTTACAGAACATCTATTTTTTAGATGGGGTCATCATTTGTATTTTGCCTGACAAAGGGGCCTTGGTGCTCCGAAAGCTTGCAATGTATTTTTATTGTATTTTTTATGTATTTTTCGCCAATATAGGTATCACTTCTACAATACTTTTTGTATTTGTTTGTTTTTTTATTTGTTATTTTTGCTACTGACTAACACGGTACCGCAGTTTTTGTTTTGAGCTTAGATGGGGTCAGTGACCCCCATTTCAAAGCCGGAAACAGTCAGAAGAAGAAGAAGGCAAATTATGTAAAAAATATTTAAAAAAAAAAAAAGAAATGAAGATCTATTGAAAATGGCCATTCTATAACATATGAAAAGTTAACTTAAAGGTGAACCAAGTTGTTGTCAATCTCATTAAATGGTATTTAGTTTTTAATAATTTTATGCCATTGTATCGATTATATTATTATATGTATATCTGCATAAAGTTTTCTGTCATACTGTTATCATTTGTTTAACATGAAAATCAAATAAAATATTTTCAAAATAAATAAAGGTGAACCACCCCTTAAGGAAAAGGGGCTGCCCCGATTGCTACACATCAGCTTATTTATATAAACAATAGTAGTGATACTGATGCAAACACATCAGTTTTACCAGTGCAGGGCAACCCTGCATTATATGTTTATTACATTAAAACACTTCCAATTTTTTGATGTTAATGTTCATTTAAGTTAATAAATAAGCTTTTGTAGCACTTGCACATATTTTAAATAAAATACACTCATGTAAATGTTAATCAGGGTTTCAGAAAGGTTTGTGGGATACATTTTTGTGTGCTTTTTATCTTCTCAAATGCTGCATTATTAAATAAATAAATTAAATTAATAAAATTAATTAATAAATTAATAAATTGAAGAATTTGGGAAAAAAATATATTGATTTTGCTTACTGTATACAGATATGGGTTTCCTAATTTGGAAACCAGTAATACAGGAAGTTATGGAAGTCCAACTCCCATAGAGTCCATTTTTTAGCAAATAATTCTAATGTTGAAAAATTATTTCCTTTTTTTTGTTAGCTTTGCTTTGCCTCCTAGAGGGGAGAAAATTCTATTTTTTTTTTAATTAAAATTAATATTCAACAAATATTCATTGGCTATTCCCCTGTTACTACTGAATATCAGAGAATGTACAGTAATTCTGAGTCTTTTACATAAACTGTAACAATCTTAAATTAAAAGTGCTCATATGAAGTTTAATTATTTGCTATAGTAGCAATAGTTTTAAAGTTTATACCCTTGTCATATTATATAAGTACGTGATCATACATACATTCAATTAAAATGAACAGTTTGCAAAACAGCACATTTTATATTTTTGGCCTTTTAATCACTCCTGTAATGGAAGGAATGTCTTATTTTTTTTTGGTCTTTTTAAAGATTTTCTGTGGAGTTAAAAAGTCTAAATTTTTCCAGTTGGCTTTAGGATTGGAATGATTAGAAATATAATTTTGTTTCATTTTCTGAAAGTGAATAAAGAAAATTAGACAATTTCAGAAATATAAGTAAATATTAAGCAGCAAGAAAACACTACTGTTGCAACCTTCAATAGATTCTAATGACAACATAGCCTGCAAATAAAAAGGGGGACCATTAGGAAACCCTGAAAACCAGTCTTGAGCACTGCAAGATCATGACCACCTAAGTGCTATAGGCTAGCATTCCCCCCTTTTTTTCAGTAGAAGTGATATCAGGTGATAGAAGGAAATTTGACTGTAGAAAGCACTGTGGTGGTCAAAACGCCATGTTTGTCAAAGGACATACATGTTGTAATAGTTTCTACACAGGGATACCATAAAACGTCATGAACCATTCAAGTGGAAAATTTCAGGATATACTTTCCCTTTAAGAGAAAAAAATATTGTATGCCTTGCCAAGATTCTCTTACAATATACTGTATATATAACCTTTCTTTGAGGACAGAAAAATGTTGCTATACATATATGTACTTAGGCAGGATCCTTGGCAGTAGTGTTTTCTGTTTTGCAAGTGTTTTCTGTTTTCCGTCTATGACAAATGAATGCTATTATTCTTATAGGTATGCTTTATATAAAGGCCCAGAGAATTGCTTCAAGGTTTGCTTTGTTTAACATAGCGTTTCTTGCCTAAAAGAGAAGGAAAGAGCCTTAACATCAAAAGCCATAAAAAAATGTAACCTTGATGGCATACTTATTTTTCCCTAAAGGAAAAATACATAAAATTATTCTACTGAAAAAGTCAAATGTTTTCGCTGTCCAGGTAATGCATTGAGCTGTGTATATATTTCATTCTAAAGGAAAATGTGTCTCTGACATCTTAATTTCAGGGTGCCTTCTACCATGAAAAGGGTATGCAACATATATTTCTAGATGGTAATCTTTATTAGAATTTCTGCAGTAGTGAAAAGGTCAGAAGAAATGATTAATGGATTTGGTGTAAGTGAATACCACAAATGCACACAAAAAGCCTTTCTGACCACTTGTCATTAGCTATCAGAACTATTGCACAAGATAAAAATGGAACAGAATTTTTAGGAACAACAAAATTTGAAATACATTTTTTTGAAATACCAGAATAAAAAATAAACTGAAATGAAGAATTCTATGGTTAAACAATACATAAATGGAACCGTAACTATTGATAGTAGACACCATAAAAAGATACAATTTTTTTTTTTTTTTATGTGAATGATGTATAATGTGCTGCAGAATATGGCAGTGCTACATAAGTAAAAATAAAGAATAATAAATAGCCAAAAGAAGATTATAAAATACAATCAAACAACAAAAACATCATCTGAACAACAGTGGCAAACATGGAAGTCTAAATGGCAGAACTTCTACATACCTGTAAAATCAAAACCTAATACAATAAGGCAGTGATCCCCAACCAGTGGCTCGTGAGCAACTACAACCCCTTGGATGTTGCTCCCAACATCAGGAGCTTATTTTTTTAATTCCAGACTTGGAGACAAGTTTTGGTTGCATAAAAAAACAGATGTCCTACTAAAAAGAGTCTCCAGTAGGCTGTCAGTTCATACAGGGACTACCAAATCGCCAATCATAGTCCTTACTTGGCACCCCAGGAACTTTTTTTTCATGCTTGTGTTGCTCCCCAACTGTTTTTATATTTGTATGTGGCTCACGGGTAAAAAAGGTTGGGGACCCCAGCAATAAGGGCTCTGGAACATAGGGCATATTCCCAGGAAGATCTGAGCTGTTCCTAAATAACCTATACACACTATATCATATTCTCCTATTGTCTTCATTAAACTAAACAATTGAATATGTTTTTTTATGCTGTTTTCTTCTATATTCATCACACAACCAATTATTGTTTTTTTCTTTATATTTCTTAAAGTGATACTACAAAACTACTTTTTAAAATATGAATGTACATTTAGGGGCACATTTACTTAGCTCGAGTGAAGGATTAGAATAAAAAATACTTCGAATTTCGAAGTTTTTTTTTGGCTACTTCGACCATTGAATTAGCTACTTCAACCTTCGACTACGACTTTGAATCGAACAATTTGAACTAAAAATTGTTCGACTATTCGACCATTCAATAGTCGAAGTAGTGTCTCTTTAAAAAAAACTTCGCCCACCTACTTTGCCACCTAAAACCTACCGAGCACCAATGTAAGCCTATGGGGAAAGTCCCCATAGGCTTTCTAGGCAATTTGTGATCGAAGGAAAACCGTTCGATCGATGGATTCAAATCCTTCGAATCGTTCGCTTCGAAGGATTTAATCGTTCCTTCGATCGTTCGATCGAACGAATTGCGGTAAGTCCTTCGACTTCGATATTTGAAGTCAAAGGATTTAACTTCGATGGTCGAATATCGAGGGTTAATTAACCCTCAATATTCGACCAATAGTAAATGTGCCCCTAAAAGTTACCTATAGGTCATGCTGATTGTTTTTTGCTGAGATGTTTGTTTTTGTAAGTAATTGTTAGTTGCAGTTCCTAAACCTGACTGTTTTGCCAACCTGACTGTCCCATCTCAGCCTGTCAGATAAAGTTTCTAATGCTAACGGACTCCTGCTGCACAAATATGGCAGCTCCCTCATAGGCAATCATAGGGAGCATTGGGCAAATCCCTTATGGTAAAATTATAAGAAGCATGCAAAGTCAATTTTATGGTAGATGTAAAAAAAGGTTACATTTCTGGTGTCAGTATCTCTTTAATACAAAATACTAGTTTCATAGATAACTTTAGTAATTTGCCTGAAACTTATCAGCAAAAGTGGAGGAACATAAAATACTGAACGAAGACTGCATGTAGGCCGAAAGGGGACCTGTCTCCCAGACATAAAAAGCTGTATGATAAAAGCGTTTTTTTAAATGAAACATAAAACCCAGTTTAATTTTTTTTATTAAAACATTCATATTTATAATAAGGGTATAGAGGCAAGGCAGGCACCTACTTTCACTTTCTGGAAATAAGACACTGCACTCCTCACATTACCCCTTCATCCTCACCATCTAATTGTGCAGCTGCCGCCTGCTTTCTGTGATTGTGAATTCCAAAACAGAAGCAAACTAATATTGAAATCATTTATAAAGTATAAGTAACATTTATTTTGTTTGTCAAACCCAGTAGAAAATAATTTGGAATACATTCTTTGGATGACAGGACACTTTTAATAGTTAATACAGTAAGTAGAAAACCGGCAGAAGTACAAGGAACATTAACTCATAGCAGAGACACCAAAATCTTTATAATTATATAGCATTGTATGCTGTATTTTGTTTAAAGTTTAGAATGGTAACAAAATTGGCCCTTTAAGATAGACAGTGCACTACATGTGTCACGGCCGGCACCCAATACCAGAACAGGTGCCAAGTACCCTGGTCTCGGCTAGGCTTCACCAGTAGTGTGACCACCGTTGGGCTTCGGGAGGAGCCCTCAGCTTACTTGGGTGCAGAGGGGCACGGCAGGTAGATAGTCTTTTGGGCCGAAGGTCACGGTACAAATGGAGCAGGCAAGAGAATCGTCAGACAGGCAGGGTCGAGGCAGGCAGATATCAAGAATCGTCAGGCAGGCAAGGGTCAAACCGGGTAATCAAACAGATGGGGTCAGGCAGAATGAGTAGTCGAGATGCAGGCAAAGGTCAGGATTCGGATATCAGAATAGTCAGGAACAGGCAGGGATCAAAACCGGAATAACAGATACAAATTTCACAGGAACAGACAGCACAAGGCTTCAGGAACAACCAGAATCAAGATTCTATCACGGTCACTGGCTGGGAGTAAGAATGGGCCTTAAATACCTCCAAATTTCGCGCCAAAACGTGCCCAATGCGCGCTGGCGTAATCGCGCCAGTGCGCCTGTACCTTTAAGAGGCGCGCAGGCGCACCGCGTGCGCCGTAGAGAACCAAGATGGCGCCGGCGCTGGAGGCCGGAACAGGAGCGCGGCGGCCGTCCACGCCGCCGCACCACTAGACCAGCAGGTAATTTTATTACATTACCCCCCCTCTAGGTGGGGCCACTGGACCCCCAGGCTTCCCAGGAATTTTTTTATGGAATTTCTTTCTGAGTTGATCAGCTTTGATATCATCGACTGAGACCCAGGAGTTCTCCTCAGAGCCATAGCCCTTCCACTTAATAAGATACTGGAGCTTACCCCGTACCAGACGAGAATTGAGGAACTCCTGGATCTCAAATTCAGGCTGACCTTCGACTAAAACTGGGGGAGGAACAGGAATATGACGGACTTGAGTGGCTGGTTTTAGAAGAGAAACATGAAAAGAATTAGATATTTTAAACTCTGCGGGTAATTGGAGACGAACAGAAGAGGAATTGATTATTTCAGTTATTGGGTATGGACCAATAAACCTGGGCCCCAGTTTGAGAGAGGGGACCTTCAACTTAATATTTTTGGTAGATAGCCAAACAGAATCTCCCACCTTGTATTGAGGAGCCTCTCTACGAGATCTATCTGCAGCTTTCTTTTGAGCAGAGGAAGCTGCAGAAAGAGAATGATGAACTTGGGACCAAACTTTAGAAAAGTGATTGACTGAGGAATTAGCAGAGGGTACAGAGGAATCTAAACCAGAAAAAGAAAATGCTTTTGGATGTAGCCCATTTACAATAAAGAAAGGAGACTGCCCAGAAGAGGAGTGAGTGGCTTTATTGTAGGCCTACTCTGCCCAGGGCAACAATTCCGCCCAAGAGGACTGGTTATCAGATACATAACACCTGAGATATTGCTCCAGGGATTGATTCACTCTTTCAGTTTGTCCGTTGGTTTGGGGATGGTAAGCAGTTGAGAAGGATAAATCAATACCAACTAAAGAGCAGAAAGCTCTCCAAAACTTCGAGACAAACTGAACACCTCTGTCAGACACAATGTTAACAGGAAACCCATGTAACCTGAAAATATGAGAGATAAACAGATCGGCTAAGGTTTTGGCAGAAGGGAGGTGTGGAAGGGAAACAAAATGGCTAATTTTACTAAACCTATCCACCTCCACCCAAATTACAGTTTTACCCTGAGAGGGAGGCAGATCTACAATGAAATCCATCGAAAGATGGGACCATGGCCTCTCAGGGATTGGTAACGGATTTAACAAACCTTGTGACACTTGACGAGAGGTTTTTGACCTTTGACAAATTGGACAAGAATTTACGAAAGCTTTAGCATCCTGTTTAAAAGAAGGCCACCACACATGACGGGCTAACAAAGAAATAGTTTTGGCAATGCCAGGATGCCCAGCCATTTTGGAGTTATGAACCTCTTCAAGAACTTGTTCCCTCAGCTCCTCAGGCACAAACATTATCCCAGCGGGAGCATCTGCTGGAGCAGAAGATTGGCCAGGGAACAACAAGGTGGAGAGGTCAGAATCCAATGCGGCTACAATCAACTCCCTAGGAATGATGGGGATGCACTCACTAGAGTCAGAGGAGGTAGATTCAAAACTCCTAGAGAGTGCATCAGCTTTGGTGTTTTTAGATCCAGGCCTATATGTTAAAGAAAAATTAAACCTGGTGAAGAACAATGCCCATCTAGCTTGCCTAGGGTTTAGCCGTGTGGCCGATTCTATGTAAAGCAGGTTTTTATGGTCTGTTTATACGGTTACCATATGTTTAGCACCTTCAAGTAGATGCCGCCATTCCTCAAAGGCCCACTTGATAGCCAACAATTCCCTGTTCCCAATATCATAGTTTGCCTCTGCAGGCGAAAACTTCCTAGAGAAAAAGGCGCAGGGATGTAACTTGTTGGTAATCGGGTGCCTTTGGGAAAGGACTGCCCCAGCACCCACTTCAGAGGCATCTACTTCCACAATGAATGTAAAGCAGTATCTGGATGCTGCACAATAGGGTCAGAACTGAACTCTTGTTTGAGGCGTTCAAAAGCTCGAACTGCTTCTGGGGGCCAAATACTAGGGTCAGCACCCTTTTTGGTCAAGTTAGTGATTGGGGCAACTACCAGGGAAAAATTCTTGATGAATTGGCGGTAATAATTTGCAAAACCAAGGAATCTTTGGGTTGCTTGTAAAGAAAGGGGTTGGGTCCACTCCAGGACTGCTCTCACCTTCCCTGGATCCATCTCAAAACCCCTGTTAGAAATGTTAAAACCCAAAAATTGAACAGAGGTAACTTTGAAAGTACACTTCTCAAGTTTTGCATACAGATTATTTTCTCTCAGTCTACGTAAGACCTCACAAACATGATTCCTGTGTTCAACCAGATTAGAAGAGAAAATAAGAATGTCATCAAGATAGACCACTACGAATATCCCCAGCAGGTCCCGAAAGATGTCATTGACAAATTCCTTGAACACTGCGGGGGCGTTACAAAGACCGAATGGCATTACCAAATACTCGTAGTGGCCATCCCTGGTGTTGAACGCTGTTTTCCACTCATCCCCCTCCCTGATTCGAATCAAGTTATAAGCCCCCCTAAGATCAAGCTTGGTAAAGACTTTTGCATTTTTAACTTGATCGAAAAGTTCAGAAATTAGAGGGAGAGGATAGCGATTTTTTTATGGTAATCTTATTGAGCCCCCTATAATCAATACAGGGGCGAAGACCACCATCTTTTTTCCCAACGAAAAAGAAGCCCGCCACCGCAGGGGAACTAGAAGGTCTGATGAAACCCCTTTCTAGGTTCTCTTTTATATACTCTTTCATTGCCTGGGCTTCGGGCAATGAAAGAGGATAGGTTCTACCACGAGGAAGAGTTGACCCAGGGACCAGATCTATTGGGCAGTCATACTGCCGGTGTGGGGGTAAGGTTTCTGCTTCCTTTTTAGAGAAGACATCAGCGAATTCTGCATATGCAGAAGGTAACCCTTCAAGTGAAGTAGTTGCAACTACAGAGGGGAAACATACCCCACCACACATAGTACCCCATTGAACCACCTCCCTTGAGACCCAGTCAATCAGAGGGTTATGCCCCTGGAGCCACGGTAACCCCAAAATAAGAGGAGAGGAAGCACCCTCTATGAGGTAAAAAGCTATCTCCTCACAATGCAAGTTATTAACACACATGGAAAGAGTTACACCTGACCCTAAGGGTCTTCTGTCCACTGCCATTATTCTCATGGGGGCACTTAGAGGAACTACAGGGATACAGAATTTAGCTGCAAAAGCAGTATCCAGAAAATTACCCTCCGCCCCTGAGTCCACAAATGCGGACAGTTTAACAGAGCCCGTAGGCCAAGTTAGTTTAACTGGTAACAAGACTTTAGAGGCAGATTATGGAGAGGAAACTCCTGCACCCAAATGGAGCTCCCCTTCTCCATTTAGGCTTTGGAGTTTCCCGGCCTCTTAGAACATTGGTTCAGAAAATGTCCCTTCTCACCACAGTACATACAGAGTCCCATGGAACGCCTGCGTGCCTTTTCCTCAGGAGTTAGGTGGGATATGCCTAATTGCATAGGCTCCTCCTGAGGCAGAGGCACAAAGGGGTTAGGAGATTTAACATTGGTCACCACATTGGATCTTATATTGGTAGCCCCAGAGAAGTTTGTACTCCTCTCACCCCTTCTATCCCTTTGCCTTCTATCTACCTGGATGGCGAGGGACATGAGACCATCCAGGTTAGAAGGCAGGGGGTAATTAACCAGACTATCCTTTACAGAATCGGATAACCCCAAACGGAATTGACTCCTTAGAGCCAAATCATGCCACCCAGTTTCCACTGCCCACCGGCGGAATTCGGTGCAGTACACCTCCGCATCCCTTTTCCCTTGGCGCAACTTACGAATCGCGGTATCGGCAGATGATGCACGATCCGGGTCATCATAAAGAATGGCCATGCTGTTAAAGAAGGTGTCTAGGGAATAACGAGCAGGGTCTGAAGAAGGCAGCCTGATGGCCCAAATTTGGGGGTCACCCAAAAGCAGGGTCCTTATGAACCTTACTTTCTCCTCATCAGATTGAAAAGAATGAGGAAAGAAACTAAGGTACAGCTTACAAGCCTCTTTGAAAACAAAAAAATTAGTACGATCCCCACTGAACCTTTCGGGGAACACAATCTTGGGTTCATGGGGTTTAGATGAGTTACCCCAACTGGCAGAAGAACCCACAGGACGTGCAGGAACAGGATTAGGCGGCTGCTGCGAAGGCCCCAACTGGTGGGTCAGATTGTGGAACCCTTGAAGCAAATAATTCTGTTTTTGCTCTTGCTCCTCCATACGTTGCAGCAAGGTAGTGAGCAACATCTCGGTGGAAGTTTGAGGTGTAGCAGAGGCAGCAGCAGCTTCATGACCATCGTCCTCCATGGCCCGTGATAATGTCACGGCCGGCACCCAATACCAGAACAGGTGCCAAGTACCCTGGTCTCGGCTCGGCTTTACCAGTAGTGTGACCACCGTTGGGCTTCGGGAGGAGCCCTCAGCTTACTTGGGTGCCACCTGGACTTAACGAGGGGTACAAGGCGAGATGTTCTGGCTAGCAGAGGGGCACGGCAGGTAGATAGTCTTTTGGGCCGAAGGTCACGGTACAAATGGAGCAGGCAACAGAATCGTCAGACAGGCAGGGTCGAGGCAGGCAGATATCAAGAATCGTCAGGCAGGCAAGGGTCAAACCGGGTAATCAAACAGATGGGGTCAGGCAGAAAGAGTAGTCGAGATGCAGGCAAAGGTCAGGATTCGGATATCAGAATAGTCAGGAACAGGCAGGAATCAAAACCGGAATAACAGATACAAATTTCACAGGAACAGACAGCACAAGGCTTCAGGAACCACCAGAATCAAGATTCTATCACGGGCACTGGCTGGGAGTAAGAACGGGCCTTAAATACCTCCAAATTTCGCGCCAAAACGTGCCCAATGCGCACTGGCGTAATCGCGCCAGCGCGCCTGTACCTTTAAGAGGCGCGCAGGCGCGCCGTGCGCGCCCTAGAGAACCAAGATGGCGCCGGCGCTGGAGGCCGGAACAGGAGCGCAGCGGCGTGGCGGCCGTCCACACCACCGCACCACTAGACCACCAGGTAATTTTATTACAACATGACTGCACCGACACCAGTGCATTTAGAAGTTTGCATCACAGTTACAGAATTGAGCATTGTCCTTGTTTGCTTTTAAATTGATGGACTTTAAGTTCAAATCCCTTGTCCCTTTGAATGAAATATTGAATTAAATATTGACCCTTTGCTTATTTGATTAGATGTTACTTAGACAAATGATAGTTTGCTTTCTGCTCAGTATATAGTGAGTCAGTCCCTAAGCTCAGTTAACTGACAGTAGCCAAGAACAGACTGAGCATGAGCTCGGCTTATTTTATTATGGGTATATACAGAGACATGGACCTTCATATCTGTAGGGCTTTGGTGGCTCTGGGCTGTTACAAATGCCCAAAACAACAAGATGAAACATGTTTAGTCTTGTTTGTTGACTGCTCTTTAATTTTTTTTAGATTTTCCTTTTAGTTACCCTTATATCATATTATATATATATATATATATATATATATATATATATATATATATATATATATATATATATATATATATATATATATATATATATATATATATATACATATATACACATACACATTGATTAAATAAATGAATTAAGAAATGCTTTTATTTGATTCCAGTTATATTGTTATTCACAGAGCTGCAGTATCAAAAGCCTCTGATGTACTCACCTCTAATTACAGTAATTCATAATTTTAGAGCCTATTTGACAACTGTAATATTTATTTCATTAGTGTTCGAAAGAGACTTTACATATATCTCTAACTATGTACATTCTGTATATATACTGTACATTGATACATTATTTCAACTTTATTGAAAAATGAGAGTTTAAAATTGCCTGAACTTTGTTACAGTTGGAGTACTTTAAGTTTAGGGAAAATAAAAAAAGAACATTCCAAAGTAATACTGCTCTCTAGCTGCTAAACTAAATTAACCTCAGAGAAGTGGAGGTAACATTGAAATGCCCTGCAGAGAATGAAATATTTTCATTTGAAATTGAAAAGATTTTGTAATTACTATAAATGGAAAACTGTAGCTATGCAAAACACAGAGCAATAGGAGCACAAATGCTTTATTGATGGGAATGCATAAATTAAAAATACATGCTGTTTATTTACAGGAGCTCTCATAAACTCTCGTTAAGCTGTTAATTAATTTTATTTAGTTGCATTAATTAGAAAGATTAGTGTAAGACTTATGTACACTTTACTTCAATGTGTACTATGGGATCTTATGCTCCCAAAGTGATATGATACATATTTGCTCATCACGGAGATTTCCATGGATAGAAACATCTTTAATATTTTATATGCTTTAATATGCTAAACAAAATGTTGAATGCAATATGTTTTCTTATTAATGTTTAAAGACTACAGGGTTTGCTTTTGAAGGTCACATTGGGCACAAAATACTAATGGCAAATAAAAGCTTGAAGAGTCTTTTTTCAGTAAATTCTAACATTTATAGAGTACATTTCACAATTAAATAATTATATAGCTTTCTCTTTGTGCAGCGGGGACCACTTTATCACCCCTCTACCTTTTTAACTTAATTGAATGTGTTAACTTTTGTGCCTGGTTGCATGCTGTGTGAAATGTGTAAAGGTGTGCTGCACCTGTCTCTGATGAGTTGTGTCTATTTCTATTGTTTTGCTATACAAAAAGTAAATTCTCTAACATAATAAAATTTAGTGTAAAGGTGATCTACCTTTTTACTTTTAACTTCACTTTTACTTTCTTAGCTTTTAAAGTCAATACTTTCTAGGTGCATATTTAGTTTTCAAGTACAACAAATAGATTTAATGCTTCAGCGATATGGAGTGTTTTCAATAATAGTTTTACAGTGTTTAACTAAAGACCATTTTTAGTTGTACTCAGGCTCAAGATAAATGGGGGGTTTACAAAAGTGGAGGAAGCATTTTTTGGAATAAAAGTGCTGTTAAAAGTGGTGTAAGTACAATCTCCATATACAGGGTCGGACTGGTCTATATACATTTTACTGTATATAGAAAAGTAGTTTATTGCCAACAAAAAATAGGTGAAAAAACATGTTTTTACCTCTCATTTTCATTATTTTGCTATTTTTTACTTAGTTAATGAGGTAGTATTAGCATTTTGAGAGAATATATATATATATATATATATATATATATATATATTATTTATTTTTTTTTTTTTTTATTCAAAGTTGAAGCAAAGCAAACTTTTGTTTTTGTACCAGTAGACAGTTCACTCCCTATCATGCTCAGAACTACAGAGCTGCTCAGTAGTGTTGGCTCCAATTTAAGCTTTGCCACTTATGTTTCCATCATTCATCCTGGTGAGTAGTGGCACTAAACCAGGACCTAGGGCTTCTATATATGTTCCTAGTTGAGATACATGATAGGTATGGAAGTCACATGATAGTGGTGTGGCTCTAAAGTTCTGGATCTGCACTGGGCCACTGTTACGTTGGCAAAGCATTTGTTCCCAAAATTGGACTATAAAAGAGGCAGGGAATCTATTCTCCAAAAAGCACAATCATTAGTACCAGGCTGAGGTATAGCTGAGAGTCACCAGATTGCAGACTGAGAGTTGAAGACAGATTCAGGAAAAATTGGTAAAATGTTGTTTGAAAAGCTGTGGGAACAACAACATAACAACAGAAGTGGAAATGCAACAAATCAATCTCCCCTTTTATTTTCTCTAAATATCACCATTTTTTGTGAATTCCCCCTTTAATGTAATTTGCAGAACTCCATTATTGATAAAAAATTACAACTCCCACCTGCCTTATAGTCAGAAGGTGTACTTCCACAGCTGAAAGCACAACTTTCCCTTGTTTGTTATAGTTCTACAGGAGCAGTGACCAGCTCCATGTTGTAGCTCCCACCCCCTCCAACTATAGTCAGGTGATCCCACTGGTGTCTAATAAAAGGGCAGCCAAGTTTGGGAGTTTTACTTTGAAAGCAGCTAGTAAGTTGCAGGTAAAACGTATTCGTCCCTTTTATAAAATGTATAATGAAACCATAGAATTCTTAATGAATCAAATGAAAATTGAGCATAGGACTGGCCAGATATGGGATGACTTTGACGTAGTTGGCCAGCTTAAATATATTGCAATATATGGACAAACAATCCCTGTTTTGTTTAAAGGGTAAGGCATTTTTCAGTAGCAGTATGCACAAAATGTCTCTGTCTTAAATATATTGATAATGGGTTGAGTGCAGAGGAATCTTGTATTTGTCTATATATATATATATATATATATATATATATATATATATATATATATATATATATATATATATATATATATATAAAGTTTTGCCTTACTACTATACCTCTACTCAATACCTCTACTCAACTCTACTACATTGAAGTTCTGATTTGTGAGATGCCACAGTTTGGCAATTTAAGAGACAGGTTAAGCTAATGCGCCCTATCATCCAAGTATAGGAGAAGGAAGAGGAACTCCAGCAGTATTACTGCAGACAACTTTTTATTCCAGGCAGTGGTAAACACAACATATTTAGGGTTCAATACCCTTTCAATAGTGATGAGTGAATATGTCCTATTTTCCTTTGCCAAAGAAATTTGCAAAGCACATTAGGTTTTTTTTGCTGCAGTTTTTTTCCCATAAAATACATTGAAGTCAATGGGCATTTTTTTGGGGGTGCTTTTTGCAGCCTTTTTTTCACTCAAACTGCATTGAAGTTAATGGCAATCTTTTTTTTTCATGTAAAATGCATTCAAGCATAACCTCACTCTAAAAACAAAGCCTGTAGCATGTAAAAAATGGGGTTGAAATAGAAAACATTATTGGAGAGACAGGGCGAATAAGGTACTCAGATATCAGAAATACCTGCAGGACTATTCAACTATGCTGCTACTGAGATTTGTGCAGTTTCCTAGCAAAGCTTGAGAGATACACCAAGAAATCCAGTTAAAAAATATAACAGGATTTGCATCTGTACTTCCCTTTGCTTTGAAATTGTATTCCGCTGAGCTCCAAAGTGACTACTTTTAATCAAAGGCCCTCTATGATAATACGTACTGTAAATAAACAAGGGATACCATGCAACACTAAGAAATACTGTATGTATATGTGTATTTGCATTAGTCCCATATTTACACATTATGTAATAGACTTACTATCTAGTCTCATATTATGTTACTTTACTGCTATTTTAAATGAGTATATTGATAATCAGATCCTTTGTTAAATGTATTTTCTTTTCCTGCCAGCCTGAAAATAATTCCATTACCTCTACAATTGGTTTGATAAAAATTAAACATGCTAACCTCTGACATTTTTAGAATTTGGTATGGAATTAGCATAAGACATAAAGTGTTAAGATCATAAATGCAGTCCATAATCCTTGTATTCCTACATGGTGCATGATTATCTATCCTCCTAAACACATATTGAAAAAATGCAAAATTAAAAGTAAATGTCAGAGTATAGATCATGGCAAAGTGATCACAGCAATATAAAGGCAAAATTAACACAACTGGAGTTTCTCTAATCCACAATGAAAAAAGCAGAGAAAGCAAAATGATCTGATTGTCAGTATGGTTAGCTATAAAGATATGAAAATGTAGGGATCTGGTAAAGTAGCCACCCTAATAAATTGACATAATAAGTTGACAGGCACATCCTCAGTGTTTTAGACGCCTAAATGGTTCCTAATGGGGGACCTGTTTCATTGTTTTGCCTTAAGCTAAGCCCCTGGTGTTCTCACAATGTACAGTAGATGGCACTGTGCTGTAGTTTAAAGGTCCAGGTAACCATGTGCGCTGGGTCCATTTTGCTTTAGCCCTTACCTGATGAATCAGGAAGGGAATGGGTAGTGGAACCTAACTATATTGGCCCTAGCAAGAGATAAGGGAAACTCTGTTATAGATCACTCTAGGAGTGATAGACAGGTTATTTAGTTGAGCAGTTCAAGGCTCTGACGAGGAGAGTCAGAGGGATTAAGATCCCAGGTACTGCCCAGAAGTAGGGACTGAGTGTGTAGACTTAGCGATGTAGAGATTCCCCTGGGTTCCACTTAGAGAAAAAGCTGAAGGCTGAAAGATCTCATCCGAAGCACAAATATATATATATATATGCATAGGCTCTTAGTATAGAGGGTGCCCCTCAATTTACTATAGGGCTAAAAATATATAAACTTATTACAATTTGAGTGTATTTCACACAAATTTTTTTAAAAAAACCTTTCACTTTAAAATGCTCTGTATTTATTCTATTTGCCTGTATTAAAATCTTGTTTATTATACACATGAAATTATGTCAGGAGCCATTTCTATTTTAAAAATATCTGCTGGATACATGAAGAAATTAAACAAAGACGTAAGTATTGGGCTTATGACTTTATATAAAGGTATACAGTAGCTGTTCCTAGAAGTAAAATGTTTCCCCACAAAAGTTACCCCACACACCCTATATGTACTAGATGTCTGATACTGTCTACAAACTCTACTCAGACATCTGTTTTGAAGAAGAAATGTGTCTGCCCTACTTCTCATCAACAAGTACCTGCCTTTTTGTGAGTCCATAAACAGGCACATTACCCAGACTTGACAATATGTTGGAACCTAATCACAAGTTTGAATTATTATTTAAGATCTCCTTTGTAAATACTTTAGCAGTACATAAAAGTTTGTTTTTAACAACTTCATGTTGTTTCTTGCTAAAAAGCAAGCTTGACGTTTGTTTTAAAATGAATTGTTTGTATGCCCTACAGCATGATATCTATACCTCTTTGAAATCCTCTGAAACCCTGAGATATGTGCTTTCCTTATACTGTTGAAAAGGGGTCAAAAGCATTTTAAAATCGTGGTTCTCAGCTGCAGGCCTTAGTTCTCTCCAACTCCACGTCTTTTAAGGATATCATCATAGCAGCAGAGATGGATCAAGGTTGAATGAGTGTGAAATTGGCACCTGTGATATGTTAGAATATCCAAAATAGAATAGAATAACCATGCAATGTTCATAAGTCCTATGAATTGGGGTTGGGGCCTTATACTGTATTTACAGCGTAATTTTTACATTGTTGTGATTGTGATATTCTTTTGTTGTGATTGTGATCCAACTCTCTACCCCAATTAATAACAAAGTATAGATTTTCTATTTTGCGATTCAATAATAAGAGATAATAAAAAAAAGTCCCTTGATTCTCTTATCCTGATTAATTTCCAAAATGCTTTTTAAAGGGCATGTAAAGGCAAAAAAATAAAATCCCAATCTCCAATATACTTTAGTTAAAAAATATGTACAGTGTTCATAAGAAACCTGACTCTATGCTCTGAAATTCTTCCTTCATTTACTGCAGTGGCCAAATTTGAAAGCATAAATCATTTATTTGATTAGGCTTATGATGCAGTAAGTTTACATGCTTATGTTTAGTATACAAAATACAGCATTTTTAGCCTTATTCTATTTTAGACTTTACTTGGCCTTTATTTCCCCAAATCCTTAATAATAAACATCATACATACATATAAATTATATACTTCCCATACCATAAAATTAAAGTGGTGTGGATAGCCCCCCCCCCCCGCGTTACAGAGATAAACAACAATCAGCAACTTATTCAATTATAGTAACTGTAGGGATGATCACATTTTTTAGTCTAATACAAATTTATAATTTTCAAAAATTGGTGCTAGAATTTTGCCATGCATTTTGTTTTGCCTGAAAAAAAACATCCATCGGCCCCCAATGCATTTGTTGATATCTTTGCAAGAATTGTTCACTTTTGCAAATTTCAATTTCACACAAAAAATTTTATGGTGATGCAAAATAGAGTTGTTTCACTCATCCCTAATTAACAGCAACCACTTAAACATGTCAAAAATGGGAGACCATCATATATTTGGCAGGAGATATTTCTATGGGTTTTGCTGGTAATCTTCACCAAAAACTCAATATCATTCAAATACTGTATAACATATAGTGATGTAGCGAACGTCGGAAAAAAAGTTCGCGAACATATTCGCGAACTTGCGTCAAAAATGCGAACGGTTCGCGAACGTCGCGAACCCCATAGACTTCAATGGGAAGGCGAATTTTAAAAGCTAGAAAAGACATTTCTGGCCAGAAAACTGATTTTAAAGTTGTTTAAAGGGTGCAACGACCTGGACAGTGCCATGCCAGAGGGGGATCAAGGGCAAAAATGTTTCTAAAAAATCCATTGTTGACACAGCGCTGCGTTTTGTGCTGTAAAGGGCAGAAATCACACTACATTTCTAAACCTGTGTAATAAAATGCTTTAAAACGTCCGGCGTCTACATGCCAATCAAGTCGTGTAAAGGTTACAGCCTGTTCACACGCAAAGACGAAACGCGGTGCTTACTGCAACGCAAAAAGACGCAAAGAGCTTTAATGAATGATACCGTCAAGTGAGCAAATAATAGTTTTTAATTACTAGTTGCTTGTCACCTCCAGGATGTTCGTCCTGTTGGTGGCAATATTTCTGTAGTGGTGTGTTTAGCAGTCACCGTGCTTGTGCGCACGTGCACGGTCAGGCAGAGGTAATTCAATGTACAGTGAAGCGAACCAAAAAACACTGATTCTGCAGTGTGGGCCCATAATTCTGCAGTGTGGGTGACCATAAAAGATGCGATTTTGCCACTGTTGCAGAACCCTGAAAAATTAGGCATGTGTACTTTCCTGAAAAATTATGTTTTTTTTGTCGCAGCCACTGAACCAGAAGTCCAGAAACAATATGCCATATAAATGCTGAAAATATTAATTTTTTTTGTGGCAGCCACTGCAGCACAGAGGCCAGAAAAAATATGCCATATAAATGCAAACAATATTAATTTTTTTTTGTCGCAGCCACTGCAGCACAGAGGCCAGAAAAAATATGCCATATAAATGCAAACAATATTAATTTTTTTTTGTCGCAGCCACTGCAGCACAGAGGCCAGAAAAAATATGCCATATAAATGCTGAAAATATTCTGTTTTTTTTGGTCGCAGCCACTGAAGCACAGAGGCCAGAAAAAATATGCCATATAAATGCTGAAAATATTCATTTTTTTGTCACAGCCACTGAAGCACAGAGGCCAGAAAAAATATGCCATATAAATGCTGAAAATATTCTGTTTTTTTTGGTCGCAGCCACTGAAGCACAGAGGCCAGAAAAACTCAGGATTTACCTGGATTCAAATTAAACCAGTAGGGTTTGCACCCTAGTTTGTAACGGTGGTGGAGGGAGGAGGACGCTAAAGGACAGCTGTATGTGGAGTCATGAGGCGTGCAGAGAAGGACAGCTGCATGGGGAGTCAGAATCAGAAACTCAGAACAAGTCTTCCGGCGTGCAGTAACCCTCCGAGATCCACCCCTCATTCATTTTAATAAAGGTCAGGTAATCCACACTTTTGTGACCTAGGCGAGTTCTCTTCTCAGTTACAATCCCTCCTACTGCACTGAAGGTCCTTTCTGAGAGGACACTTGAGGCGGGGCAAGACAAGAGGTTCATGGCAAATTGTGACAGCTCTGGCCACAGATCAAGCCTGCGCACCCAGTAGTCCAGGGGTTCATCGCTCCTCAGAGTGTCGATATCTGCAGTTAATGCCAGGTAGTCCGCTACCTGCCGGTCGAGGCGTTCTTTGAGGGTGGATTCAGAAGGGTTCTGCCGCTGCCTTGGACAAAAAAACATTTGCATGTTTGACGTTACAGAGTGGCCAAAGTGCTTTGTCCTTGCAGGTGCGCTCGTGGCAGGATTACTGGCACCTCTGCCCCTGGAATGTTGATGAGTTCCTGAAGTGACATCACCCTTAAAAGCATTGTACAACATGTTTTGCAGGCTGGTTTGTAAATGCAGCATCCTTTCAGACTTGTGGTATGTTGGTAACATTTCTGCCACTTTATGCTTGTACCGAGGGTCTAGTAGAGTCGCGACCCAGTACAGGTCCTTCTCCTTAAGCCTCTTGATACGGGGGTCCTTCAACAGGCATGACAGCATGAAAGACCCCATTCTCACAAGGTTGGATGCAGAGGTATCCATCTCTGCTTCCTCGTTATCAAGGACTGCATCATCCACGGTCTCCTCCCCCCAGCCACGTACAAGACCAGGGGTCCCCAAAAGGTCACCACTAGAACCCTGGGAAGCCTGCTCCTGTTGGTCCTCCTCCTCCACAAAGCCACCTTCCTCCTCTGACTCCACTTCTGACACCTCTCCCTGCGTTGCAGCAGGTGCCTGGGTTCGTTCTGGTGATTCCGACCAGAAATCGTGCGCTTCCTGCTCCTCGTCACGCTGGTCTACAGCCTCATCTGTCACTCGTCGCACGGCACGCTCCAGGAAGAAAGCAAAGGGTATTAGGTCGCTGATGGTGCCTTCGGTGCGACTGACCATATTTGTAACCTCTTCAAAAGGGCGCATGAGCCTGCAGGCATCGCGCATAAGCACCCAGTAACGGGGGAAAAAAATCCCCAGCTCTGCAGATCCAGTCCTACCACCCAGTTCAAACAGGTATTCGTTGACGGCTCTTTGTTGTTGCAGCAGACGTTCCAACATGAGGAGCGTTGAATTCCAGCGAGTCTGGCTGTCGCAAATCAAACGCCTGACTGGCATGTTGTACCGCTGCTGAATGTCAGCAAGGCGTGCCATGGCTGTATAGGAACGTCTGAAATGGGCCGACACCTTCCTGGACTGCCTGAGAACGTCCTGGAATCCTGGGTACTTTGAGACAAAACGTTGTACTATTAAATTCAGAACATGTGCCATGCAGGGCACATGTGTTAAATTGCCCAGTCTCAGTGCTGCCAACAGATTGCTTCCATTGTCACACACCACTTTTCCGATCTTCAGTTGGTGTGGGGTCAGCCACCGATCGGCCTGTGACTGCAGAGATGACAGGAGTACAGATCCGGTATGGTTTTTGCTTTCCAGGCACGTCATCCCCAAGACAGCATGACAACGGCGTACCTGGCACGTCGAATAGCCTAGGGGGAGCTGGGGGTGCACAGGTGTGGAGGAGGAGGACCCAGCAGCAGAGGACGAAGAAGAGGAAGAAGACGAGGTAGAGAGCGAAGGAGGAGTAGAGGTGGTGGCAGAACCGCGTGCAATCCGTGGCGGTGACACCAACTCCACTGTCGTTGTTGAGCCACACATTTCCTGCTTCCCAGCCATGACCAAGTTCACCCAGTGGGCAGTGTAGGTGACATACCTGCCCTGACCATGCTTGGAGGACCATGCGTCAGTAGTCATATGGACCTTTGGCCCAACACTAAGTGACAGAGATGCAGTGACTTGGCTCTGCACATGGTGGTACAGGTGTGGTATTCCCTTTTTTGAAAAAAAATTGCGGCTGGGTACCTTCCACTGCGGTGTCCCAATTGCTACAAATTTGCGGAAGGCCTCAGAGTCCACCAGCTGGTATGGTAAAAGCTGGCGGGCTAAGAGTGCAGACAAGCCAGCTGTCAGACGCCGGGCAAGGGGGTGACTCGCAGACATTGGCTTCTTACGCTCAAACATGGCCCTCACAGAAACTTGGCTGGGGGCAGATGACTGGGAATGGGAACTGGTGGTCAAGGTGGAAGGCGGAGTGGAGGGTGGTTCAGACGGGTCAAGGACAGCAGAGGTAGAGCAGTAAGATGCTGGACCAGAAGGAGGGTGGCTTTTAGTTTGCCTGTTGCCTTTGAGGTGTTGCTCCCAAAGTGCTTTGTGCTTGCCGGTCATGTGCCTTCGCATAGAAGTTGTACCTATGTGGCTGTTGGGCTTCCCAAGACTCAGTTTCTGACTGCACTCATTGCAAATTACAACGCTTTTGTCAGAGGCACACACATTAAAAAAATCCCACACTGCTGACCTTTTTGAAGCTGGCAATCTGGCGGTAACAGTAGAAGTTGGCGGCGTTGGTGGCAATGGCGGGTGCGTTGGCCGGCTGACCACAGGTGCCGATACATGTTGTTGCCCTACTGTTCCCTGCGAGCTGTCCTCCCTGCTTCTTCTAAGTCTTATTCTCCTCCTGCCTCTCTGACTCTCCGTCTCTCCATCTGAACTATCCTCCTCTTGCTCTCTTCTACTGGGCACCCACAAAACATCAATCTCCTCATCATCATTCTCCTCAGATGCATCAATTTCTTCTAACAGCTCACAGAAGGAAGCAGCAGCGGGGACCTCCTCGTCATCACTCATTATGTCCATCTCTGTTGTGTTCTCTGCCAGAATTAAATCTGGTGTAACGTCCTCATCTCCTTCATCTTCTTCTGCCAATAATGGTTGCGCATCACTCAGTTCAAGAAACTCATGTGAAAATAACTCCTCTGACTCCAGTGAAGAAGGGGCGCCGGTGGTGGAGGAAGTGTTACGTGGGGTGGCCATAGCAGTGGAGGATGAGGATGTTGTGGTAAAGTTAGAAACGGTAGAGGATGGGGTGTGCTGTGTAAGCCAGTCAACTACCTCTTCAGCATTTTGGGAGTTCAGGGTCATTGCCTTTTTAAAACTGGGCAATTTCCTAGGGCCACAGGATAGCATAGCAGCACGGCCCCTAGTGCCTCTGCGTGGCGGCCTGCCTTTGCCAGGCATTATTTTTAAAACAAAAACAACAACAACTCAGGTGGTGTTTCTGGAGACGGTATTATTATTGATATTTAGACAGAATGTGAACAAGCTCACACAGCTAAGTGGCAGTGGTTTGAAAATGAAGAACACACTGGGCAAATAATGCCTACAAGGTCAACGTATACACTACAGCAGTGGTGGATACGGAATATATTATTGCTGCTTGAAAAACGTCACTCAGGTGGTGTTTCTGGAGACGGTATTATTATTGATATTTAGACAGAATGTGAAAAAGCTCACACAGCTAAGTGGCAGTGGTTTGAAAATGAAGAACACACTGGGCAAATAATGCCTGCAAGGTCAACGTATACACTACAGCAGTGGTGGATACGGAATATATTATTGCTGCTTGAAAAACGTCACTCAGGTGGTGTTTCTGGAGACGGTATTATTATTGATATTTAGACAGAATGTGAACAAGCTCACACAGCTAGATGGCAGTGGTTTGAAAATGAAGAACACACTGGGCAAATAATGCCTGCAAGGTCAACGTATACACTACAGCAGTGGTGGATACGGAATATATTATTGCTGCTTGAAAAACGTCACTCAGGTGGTGTTTCTGGAGACGGTATTATTATTGATATTTAGACAGAATGTGAACAAGCTCACACAGCTAGATGGCAGTGGTTTGAAAATGAAGAACACACTGGGCAAATAATGCCTACAAGGTCAACGTATACACTACAGCAGTGGTGGATACGGAATATATTATTGCTGCTTGAAAAACGTCACCCAGGTGGTGTTTCTGGAGACGGTATTATTATTGATATTTAGACAGAATGTGAAAAAGCTCACACAGCTAAGTGGCAGTGGTTTGAAAATGAAGAACACACTGGGCAAATAATGCCTGCAAGGTCAACGTATACACTACAGCAGTGGTGGATACGGAATATATTATTGCTGCTTGAAAAACGTCACTCAGGTGGTGTTTCTGGAGACGGTATTATTATTGATATTTAGACAGAATGTGAAAAAGCTCACACAGCTAAGTGGCAGTGGTTTGAAAATGAAGAACACACTGGGCAAATAATGCCTGCAAGGTCAACGTATACACTACAGCAGTGGTGGATACGGAATATATTATTGCTGCTTGAAAAACGTCACTCAGGTGGTGTTTCTGGAGACGGTATTATTATTGATATTTAGACAGAATGTGAACAAGCTCACACAGCTAGATGGCAGTGGTTTGAAAATGAAGAACACACTGGGCAAATAATGCCTACAAGGTCAACGTATACACTACAGCAGTGGTGGATACGGAATATATTATTGCTGCTTGAAAAACGTCACTCAGGTGGTGTTTCTGGAGACGGTATTATTATTGATATTTAGACAGAATGTGAAAAAGCTCACACAGCTAAGTGGCAGTGGTTTGAAAATGAAGAACACACTGGGCAAATAATGCCTGCAAGGTCAACGTATACACTACAGCAGTGGTGGATACGGAATATATTATTGCTGCTTGAAAAACGTCACTCAGGTGGTGTTTCTGGAGACGGTATTATTATTGATATTTAGACAGAATGTGAACAAGCTCACACAGCTAGATGGCAGTGGTTTGAAAATGAAGAACACACTGGGCAAATAATGCCTGCAAGGTCAACGTATACACTACAGCAGTGGTGGATACGGAATATATTATTGCTGCTTGAAAAACGTCACTCAGGTGGTGTTTCTGGAGACGGTATTATTATTGATATTTAGACAGAATGTGAACAAGCTCACACAGCTAGATGGCCACTGGGCAAATAATGCCTGCAAGTGCACTACTATTGGTGCACTACTATGAAGAACAGCAAACAGCACTGGACACCTTAAAGAACAGTAAGATAAGTAAAATAAAAAAAAAAATTATATGTATATTAAAAAAAAAAAATTTTCTCGGGTTGGTGCTGCTGAACTACTAGGAGCAGCACAGTAGCACACCAGTCCCACTCCCCAACACTGCTAGACTAATAGCACTTGGCTGTTAAAGTAGCAAAGTAAAACAACAAAAAAGAAAATAAAAGCAGTCCTTACAAGGACTATTGGGTTATTACAGCAGTCAGCAGATGAGATCAGAAGAGATCAGTGCCCACAGCAGGCAGCTACATACAGAGCACTGCAGTAGAAGGTAGATTACTAGCCAGCAAAGCTACCCTAAAATGTCCCTCAAATCCCTGCAGACTTCTGTCCCTCCAATACAGAGCAGTATCAAGTAGATTACTAGCCAGCAAACTTACTATCAACTGTCCCTCAAAGAAATCAGTGAAATCAGTAACAGCTCTCTCCCTACACTAGCTCTTGCAAGCACACACAGGCAGAATGAAAAAACGCTGCAGGGCTTCAGTTTATATATGGAAGGGGAGTGGTCCAGGGGGTGTGGGGGTGGTCCAGGAGGGAGAGCTTCCTGATTGGCTGCCATGTATCTGCTGGTCTGGGGTGAGAGGTCAAAAAAAAGCGCCAGGTAAGGCGAACCCAAAATGGCGAACGTCGCGCGACGTTCGCGAACATTCGGCGAGCGCGAACAGCCGATGTTCGTGCGAACAAGTTCGCCGGCGAACAGTCCGCGACATCCCTAATAACATACTCCATTGGGGCTCTTACAAACAAGCGTTTTTGCCTGCGCTCCCCTGCATTCTGGTTTCATGTGTTCAGCCACAGGGGAGCGCAGGAGTAGTTGCACTGAATTCTTTTCAATGGGGCTGTACTCACACAGATGCATGTAAGCGCCGAACGCTGAAAAACATGCTGCGTCCCGACCTGCGTTCGGCTCTTACATGCGTCTGTGTGAGTACAGCCCCGTTGAAAAGAATTCGGTGTGTCTACTGCTGCACTCCCCTGCGGCTGAACGCATGAAACCGGAACGCATGAAACCGGAACGCAGGAGAGCGCAGGTAAAAACGCTCATCTGTAAGAGCCCTTACTTTGTATTTCCAAGTATCATGATGCATTATTGGCATATATAAATAGTAATACATGTATCGAATATCTATTTTTAATAGAATTTAATATTTGAAACTGTTCAACTTAAGTTCACCATAAGTTTGGAATAACACTGTGATAGCCCCATCACAGGGTTAAAATGCAAAAACCTTACATTGAGGTGTAATATTTATTATTTAGAACTTGGGGAATTACTATGACAGTTCTGTTTCTATTGCAGTGAAAGGATCACATGTCGGTAGCCTGACATTGGGTACATAGGGAGTTAATATTTAATATATAAATAAATGGAAAGAACCTCCCTCTGTCACCTTTCCGAATGAAGTAGCCACAGCACATTTTATATGGTATTTTAACCACCACTGGTTATCCTTAATAGATGCAGCAGTCAAATCACATATCTCCCATGTGCTGTAGCCCTTAGTGAAATGGCAGATAGGTTGCTGGTTGCCCGCAGGAAATAATCCTCCTAACAGGCAACAAAGCACCCAAAATACCATTAAATTACTACATGTGATAAGTGAATGTAAGGCAGTATGGTCATCTTAGCCCATTGTTAGGACTGCAGTGTGAGGTTGCTGGCAAGGTATGAGTTAAGGTTCTCTTTTCTTAGCATGAGTTAACAAGCTCAGGAGAGTATCCTATCAGCAGGGAACAAAGGTTTTTTTAATCTCAGGGAGCACACCCCATTGTCAGTTCAATTTGGTTCCCTGTGTGTTGTGCTGGAATCTTCATGTGTTCCTAAATGCTAGTTTAATCTTTACTCAGTGAATCATTGCTGTGTGTTCCTTTGAACTGCTTAGAACTGCACTTTCTCTGGGGCAATACAAACCCTTCACCTGGAGGAAGTTTCCTGGCCCGATTGGGATCACTCAGAGTCACAGTAAAAAGTATTTAAACGCACTGTGTCTCCAGGTAAAAGCAGTTCATTTATTGTAGCCTGACTCGGGCAGTTTAACCTACCTTGAGTTACAGCTTCAGTGCTCTCCTGTCTAACACTGCCAAGTAGGCTGAATGTGCTGGGGGAAAAGAAAACTGCAGGACTGAGTCCTTTAAAATTGTTGCTAACAAGTAACCTTTTGTGTGGTACTGTGGCAATACTTATCTGAGTAAATACAGCCACTGTTAGGCCCAGTTATTACATTTTAATTCTAATTGTTTTGGTTTTTTGATTATATACTAATCATCCTTATATTGTGACATTTATATTATACATATTCAGTATCTTGTGAGTGGGTCCCTAAGCTCAGTAAGTTACAGCAGTACAGAGCATGTGCAGTGGATCAGTAGAAAAGAAGATGGGGAGCTACTGGGGCATCTTTGAGGTCCAGATCTTCCCTGTACAGAATCCCAAAACATAATGTACAACATTTCCAACCTACTTCTTAAGCTTTAGTAATCCTTTGAGTGGGTGGTATGGCAAACAAAAGACCTGAGCTCTTTTGATACCATGGGATAAATTTTACCAACTCTCTATTGAACTTCCCCTTTAGTCACCCAGTCATCAATAGTTGCCTTATTAGAACTGGGTCTATTGAAAATGAAACTTTCATTAGTTGTTCCTGAGCTAAGCTCAGCAGCTAGCCAGGAGTCCTGTAATGGGTACCCCACAGATAGATGCTGATAGGGAATACTTCACATGGTTAGACTTATTCTGTCCAAGGTTATATTACTAGTCGGGTGGTTCAAGTGCTTTAATGACAATTCACTATTGTGGCTATGGGCCCTATATTCTAGTTTGTTTGTAGAATTGTCATTACACTTGCAGCATGTTTTTATTGCTGCCTCTTATTTGGATAAGCCTTATTTAAGATGTTTCCTATTTAGAGTTTTGTGTTCTTGCTCAGTCTGTGCTACTTGTCCCACTTACCCTATTTTGTTTTTGTGATAGGTAGTTTGGGTATGTATTTGGAAGGGAGAATAAAAAAAGCTGTATGTGATTAGCCTCAAGAAAAACCATATGAGCAGTTTACACAGGAGCACAAGCACTGCTTGAGCAGGGCTGCTAAACTTGAGTGATTCTGTTCATACTTACATACCATTATATTTTCAACATTCCCATTTTTAATGCAGTGAAATATAATAGTTGCTCTAAATTAATAACTGTCAAAGAACAACCTGTTTTCAAACTTTACCAACAGGATATTTATTATAAAATGTAAAAAAAAAAAATCACATGGGGACCTAGAGAAAAGCAATTTAAGCAATCTAATATAATAACGTATGGAAATATTGTGTCATTGGAAAACTATGCACCAAATCCGGCACGCTATCTATAATCCTTGAGATAATGTTCCCAAGTCCTGAGTACAGCTACACGCGCTTTGAAATGTCAATTGATAAAACATCATATTAAATTATACTAAACAGGCTATGGTATAAGACATGGTTGCCATCTGGTCAATCAACTATTCTAATTTAAGCTATTTATGATTGCCAACTTCTAATGAGAGGGACAAATATAATACAGTTAACATCTGTTTCTACATTAGCCAAGGAAGGTCGGCCTATACTGCTCTATCCAATCAACATATTTGAATTCCACAGTTGTTGAGTAAAATTCATTTCAGATGACATCAAGGAGGGCAGTGGGGGCTTGGAGTTGTTCAAATAAATTGAGTCCACCTGCACTAGGCAATCAGCTAAATGATAGTATGACTGACTGAATAGATAAAAAAAGCTAGTTTTAGGAAAATTATCTGTGCAATTACTAAGAAAAAGGATAAACTTGTAAAATAAAGCTCAGATAAAGACATCTTTTCAGTAGAAAAATAGGATTGATATTGACTTATTTTAGCATATGCACACAAATACACAAACTTGTCATGTCTAGTTAGGGTAAGGGCGCACGGGCAGATTCGTAGAGATTAGTCACCCCGGCGACAAATCGCCTCTTCTCCAGGGCGACAATATCCCTGATCTGCCTTCCACTACCTTCCCGCTGGCTGTAATGAAAAATCACCAGCGTGATGACACTCGCGGCTCTTCGTTTTCCTCACGAGGAAACTTCGGGGCGACTTCAGAAAACGAAGCGCCGCGAATGCAGCTGGTGATTTTTCATTATAGCCGGCGAGAAGGTAGGGAAAGGCAGTTCGGGGAGACAATCTCCCCGAAGAAGAGGCAATTAGTTGCCGAGCTACTAAATCTCCCCAAATCTGCCAGTGTGTCCTTAAGCATGCTTAAATGTGATGATTTAAATTACCTTCAACAGATATGCCTTTATATCTCTAGCTTCAATTGGGCTTGTGTGTGTAATATAGATACATATGAGGCCAAGTGGCAATCCTGAAACACAGTTTATGTGAACAATTCTCCATGTTTTTTGCACTTTACTTCAAAAAACTGATACAGCTCTCTCCCTTTGTCACTGGGAGCTTGTAATTTCAGTAGCCAGGCAGATTTTCAGTGGAAAATGTGTGCTTTATTTTTAAGCAAATGCAGAAAACAATGTATTTGCAAAGGTGCAGTACACACTTTCACCAACAGTAACCCTGCAAGTACACACCTGAAGCTCCAGAACTGCCTCTTACAAAGGCGTAACACAAAATGCCAAATTAATTCAGTCTGCAACCTTTTTTAGCCTCCAAACTGCTCTATGCTGCTATCAGGTGATCAGCATCTAGCCTATAAATATTCATTAAGAGAAGCTGCCAACCCCTTTATGCAGTGACTTCTCTGAGTGCTCTATAAAACTTTGTACAATCAAATGTTACTTATAAAAACAAGGTTTTCCATGCACACCCTTTTGTATTCCCATGTAGCAAACACAGCTTCCAATATGCAATTGTTTTTAGCACCATTCACATGCTTCAAACAAGGTAGGCTTCAGTTTGTTATCCAAAACTAATACTGCTGCAAAGGTTCCTCTTACAACAGATAACAAGCTAAATACATAGATTATACACATAGCTATATACATAGATTACAACAACAAAAAACTAAGTTCACTCCATCTCAGCCTCTTTCAAGGTAGGTGCAGTTGACACCACTTTAATTAAAGATTACTCTTTGAAGGTAAGGACAGAGTTGCCTTGTGCCCACCTCCTACCATCTATATTATCTGGAGCCCAACCAGACCCCAGAGGCAAGTGCTCTTTGAATGATCATTAAAGGGCCTACTTACTAAAGGCAGAATTTAAGTTTTAGAGGTTTTTTGAAACTCCGATTCATCTTTTTTTTTGTAACTTGAGTTTTATTTGATTTTGTCATATATGTTTCCAGACATTGCATATTTTCTCTGACAGAGCGATGTGTCGGCTTGAGCTGTACAGTCGAGTTCTACCCAAAATCCCAGGCTGGTCAGTCTCTTGAGGATCTCTGACTTGAAGAGACACACAGAGAGGGTCTTGGATCTTGACATTAAGGATCCTATGTGCCTGAACACTCATGGAAGGTCTGAAATTTCCATTTACTAACACTTACATTTTATTCCAGGAATCTCCAATAATTTTTGATTTTCATATGTTTCTAAAAAGCTCTAAAAATGTGAGATCCCGTGTCAAAACCATGAATGCCTAATGACTCATTTCACCAAGTAAAAGTTGTCGAGGTGCTGTAGAAGTTTAAGTACTGATTGTATTGGCCAATTTTTTAAACCAATCAGAATTGTAGTGGTTTTCATATTTTTCTTCGCTATGAATTGTCTGAAAAACTCAAATTTTTTAAAGTATTCATATTTTTTTGCATAGTTCAATGTTTTTTTTTTTTGTTCATATTTTTTATAATCAGAACTTTTAATAAATTTAATGACAATCGTGGTTTTATAGTTTGCGTGTTTAGCTTTCGGTTTCAAAAACCTAAGATTCTACCTTTAATAAATAAGCCTCCACATGTCTGCAACAATTTGTTCAATTTCAAGATTTATGCCAAAGGTTGAAGCCAGAGACATTTTTACATGCAAAATGTCAAGGGAATAAATCCGAATGTAACAATTTTTGGTTGCTGGAAATAAATTTACATTGGCAGCCCTTGGCACCTCAAGTGTGCCATATCCTTATTTCTTGTAGCCTTGGCATTACTGTGATTCTCAAGGCAAATCTTTTAATAAAACAGAGTTTGGCTTTCAGCATCTACAGGAAGCTTATAAATGAAAGGCATACCTGAGATTTCATTTTTGACAGAAGATATGCTGTTATTTTCTAAATTTATTAGAGCCCTTGCTGGAAATGTTTAATATTTTACCTTTGGCTGCTTTATTTCTATTTTCACACACAAAAAAAGAGTATGAAGGCTGTTCACCTCTGAGAAATGTTTTCATCAAAGCATATGTAATTAACTCATTCAGATAAACTGGAATCATAGTTTGTATAAGAGGGTGAGAACACGTTAAATACAACTCATTGACATAAATGTACAAAAGCAATGATTGACACTGCCCAAGAATAAAGTTTCCTATTTGTGTATTTTAATATTGCAAAAAAATGAAAAATTTAAGGGAATACTGAATTCAAACACAAGTTCTATATATTTTTTACAACACATTACGTACATGAGAACTGGGTTCTATATTGCTGAGTCAAAGAGCTGCAAGGGGTTTGAACTTATTTGTGCATGTCCAATTCTTTCTTTTCTGTATCCTTCAGATTTCACACGTAGTATATTGCAAAATAAAACCAGGAGGATGCTTCCCTATCACCTAGACTGATTCCAAGCTGAAACATCACTTATGAGAATATCCATGCCATTTACATTTCAAAAATGTTTTAATACTCTGATAGAAAACCTGTGTGCAAATTGGAAATGTGTACGTATGTATGTGTGCTTTAGAACAGCATTGACGTATATGATGCAATTTTAGGACCCTAGATAGAGACGTTCCTGTATTTGTAAGATCTGCCATCCCAGCGGAACTGTTTAGCCAGTTTGCATAAAAAGTATTATTTGCATTGCTTCAATTAGTGCATGAACGGGAATATAACAACTAAATGAGATATTCACTCGTCTCATGTCACTGTGAAGTATTAGCAGTCTGATCTCCCACTTTCCAAATTGACTGTCACCTAGTTAAGTATGGTGCCGCTCTTGATATACTCATGTATTGCTGCATTACAGAACTTAGTATAAATTTGTGCCAATCTTGCTGCAGAGTACCTTAGCCTATGTTTGGCTGTGCAATTGCTTCTATGTTTTCTGCTTATTGACCAAGCTCGCCCAACTCTTGTTCACTCCTTTTAATTGCTCTCCTGCTAATTTTGTTCTGTCAATTTTCTTTCTTTTTTTGTTTTACTTTCTCTATTCTCATGTCCTATCCCTAGGCTTTCTTTATCTGTTTCCTATGATTCATGTACTAAAATAAACCTGAGAATAAAGATCTTGTCTTTGTGATGTTAAATATCAGAAAGGTTGTTTTATGGCTTCATTTTTGCTTACAAGTCAATTCTAAGAATTCAGTCTGCCATTAGCAGCTTTTAGGTCGGTCCTGAACTGTGTCATTCACTGCTGTTTTGACACGTTAATGCATTAATGTGTAAGCGGAAATAATTTCATCAAAGTACTATAACAGTAATTACTGGGACTTTTACACGAGACACTAAAAGTTGAAAGGTGACAAAGAAATGTAAATACTGAAATATTCCCTCCATACCTATTCCCCATTGGCAGTTCATAATTAACAAAGACTGAAACATACAGATAATGATTGTCTACCATGAATCATGTCAGATCCCCCAACAAAGAACAGATATAACAGTTTCTTAATATAAAAGTTTTATAAGAAAAAGAAATGTCTTTGCAATAAAATGATACAAATCTTTGTTATTAGTGTAATGTGTAAGAGTGTCAGTAATAATTTCCAAATGTAATGACTAATCATTAAATACACCTTCACTGGTAGATCTGCACAGGGCATGTTTACACCCAGTGAGACTGTCCAATTACCAGCACATAATGGCATCAATATCATGTGCATTCATGTACTCAGAGTAGTGACTAGTAGGCTAGTGAGGACATAAACAGATATACATGTGCAAATGTATGTAGGCAACACTAATAAATGGGTTAAGCCCCCTATCTAAAAGTGAGTGTGACTCCTGTTTCTAGCATTTTGTGCTATGAGGTTGTATTGAAAACTGAAGTACAAATGAAAAAAAAATATAAATATAAATGACTGCAAATTAAATTGCTTATTTTCTACCGATGGACAATGAAACACAGTTCTCAGCAAGGCAGCACGGTCTTTAAAAAATTAAATTATACTTTTTCCATCTGCTGAATTGTAGGTATATGGTTTATAATTTCTCTTTAGTTTCATAAAAAATGCCCATTTTATGTTCCCAGCATGGCAAACATAGCATTTAAAAATAAAAGTGTTTTGTGCAAGTTTGTTCCTCAAGACAAGTGGGTACAAAGGGTAAATTGAGGTCACAATTTGATTCCATGATGTGCATCATATTTTTCATGATTTCTGAGTTGTTTTGGAAAATAGTTTTTCTCAAAATGCATACTAATACCGTCAAACTTGTACTAGCATCTACTCTACAGATACAGTAAGTAATCTCAAGAACTTTTGAGAGCCCTGAATTAATTTAATTGCTTTTGTGATGATGTCCTATGAATTTGTGGAAATCATGGAAAGAGAGCAGCACATACACCATATTGTTTTGCAGGTGGGGAACTTGCCCCTTTTATTTTAACCACCCGATGCACGGGTGGTTAAAATAAAAGGTACAAGAAAAGAACACACTGGCACACGAGGCTTGTATCTGCAGGGCGAACCCTTGCAAAACTTTTTACTGCGGTGGTGCAACGTTTCAGGGCTCCGCCCCTTTGTCAAGCATGCTACATACAGGTGCAAATGAACATTATAAAGGCAAACCAATTAGTGCATCATTATGCAAAATAAGTGAAAAACCAATTTCCATATAACAACATTTTTCAGTTTAAAATTACCATATTATCAAATATACGTGGAATACTTTAATATCAGAGAAAAAATTATTAAAAAATACTTTAGTGCTTTTTCAATTATTACATAGGTGCCAGATAAAAACACAGTACTTTTAAGTCCATGTAATTAACACAAAATAGCAAATTCAAAGTCCCAGTGTTGAACACTTCTATTGCAACAATTGTTGCTATTGACCTAAAAAGAAGATAAAAGTTACAAAAATCTATACAAAGATAAAAGGTTAAAAGATAATCTTACCCTACACAGCAAAGGAGCAAAATTACAGATACCTGTCCCCAGGGCCGCCATCAGGGGGGGACAGGGGGGACAAGCGTACCGGGCCCGGGCATGAAGGGGGGCCCGGCAGCGCTGCATTTTTTTGAAGATCCGGGCCCCCCTTACGAGCGCCCGAGCCGTACGGTCTTGCCTCTTCAGTGCCGAATGCGGAAGTGCCGAAAAGCCGAAGCCGATGCGACGAAAAGACCCGAAGTCACGGAAAAAGCCGAAGTCCCGAAGTCACGAAGCGCCGAAAAGACCCGAAGTCACGAAAACAGCCGAAGTCCTGAAGCAGCGCAAAGACCCGAAGTCACGAAAACAGCCGAAGCCGAAGTCCTGAAGCGGTGAAAAGACCCGAAGTCACGAAAGGAGGCGAAGTTGAAGTACTGAAGCCATGAGTTCAATTCTACTGAACACCAGTTTGTGTTTTTTTTTTTTTAATCCCCTGGCCACCAATGTATTATTTTAATATTCTATAGGCCCCTGCCACCAATCTTTTTTTTAAAACTTTTGTTTTTGGGGCCCCAATTTTTTTTTTAACTCGTAAGGGGCCCCTTGCCACCATTGTTTTTTTTTGGGTTTTTTTTTTTAAAAAAAAATTAATTTTCTTTTTGGTGGCCCCAAATTTTTTTAACTTGTAAGGGGGCCCCTGCCACCAGTTTTTTTTTTTTTTCAAAAAAAAATTATTTTTTTTTTAAATTTTTTTTGGGGCCCCAATTTGTTTTTAACTTGTAAGGGGGCCCCTGCCACCATTTTTTTTTTTCAAAAAAATGTTTTTTCTCCAAATTTTTTTTTTGGGGCCCCAATTTGTTTTTAACTTATAAGGGGGCCCCTGCCGCCAATGTTTTTTTTTTTTTCAAAAAAAAATTAATTTTTTTTCAAATTTTTTTTTGGGGCCCCAATTTGTTTTTAACTTAGAAGGGGGCCCCTGCCACCAATGTTTGTTTATTTTTTAGTTTTTTTTACATTTTTTTTGTTGGGGCCCCAAGTTTTTTTTAACAGGGGGCCCCTGCCACCAATGTTTTTTTAAAAAAAAATTTTAATTTTTTTTTTTTTTGGGGCCCCAATTTTTTTTATAAGGGGGCCCTGACCATCAATAGCTTTTTACAACTTGTGTGGGGGGGGGGGGTTACTTTTTTAGCGCTGATGTCTGTGTGGTCTTTTAACTGCGATGTGGGCGGGATATGGGGCGGAGCTTGGTCGTCAGTGTGGGCGGGGCCCAGGGGGCCCCAAAAATTTTGTTGTACGGGGCCCCGTGATTTCTAATGGCGGCCCTGCCTGTCCCTGTAGTTTAGGCAAAGAAATTTTCTTATCTGTAAGGGAAGTGAGAGAGCTTATTAGGCACTTATTTTACAGGAAGCAGGACAGATTAAACTCTTCATTTAATCCCCTTGGATATCTTGTTTGCAGTAACCACATCCAATAACATTCTCTCTGCGAGAGTAGACGTTTTTTATCTTGTCCTTGTTTAGTTTTAATTTTTTCCAAAATTTGCCACCGGATTTGTGCCACCCGGTGCCCATGTTCAAAAAAATGTTTGGCCAACATGGTCTCTTTTTTATATTTTGAAACATCAGATTTAATCTTTGCATCCTCCGCTGTATTTGTGGGTGGATGGTAATTACGTATGACAGACTTATGTTCGTTTAAGCGGACTTTTATGGGGCGTGCTGTCTGTCCCACATAAACAAGGACAAGATAAAAAACGTCTACTCTCGCAGAGAGAATGTTATTGGATGTGGTTACTGCAAACAAGATATCCAAGGGGATTAAATGAAGAGTTTAATCTGTCCTGCTTCCTGTAAAATAAGTGCCTAATAAGCTCTCTCACTTCCCTTACAGATAAGAAAATTTCTTTGCCTAAACTACAGGGACAGGTATCTGTAATTTTGCTCCTTTGCTGTGTAGGGTAAGATTATCTTTTAACCTTTTATCTTTGTATAGATTTTTGTAACTTTTATCGTCTTTTTAGGTCAATAGCAACAATTGTTGCAATAGCTATTTTGTGTTAATTACATGGACTTAAAAGTACTGTGTTTTTATCTGGCACCTATGTAATAATTGAAAAAGCCCTAAAGTATTTTTTAATAATTTTTTCTCTGATATTAAAGTATTCCACGTATATTTGATAATATGGTAATTTTAAACTGAAAAATGTTGTTATATGGAAATTGGTTTTTCACTTATTTTGCATAATGATGCACTAATTGGTTTGCCTTTACAATGTTCATTTGCACCTGTATGTAGCATGCTTGACAAAGGGGCGGAGCCCTGAAACGTTGCACCACCGCAGTAAAAAGTTTTGCAAGGGTTCGCCCTGCAGATACAAGCCTCGTGTGCCAGTGTGTTCTTTTCTTGTACCAGTTACCGGGAGGTTACCGTATCCTCCATCCATTGAGCACCGAGCTAATCTTTATAGCTGCATAACGGGTGTGCGAGAGTCTACTTCACTTCAGTTAAAATAAAAGGGGCAAATATAATTATATGCCTTGGTCGTTAGAGAACTCCCTTTTTAAAACTTGATCTATAGAAAAACAAATGTTGAAATAGGAATACTGTGGTTATAATGTAAATAGCATGCCCTGCATTCCCACCGTAGTCCAAAATGTAGCACATTTACATTACTTACCATCTCTACCCACAGGGCTTAGATTAGAATAATGTGCACACAAAAAAAGAGTTTAAGGGGCAGATTTATTAAGCGTCGAATAAGAAATTCAAATTTATTTTTGGTCAAAACACTCAAATTGAAATTGTGAATTATCCGAACGCAATTTGAATTTTAATTCAAATTAGAATTTTCGAGATTTATCAAATAATTAGAATTTGACTATTCACAACCTTTAACCTGCCGAGTTAATGTATCAGTCAACGGGAGAATTCCATTGACCAATTTGAAGATGTTATTAGCCTTCCCGACATTCAAGTTTTTTTTCGAGAAAAAAACTATTTGAATAGTTGAATTTGATTTGAGTTTTCAGGTCGGTAATTTTTGATACTCGATTTTTTATACTCAAAGTATATTTGAATTTATTAGAGTTTAAAAACTCCTTGATAAATGGGCCTCTAAATGTCTAAAATATTACTATACATCAACAGTAGTGTAGGTCTCTGCAATATTGTCTATCCATCAAAGTAAACCATTTACCATTCCTAGTAAACCCAACTTGTAGCTTACTTTATTAAAACTTCTACATATTCCCAGGATGTAAAAAATAAATAGAATCATAGGTGCTTTGGGTCTCATATATTAGTCGGCATCATTTCTGCATTGTTTAGTAACATAGCAACATCGTAAGTTGAAAGAAGACACACGTCCATCAAGTTCAACCTTTTAACCTTTTTTTAACCTGCCTAACTGCTAGTTGATCCAGAGGAAGGCAAAAAACCCCATCTGAAGCCTCTCCAATTTGCCTCGGGGGGGGGGGGGGATTCCTTCCTGACTAGTCCCTGGATCAACTTGTACTATGAGCTATCTTCCGTAAGTCTGTATTCCCTCACTTGCTAAAAAGCCATCCAAAGCCTTCTTAAAGCTATCTAATGTATTAGCCAGTACAAATGCACGGAGTTTGTCAAGTAAAATGGGAGACCTAGAATTAATTGCATGCTCTAAAAATTATGATATAATTGGTATAACTGAGACATGGTTGGATGAAACATGTGACTGGAATGTGAAGTTAAATGGTTACACCCTTTTTAGGAGGGACAGAGGGATTAAAAAGGGTGGAGGAGTGTGTTTGTATGTAAAGCCTGAATTAAAGCCATGCGCTAAAGAAATAACAATAGCTGGCACTGGTGAGGGTGTAGAATCCCTCTGGGAAGAGATTTTGACTGGGCAAAAGGTAACAAAAAGAATTATCATTGGTGTATGCTATAAACCACCTCGTATAAGTGTCCAGTATGAAGCCCAGCTACTCTTGCAGATACAAGCGGCTTCACAGCTGGGTCAAGTTGTTGCCATGGGTGACTTCAATTATCCAGACATTGACTGGGGTAATGGGGTTGCTAAGACAGAAAAGGCTAGTACGTTTGTAAATATGCTGAATGACAACTTTTTATTCCAGCTCGTTCAAGAACCTACTAGGAATAACTCTCTTTTGGACCTTGTAATAACTAACAATACTGAACTCATCTCTAACATTTGTGTGGGTGAGCATTTAGGGAATAGTGATCATAACATGGTCTCCTTTGAGATTCTGTTGCAGAAGCAATTCTATAAGGGAGTAACTAAAACACTAAATTTCAGACGTGCAAACTTTGACAGTATAAGGGCATCTCTGCAACATATTAAGTGGGAAATGCTTTTCACAGGGTTAAACACAGAACAAAAATGGGAAGTCTTTAAAATGCTGCTTAATAAATATACTTGTCAGTATATTCCACTTGTAAGCAAGGAACATCGTTGCAAAGTAAAACCTTTTTGGTTCAATAGAAGCGTTGGTGTTGAGGTGGGTAAGAAAAGACGTGCTTTTAAGGCTTTCAAGTTAGCTGGTACAGCCTAAACATTTATAAGGTACAAGGAGGCCAATAAATCATTTGCCTAGTGCAGTCCCATTAAGGGTATAAGTGGCTTGGGTATTTTTACATCCCAGGTGCATGACTTTACATTTATCAAAATTTAATCTCATTTGCGACTTAGCTGCCCAGATTGCCAGATTGTCAAGATCATGTTGCAAGGATGCCACATCCTGGATGGCTAGATAGTTTTGTGTCATCTGCAAACACTGATACATTACTCACACTACCCTCCCCTAAGTTATTAATGAACAAGTTAAATAAAAGTGGACCCAATACTAAGCCCTGAGGGAGCCCACTAAGAACCTTACAGAATCATTTGACACAGCTGTCATAAAAAGTTATTAAGCAAGCAGTACTTGGAGAACTCCTATTGCACATAAGCCACATGATTCTTATCACCATGCTCCCCCTGGTACCGTACT
Source organism: Xenopus laevis (assembly GCF_017654675.1). Taxonomy (NCBI): domain Eukaryota; kingdom Metazoa; phylum Chordata; class Amphibia; order Anura; family Pipidae; genus Xenopus; species Xenopus laevis. Next base: position 64,065,100 of record NC_054372.1, on the reverse strand, counting down.
TCAATCCTAAGAAGACATTTGACTCCTGGAACAATTTAAGACACCGTATACATAATAAAGGAGCCTTTATTTCCCCACAAAGGCCATATTAAGAACTGGCATGATTACATACAGTATAGAGGCCCATTTTTTTAAAGGTGGAATTTTAGAGGTAATAGAAGTTTTGAAACCACAATTAAACGCTTTTCTTTAAAACCATGAATGCCCTGAAAGTTGTTAAAAGATTTGATTATAAAAATACAAACACAAATAGCCGCTGAGTAATCCGAAAAACTTTAAAACTTTTGTGAACAATAGGAAAATGTACAATTGGATCTCCAAAAAGATCAAAAACCAAGAACTGAAGACTGATCTTTGCAAGAAAAGAAGGGCAGCCTCCAGTGACTTCTGTATTGCACCTTACACCTTGAAAGCTTTTATTTGAAATACTTACTAAGTTACTATGAGAAAAATACAATCATTTGTGTTATATAGCCTGAATTGGAGAAACAAACGTTCTTAAATCAGCCCCATATTTTCATTCTAATAATAGTTTCCAAAAATGTTCAAAACCCTTATTTTTTAAATAGGGTAAGTTAAATATACAAACCCCACTGGAAAGTATGCATTGTGTGATATTGGGACTGTGATTTTATGCTCACAATTCCAAACATACATTTTTAAAAGGCTAGAAATAGATTAACTATAATGCATAGCACCTAATATCTGCTGAATAGAAGCAAAGCCTCTTTACAATTCTGAATCTGGAAAATATGCTAAATTTATTTCATTCTGATCTTGTATGCCAATGCTGATTGTATGCATTATTTAGACATGAAAATCAGGAAACTGAAGCAGCTAAATCTAAAATCTTTTTTCTTACACTAAATCAGTAGTGAATTAAAAACAATTCCTGACTGTGTGCCTATCTGCTAAACAATATAATACTTTATGCACTTGATATTGTTAAAGCAGTTGTTGGCCTATGACAAAATCATAAAATTCTTTCACTGAACTGTTAATGGTATTGAAGCAGTTTTCTTTGTGATTTGCTGACCCATGGGCTAGATCAAATTGTATGTATGAACTGAATGTTACATGAGTTCATTTGAATTTGTTATTATTATAAACTCAACAGGTAGTCTCATAGGCTAATCTCTGGGGTGATTTCTCTCCCATACCTTATCTAATGACAGACATTTATTTTCAGTACACACAGTGAACCTATCATAGGAATTGTTAATGTTACACTGGGATGTTAGTAATTGCTTGAGAACATGACATGAGGGGCTCTCCCACAAAAAAACTAATTACATCTTTCAGATTTGATCCTCCCACACACCTTATTTAAATTCCTTTTCCTTTTGCAAATTCCATTGTCTTGCAAGTTATAACAGCTGCAATTTTGAACAAAGAAAATAAAAACAAACAAGATATGGTAAAATAAAACCCATATTATATACTTGTTTATTAGGCGGTATACAGAGATAAACACCCAGAAGCCCATTTATTAGTCTCATTGTAGTGGTTTTAGAGTTGTTTAAAACTACAAATAAACTAATTTTCTATAAAACCATGCATTTGAGTTTTTCTGACAATTACTAGCATTATAAAAAAAACGGCAAAAAACTCTAAATTTATAAGAAACGTCTAAACGTACAAATTTAATTTTTTTTTTTTAAAAAAAAAAATGGTTCAATAGGATTAGTCAGCTCCCATTGACTTCTATAGGACTTGGCAGCTTTTACTTTGCAAATTTGTCATTGTTAAAAATTTGCATGTGAAAAAATAGAAATTCAAATTTTAGTAAATATCATCATCAACTATAGCCCAAAATAAATATTTCCACAGCTACATCATAATTTACAATCATTTGACCAGCATTTCCTCCTTGGGCATTTGTCAGACGTCTCCTGGTGGCTACAGAAGGTCCTTGTGCATGAGCGTCAATTCACGCTTCTCCTCACATCTTGGTACATGCAATTCGATGCGAGTATGTTGTGGTTCGCATATTTTGACCACTTTTGAGCAAGGATGGACACATGCTCATTGCGTTTAAATAGACGGCGACACTGAGCATTTTCTACAATTGACCATGGTTTGACTTTGGCTCTCCCCTTGGCTGCTTCCTGATCCCTTCATTGATTCTCCGGCTTGACCCTTGGCTTAGTTTTTGGACTCTCTTGAATGCTGCCTGACTCAAGCCTTGCCTGCTTCTGGATTTGATTATTGGTATGACCCCTGTACCTGATTTCGGAACCTGCAAACCCTGTGCTTTGTTATTAGCACCTCTGCTATTGCTCATCAGAACTCACCCTGTCACCATATCCAGATACTGAGTACTCAGTGTGAGTACTGACCTCTGGTTGAAGTTAGCGTAACAGCATTGCTGCACCTTACTTCAAATTATTAGGTTTATAAAGTTTTCTGATGCACAATGACCTCGCTTTAACATATGATTCAGAATTTAAAGGTCACGCAGCGCATATTTATTTACAAATGGTGTTTGCATGAGTGTGGCCACTGTGCAAGGCTGTAAATAGCACTGACAGCAATTTAAATCTGCAATTTGTGAAACTATTTTGCTAATATTTTTTCCGAATTGTGGTGTAAGTGTGTGCATACATTTTCTGATTTTTGCCATATTTAAAAAGCTCCTATGTACATTCACAGGGTAAAAAAAATCACAATTTGCACATTAAATACACCAATTCAGTTTTATATATATAACCATGCTCAGGAGAAATATATTTATTGTGCAAATCATTCTGCACTGTGTGAAGTTTATAAATGAGCCCAGTGACGTCAAGATTTAGGGAAAACCTTGAAATCATTTAAACAAAGAGGTAATGAGACAAGTAGCCAGTAGTAGATAATGAAAAGAACATTGAATCACTTGGAAGATGAATAGTGGTTGTTGAGTTGTGTGAGGAACTTGAGGGGAGGCCCGTTACACTGCCTTAATTTAAGCTTAGTTTAATACGTCCAAGTATTTTCAAGTAGCAATTAATAAATCTGTCCTACTTTTTTTTTCTCCCACATTTTTTTGCAGAGATCATGATATGAAGATTTTTGCAGTGAATCCATGCCTGGCAAAAAAATTTGCTCATTAGTACTTTTAAGGCATTACAGGGGTGATCCCCAACCTTGCTCTTGAGCATGTTGCTCATAAACCTCTTTAGGTTGCTTTTTGTTTTTCGTCTGAATGTGGCTGACAGATAAAAGTTTGGGGACCACAGCATTATAGAATAAAACATTTATTTATTAAGGAAAAATAAAACTTGCACATGGAACAAACGTCTAGATGTTTGATCATGGCTCACCAATTACCATGTCTTAATATTATCTCCCCTTTTTACACTAAAATGTAGGCTTGGACATGTGCTTTGGCAGGTTACATGTACTGAGTGTATGATGTAAAAACAAAGTTGCTCCATCTAGATTAAAAGGTCAATGGTTTTACAGTATATGCTGGCCAAAATACAAAATCCCTAATACACCACTAAATGCCAGATATAATTTATCTTGTGTACCACATTTACAAAATATGGCTGCATCTTCTGTACATAGAGGTAAGAAAGTTCTATAATATTATATAGACCAACAAAATGCCCATGTCGCTATATGCCATTACAGAAAATATCCACTATTTGCACTCATTAAACTTAAACTAATGTTTCCTATTTGTTTTTGCACACAGGTTATGCAATTCATTACCCATTTTGATGTCACAGTATTGACACACAATCTGCATTCAATGTTTGCAGATGCTTTATCAGGAATTTTGTTTTTCTTCAAGTCAATGGTATCCCTCAAAACAGTACAATGGGGGTTGAATAGTGTACTTTTCAGATCTTCTTTAACTTTCACTTATAACAATACATTCCTGCTTCTGCGATTATGCTAAAGAACAGTAAAAAGGTAACACTATACAGGATGGTAACATACCATAACATTTCAGAAAAATTATGCAAAATGTTTGCTGCTTAAAGGAAAACTAAAGCCTAACTAAAGGAGCAGGGCTTCTGTACCAGTCCAGTGCAACCACAGCCCTTTAGCAGGGAAGATCTGTGCCTCAAAGATGCCCCAATAGCTCCTTATCTTCTTTTCTGCAGATTCACTGCACATGCTCTGTGCTGCTGTCACTTATTGAGCTAAGGGACTGACTCACAATATACAGTACACATAGAATATAAATGTCACAATATAAGTCTGATTAGTAATTAATACAGATAATTGCTACATGGCAGCACATAAACCAGTGCAACTAGCATCAGAATTTAATAATCAACCCTGTAGCACCCATTTATATGAAAGGCAAACCTAATTTTCTACTGGATGATTTGCTGCGATCCCTAAATTTAGCTTCTCAACAGCTGCTCAGATCCCACTGAGCATGTGAGTGTCGCAGACACTTTCCAAGATGGTGACCCCCTTTGACAAGTTTGAAGTCATGGATCATTGCTACTATTGAGAAGCTGAAACTTTGGGCTGGTGCAATCAATTTAGTATATAAAATATGGCATTTTTAGCCAAATTAATTTTTAAGGTTTAGTTCTCCTTTAATAGGCAACTGTAAAAAAAAAAACTGGTCATACACTGCCAGATTTGGTTGTTTAACAAGGTCACAAACAAGCACACAGCTCTAGGTTCAATATGGCCACCCACACTCAGGGTAAAATCAGCTGGGCCCTACATATTGGCCTGCTGAGGACCATCCAATGAGAACTGCATCAACGTGCCAATGCTCTCCTAATCCAACAGTATTATAAAACCTGCCCAATTAATATCTGGCCAGATATTGGTCAGTCAGGCACATAGGTGGGCCCCATATATTAGCCAATAAGCTGCTGGTCTAGAGGTACAGTTACTGTTAGTGTTAACTCCTACATTTGCCAAAATGTCATTGAAGGGAGACATACTGTGTCTACACTCAAAAACTCCAAGTGGATAGGACCAGAGTGAACTTAAACATGGCAATAGGAAAGTTTGTCAGGCATGAGGGTAGAGTAGGTTTGAAGCACAGGTTGCTTGAGTAGGCCCAGTCTTACCACAGCAGGGATGGAATTCAACATAACATGGTTGGTGTTGTGGAAGGTGTTGTGGTTCGTTATGCTTGGAAAACCTTGTGTACCCACCATGCTGAAAGAGTTAAAGCAGATGGTGGCTTGAACAGTGACTTAGGTCAGACATTTAAATGCTATAAAGAAGATGCAAAAAAAAATTGTTTATATGAACTGGCATAATGTACCAGTAATTTCAATCCAAGAATTTGAAAATGTTTTCGTTGGAGTCTAAGTGCTTTTTAGTATGTTAGCGTGCTCTACTCTTTTGTGAATATGGCCATGCATATTTTATGGTAAACACCAGCCATTCAGTCTCAGTGCTATTATTTCCAAGACTGATAGGGTTATGCACGAACACATGCAAAGTTTGCAGAAGAACCTGTAACTCATAACAGCTAATTAGCATTTAGGACATACATTTTTCATACCGTGTGCTTTAAAAAGCACATGTAAATGGCATTTTAAAACAAAACAGATTATTTTGTAGATATGATATGCACATTTCGAATAGGGAAACTATGATAAGAAGGTGGATTATTTTCCACAAGAGACAACTTTGGTCTTGCTGAGTGCCATTAAATGACTCTGCCAGAGGTCAGACAGCATCCTGGATCATAATATTTTATAGCCTTTTCTGGAAATCTCATCCTCTTTATTACACACTTACCATGATCCATCAAATTTCATATTCTGTTCATCTGGCATTTCATTAAAATGTAACAGAGAAAGAAAAATCCTTCATATCCATTATGTAGACAGCCAATGCCATTTTGGTTTAATGTATTTATTGTAATTTGGAAACATTTAATAAAACTTATGATTATGTTGGTGGCTTGTGATACAAGCAGGTAACATAGCACATGCCACAAACTCAGAGATACATCTTTTCATTTGTTTTCTTAGCCCAAAAACGAAACCAAAAGAGCTTTGTTTATACTATGTTACAATGGGAAAGTATTCTTATGAATGGAAAGGATGAAAAAAGTCTAATAGGAAATTAATCATTTGGATTAGAGATAACAAACGCTTCTCAAAGCAGTATAGCTAAAGTATATCTTTGAGGACCAGGAACAGCAAATAGTATTCATGATAATTTGTTTATTTCTATTTGGAGATGTAATTATTATTATTGCAGTGTGTTTGCTAGCAATACTGTTATACTTAGCCATCATTTATCTTTGGGCTTTTGTTGGTTGTAGTCAGTGTTGCCTTACATACAGTAATAGAAATTTATGAGCTGCCTCAAAAATTCAAGCATTCTAGAAATGGTGCCCAATCCAAATGGTACTTTCATTCATTTGTGCTACAGGCCCTTTAAGTTTAAAGTGATATAAACTGAAAATTTGTGAACGTCATGAATATAGTGGTATCAAACAGAAATGAATGTGAATATCTAAATTTGCATCTGTCTACCTATCTATACAGGTATAATTATATACAAAATAATAATACTTGTAAAGTTACAAAGTTGCTTACATTACTTTTTTATGCATGAAAATAAAAGTAGCATTTTCACAAATAGAAAAATACAATTAGCAAGTGAGTTTGCACCCATGGGCAGCACCAACATGGGGGCAGCCCTGTGAATACATAATTGTATTCTTTTGTTTGACGCATAATATGTTTTACAGGATCCCTTTAAATTTATTGCCAAAAGATACAGTACAGCGAAAGAAAGAAGAAAAACACTGATACAGCACAATTGTAGTTAACTGATTAATTTTGCACCAAGTTCTGGTGCTTATTCTGCACAAATATTCTATTATCAGTTTTGTTTGTGTGGTAGTGTTGCTATATTAAGAACTTTATGAGGACTGAAAGCTTGTTACAGCAGATGTCCGATTAACATTATTATACTGCCAGCATCATCATTATCTCTTATCATTCCATGACCCAACCAAAGTATCAGACATATTGTGCTATATGTTAGAACAGTGCTGTCCAACTGACAGCCCACACCTGTAAAACCTTTTGTTGTTCACACCTGTAAACCCCTGTATGATTCACAACTCAGACCCAGACTGAAAGTGCCCACATTGTTCACCTGTTCACTCCTTATACAAACTGCTGGAGGGGCACCAACACTGTGTTAATGTATGTAGCACAGTATGAACTGTTCATCTTAGAGTCCTGATAGTTTTCCCTGTCTCTTGCTCTATTCTCCCTTCCCTATGCTCCCAGTGTGTGCCATACTCTGCCTGCCCTATGCTCCCTGTGTGTGCAATACTCTGCCTGCCCTATGCTCCCTGTGTGTGCCATACTCTGCCTTCTCTATGATACCTGTGTACTGTGAGGGACGTGAACCTGGTAGCATTTTTCTGGGGTTTGTTAGCATTTGGAAATAGTTGTTAGGGTCTTACATTATCAGCCCTCCACCAAATAGGCCAGAAAACTATGATGATGATAAAAAACATGCAGCTAGTAAATACGAGAGGGAGAGAATGTTAGACTGGTTTATGCAAAATACTTTTGATTATATACTGTAACTGCAAATCCATGGTTAAGGTATATGCACAGAATTTAAAACATCACATGGTGCCAGAAAGTTGCTACAGGGAACTACCATATATAAAAAAGAGGAGATAGTAAGTCAACTGCTCCTAATCTAGAAAATTGAATACAGTTCTGGGCACCCAACTCAAAAGTAAATAATTGGAACTAAAGGCTTCATAAAAACAAAACGTAACCAGTAAATCAAATGGATTTCTTAAGTGTTTGAAAAAAAGTTTAGATTTTTTTCAATTAAAATACACACCAAAATATATAATGTAATACACTAACATAGTAGATAAGGTGGAAAAAAAAGGAAATACATTAATCAAATTCAAACTTTTTGTCTCACAGAGAATGGCACAAAAACATCTAAGAACTCCTACCTTTTCCTTTGCCTCAGAGGGGGGAAAACATTCATTCCTGCCTCCAAAGGAGGAATTGGACAAGTCCCCGGATCAGCTTTGTATTTGGTGACTTTATATTTTTTCCCTTGCTAAAAAGGCATCTTAATCTTTCTTGAAACTGCATAATGTAGTACAACCGTTTCAAGGAGATAATTCTACAACTTAAAAACCCTTTTTACATGTCAAGATGAAACCTCCTTTTCCCTTATCTCAGTGGTTGACATTGTACTCACTTAAAGATCCTACTGGTGAAAAAAGCATCAGAATGAAGCCTTTGTATATGTGTTCATAGTTATCTCATACTGCTTATGCACCTCTTCTATAGTGTTAAAAATCCCAGTTTAGTCTTGTTTGTTCACAATTTAGACCATTATTTATAAGTAAAGAATGTACCACTGACATCATGATCTGTACATAATCCCTTAGGCCAAGACTTGAAGCCTTTTTTGCAGCATGATCTGAACCTCCTTCTGTTCACTTAAATTAGGGGGTCTGTAGCAAACACCTAAAGTTACAGTCCCTTGCCTGTGTCCTCCACAATTTCACATTTTATACTGGGTTTTAATCTTGCTTAACGTACAGAAAAACCGTACCCCATTTTCCCTTTCTATATCCTCATCCCCTATAGGGCATATCCCTCTATTTACTACACAATGATTCAGCCATGTTTCAGCATTGCCAATGACATTGAAATTGCCATCCAATGCCCCATCCTCAGCTGTCCCATTTTACTAGCCAATGAAATGTCTAATGCCTAATGAAATTGTCACCCCTAGGGTGTTGCATGCAACAAAGAGCACTCCATGAGACTCAAAATACATGTTGCCATAAGCCTACATGTTTAACCTTAATGGGAGCCACAAACTGGTTCGTTTAGAATAGCATAATTGGATGCATTTCTAGGAAGTAAAAACGAATACATATTTCTATAAAATAATTACACTAATTCACATATAAAATCATCCAGTTTCCCTTCTATGCTGCAATAATTATTTTCCCAAACCATAAAAAAATATGTTCACCTTGTTATGGGTCATTCTTGTCGTGATTGCTTTCCCTGCAACAGTAAAAAAAAAATGAAGGGTGTCTAGGAAAGGACACCTCGAGGCATGTTTTATCCAGTCACACTAACAACACCATGTTACTATGTTATTTCTTTAAAAAGAAATTACAGAATTACAGTTATATCAGTAAGAGGATCTAAATATGTCATTAAAATGAGAATTTCTTACTATTATGATATATATATATATATATATATATATATATATATATATATATATATATATATATATATATATATATATATATATATATATATAGATATATACACACACATAAGACCTAAGGTTACCCAGCAATGTGATAATCAGTAAAATAGACACACACTCACGTGCACACCCGAGCCCTAAGGAGTAGTAGACCTGGTGCTCAGACCCTAGGAAGTCGGCACTTCCACGATACTGCACGAAAGAAGGAAGCAGGTACCGGCACACAGGTGCAATTCAAGTAGGGGAATTAACCCTTACGTGTTTATTCAGTCGACACACAACGTTTCGGGGGGCACTCCCCCTTCGTCAGGTGACCTGACGAAGGGGGAGTGCCCCCCGAAACGTTGTGTGTCGACTGAATAAACACGTAAGGGTTAATTCCCCTACTTGAATTGCACCTGTGTGCCGGTACCTGCTTCCTTCTTTCGTGCATAATCAGTAAAATCACCTTTTTCTCTCACATTCTGTGTACTGTTTTACTTTTAAAGAGCTGTCAAAGCCCAAGAGTATTTTACTAATTACACTGCTGTTTGGCAGGTACTACTTTTGCAGCTAATCTCTTTAAGGTGCCTCAAAATATGATAACATGTGTAGGGCCCTATAGGGATACAGGCCCTATAGAGTTAATCTTTTCACCATTTCCTTGGGTAATTGGGTAGAATCCCTGTTACAAAATAACCTTTACAGTGATAGGCTGAGAGATTTGATGACACTGCTCTGACACACTCCTATATAGTGTGTGCAGGGAGTGGCCACTTCTTCTTTGGCCTGTGGATGGTGATCCAGCTGGGTGTGCCCAGGGGAGCCTGGGTACAGCTAGGCCCAGAAAGGCCCATGTGCTTTGGAGAAGAAGTCAGGGACCAGGAAACCCCGTGAAGGAGGAATAGTTACACTAGAGCAGACTTGTAATAGTCTCTCTAGGAGAGAAAGGCAGAGAGGTGAGAGAGAGAGCAGCTGAAGCTCCAACGAGGATTTGCAGTAAGGGAGTAGCTTCCCAGAGGCTCTGTGTGTTGCCTCCGGTCAGGGACCTCAGTGAAGAGGGACTGTAGGGTAGAAGCTGCTTTCCTGACAACTTCCAGGAGGTAATGTGTGTGAATTCTGCAAATGCCTAATGGAGACTCTTCCTCATGAAATGCCTGTGTCGCTCTAGGTGAGCCTGCCTTTGTTTTGTGTGAACTTTCAATATGCTGTTTTCCTCAAGCTCCTGCGTGAGTATTAAACCTGTGGTCACTTGCCCCGTGCATAGTAAATAAACCGTTCCTGATTGTTAAGAACCTCCTGGCGCCCAAGTTGTTTTTTGTGTGCACAGTAGCCTGGGGGGATGTAGTTGCACTACACCATAGAGGGAACACTTCCACTTGGTGAAGGCCCTGCCCTGGGTGTAAGTCGCATGTAACCCATGCTCTGGTGTACTAGCTGGTGAATTAACCCCGAATGGCCCAAATAGGTGTTACACATGTTTCTTGGTTTGTTCAGCCATCACAAAAGATTCATGTATATTATCTCCTGTCATAGCTAGAAAGCTATATAAGAATTTTACATTTCACTGGTAAAATTCTACCACTGAACATTTTGTGTTAGTGTCTACTATTTTGCAGTTTGACATTTTGACACCTGGACTAATTTACAAAATAAAGGAAATAACGCAAACTAAGAAGATACAGAACAGTTGACATTTTCTTAGCTAATTTGAAAGTGATCAATTCAGTACTCAGTGGTGTAATTCTTGCTTGATTTGTTGTTTACCCTTGCCAAAGTATATGTTTGATAGTATATTTGTCTATCATTTATACACGTGCAGTCTAACCATCTAACGCAAAAAAATAGAAAAGATAGATCTCAGTTGTTCTAGCACACAGACAGTTAACTGTGCAGAAATTAAAGGGGATGCAAAGTCGGGTCCTTTAACGGGTCCACTGTCTAAAAATAAACCTATCTTCAATATACTTCCATAAAAAATTCTGTACCTTTTTCATAAAAATCAAGATTTTCTGCGCTCCAGCTCCCCCTTCTCTCTATGCGCACGGACTTCAGCCTGCATGAAATCCTCAACAAGGCGGGCCGGCCCGTGGCTGCTTTACTTCAAAACAATCAGGAAGCGTGTGTCAGGGGGAAAAAAAGTGTCAGCGAAAGTGTGTGGAGTTGTCATGGAGGTCAGGTTTAGGAACGAAAAGATAAATTAACCCAAAGTATCTCTTATTATCTTGAAGTAAAGCAGCAACAGGCCGGCCCACCGTGTTGAGGAATTTATGGAATGGAATTAAATTTTTTGACATCCCCTTTAAAGTGCATAAACTGTATATATGTAATGAATCAACACACAAATAGTTAAAAAAAATGAAAAGTTTGTCTTATTAGACCACCAAAGGAGTCAGTATAATACTCCCAAGGGGAACTGCATTCAAAGGATTCTGGGTGGAGTCCCCTAATCTGTGGTTGCCTACTTACAGACCCCTAGCACGGGAAAGCATATAAGGTCAATTCTGACCAGCAGGTGCCAAAAAGTGCTGGAACTAGGGGTAGGCAGAAGAGGCATGTGCCAAGGGCGCAAAATTGGAGGGGCGCCAGGCGCAGTACCTCTTCTGCCGCATTCACCTAGTTCAGACCCTTGTGCACCCACCTGCAGCAGCAAAGTAAAACAAAGTATTGCACTAACATATATCAGTGCTGCGCAATATGGTGGTGCAATACTTGATAATAATAACATATAAAGGTATCTTGAGCACAGTAGAAAGTCATTTAGTGGTGTGATTTAGATGGTGCAGTGAAAAAGTTCTTTGCTTTTAGGGTAATGGTGTTGCCAGAATCCCTACTCACATCCGTTCCACCTTACAGTCCACCCTTTTGGGACCAGAAGGGCACACCTAACGTTTTATTATCCCCAGACAGATAAGGAGGCGGCAGCAGCTTAAAGCTTAAGATTTATGGTTAGAAGTTGCTACTGGGCAAGCTAAGCAGATCAGTCATTACATTGGTACACAGCAGCACACACACCGAACCAACATGCAAAAAACTATTTATAAACCTTCTGGTTTTATACAACGCTGGTGGTGCACTTTGTACAGAGTGGCAAGTGTTTACAACATAATGGAGACAGTGGTAAAATGTCTGGGAAAACAGTGGCAGCAGACGATAGAATGGGGCTGTGTATTTTGCTTAGAGCTGGGGCAAAAAGAAAACTGAAAGAAGCAAAATAGTGAGTAGGAAAAATTACAAAAAAAGCAAATAATAAGGAAAGGCAACAAAAGAGAGGACTGGAAGGGAGGACTGAGCTCTAAATAGGGTCAAGAAGATGAATTAAAAAAGCAGAGAAAATGCTACAAAAGAGTAACAGAGAAAATCAAGAAGGATACAGAGAAAGGGAGAGAAAATCAAAATAGAGAACACAAGAGCAAGGTGGAAGAGAAGGATGAGGAGTGAGGGAAGATGGGTGATTACAGTAATTACTTGAATAAAAGGAAATTACAAATTGATAGAAAGAGAAAAGACCAAAGAAAATAGAAAAAAAGCATGGAACAACAAACGTAGAGTGCTGCACATTTTATTTACATTGGTGATATATATGGTTATGTGTCTCTGCCCAAGTTATTTTTGCGTGTATGTGTCTATACAGTATGTATATAGATATAGATATAAATTAAATTAATTAAATGAAAAATGAAATTCTGCTCAATAAGTATGTGCTATGAACTCTTTTGTGTTCATCAAGATGGCGTTTTGACCTATACCTTTATCTAAACCTTTGATGTTTTCAAAGGTTTCAGATAGATCTTAGATATTACAAATGCTTTGAGGCATAAGATTACTTTCCAACAGAATATTTAGAAAATGTCATCTTCTATGGAATATAACTGTCAATTACAATGCATTGGATTGTCAATTGTAGTGTCAGTTATATTAATCAATTATATTAAGTTCACTTTTTGCTACTGTGAGATGCATAATAATTATCATGGTTAGAAAAGTGATGCACACAGATTATCCTTGATATAATTATTGAGCTACTAGTGAAAACTGTGTATAACCAAGAACATACTGTACAGAAGCCACGTCCTCTGTTATAAAATACTAGCATCGCACATATCTTTTAGAAAGTTTAATTGGTCCAGCATTTATCTGAAACAATTACTTTATTGCATTAGACTAATTTACATGGAGTGCATTAGAGGAAATTGCCTCATTTAATTTTCTGATTCATTTAGTGCTATGAACTAGGACAGATAAAATTTAATAATAGCTTTGCATATGTTTTAAATGGTAGTCAATTTAAACCTTTCTAGAAAAGTTTTAATTCCTGTGTATAAAAAGAAGCAGCTTGTGAGTGACAATATGAAAATAAACTTTAATAGAAAATTTAAAGAGGTAGTTTACCTTAAAATTAACTTCTAGTATTATGGACACCAATATATTCTAAAGTTATTTGTTATTAAACCTTTTTAAATGTTTGTGGGTTTTGGAATCACGTACAGGTTTTTTTTTTTCTCACAGGCTCGGAATTTTAACTGTTCTCTGATTGCTAGGAGTTAATTATCCCCCTCAAAAAAAAAAAAACAGACAGCATATAGGATGTTAGAATAAAATATCATTATTAGATTGTAAGATTGTAAACTCAGTCACTGGATTTTTTTAATGTAAATTTGTAAATTCAATTTATGCATCCATTTATTGTACAGGGCTGCAGAATATGCTGACTCTTTATAAATATGTGTTCATAATAATAATAATACTAATAATTGATTGTTTGATTTCTATAGCTCCAGTAAGTTACAGATGTATGAATAGTGGAATACCTCAAAATAAATTAAATTAAAAAAAATGTTAATACTATTAATACTGTTTTGTAGCTGCTAGGGTCACTGACAAACAGTTTCAGGCTGAAAGAAGGCACAGTAAGGAAATTAATAATTCAGAAAATATAATAAAAAAATAAATAATGAAGACTTACTGAAGTGCTTGAATTAGGTCCATCTAGAATATACTAAACAATCATATAAAGGTGAATGTAAATGAACAAGGAAACAAAGGCATCAAAGATTAAAAAAAAAGTAGTAAAAAACCCTGTGAGCCCTGGCTATTTTGAGGCCCGCTGGCCCAGACCCAATCCATGCACCCCTACCAGCCTTGTTGGTTTACTTTGTAATCCTGATATTTTTTCCTACTGCAAACAACTCAACCAATAAAAAATCCTGAATCATGCTGGATTCAGTCAGTTAGAGAGTCTAAAATAAAGAGAAAATGTATAACTCACAAATTGTTAAATATTTTATATTTACTGTAAGAAAAAAATGAAAAATATATTTGTAAAACAGATGTGAGACATGGTGAATAGTCACGGTTACTATTCAATTACCATGAAACAATTTTTATAAAGGTGGACTGAAACAAGATCTTATTTCACACTCTGTAAATTACTTTGAAATTTACTTGAATTATAAAAATAATCAATTAATTATTGGAGTAGACTAAATCAAATTAATTGAGGTTTATTAATTAACACACAAATTGTTTTTAATCCAAAAATATACATAATTAATTAGTCAAAATTTCGTGGTCATCATAAATAGTTATCCAGTTCATTTATGTACATATATATTTATCAATTCTAGCAGCTTTTTGACCATTTTATCTAAATTCATAATGATCAATTCATTTTATCATCAACATTTATATACTTTTAACTTAATTGAATTTAGCAGCATGTGTCCAGATATATATTTTTAAAAACTCTCATTTAGCTCTCTAAACTAGAAACTAGATAATCTAGAAACTAGATTATCTATAAAATGTATCTGTTTTTTTTTATTGCAGTTTTTTTCCTCCAATTATTTTAAGACATCACACATAACATACAAAAGATCAAAAATAAAAGACCACAGGACATTTACATGCACGATCCATGGGCAACTTTATTGCAATTGACTTCGGAATGTGAAATTGAATAAGTTATCCTCCTGTGTAACATACAAATGAGGATAAAGTTACTGTACCGTTCAGTTCAAACCCATTAATTCTGTGATCCACAGTCAGTTGCATGTGAGTAATGTGTTGCTTGCAACCCCCATTTGATGTTGCTTCCAAAATCACAGCAGGTTGTCATCTTTGAAATGCATAGCATTAAGGCGCAAAGCAGGACTTTTATACTGCTGGGAAGTGAATGACTTCTTTACTTTTTGATTGTGGCTCACCAACATTTAACTCTTTTACATAAAAAAAGTAGTTCACATTAAAATTAATTTTCTACTTTCTAATTGACCTACAGCAACCAAGCTGTAGTAACCAATAGCAGCAATTAGAGTTTGCTTTTAAACTCTGTGCTTTTCTTATTTTTACATAGCTCTAAAGCTTGATATTTAGACTGCTATCAGGCTGCTATGGCTTAATTACTTATAACCTAGCAACACTATGGAGATTGGGTTGGAGAATGAACAGGAGAGGGCATGAAGATAAACAATAATACATAGCAATAGCATTTATTCCTCACAGTCAATCTGAATTTTTGGTTGCCAGGGTAAGTGACCTCATTAATGGATCGCTGTAGGCTGAAAAGCATCAGAATAAGCTAATGCCTGTGAATTAAAATAACATACAAAATAAAAAATTAAATCCAACCAAAAGTTTGTGAGAACTGGTCCATCTGTTACATTCATGATTGTTAATGGAAACTATACCCCCAAATGAATATTTAAGCAACAGATCAACTCAAGAGGGATATTCAAGAATCTTACCAAACTGAAATAAATATTTTAAATATTGCCCTTTAACTTATTTCCCTTGAACCCAATATTCTCTGTGCTGCCTCAGAGATCACCTGACTGCAGCTCTAACTGTAATAGGAAGAAATGTGGAAGCAAAAGACAGAACTTCTTCCGTTAATTGGCTCATGTGACCTGCCATGTATGTGTGCCCTTCGTTTGTTTGTGTGCACCATGAATCATAGAATCCCATTAGGGATTGCCCAATGGCACATACTACTAAACGTAAATTATTATGAAAATAGTTTTTTAAATGAAGCAGGGTTTTACATATGAGCAACATATTTTTTATAGAAACCTACATTGTTCAAGGGTATAGATTTCCTTTAATGCAAATGTGAATTTTACCCTGTAATGTAGTTCTCAGGCTACAAAAAGTTTGGGATCCCTAAGTTTGCTAATTATAGCTCAACCTCACAACAAAGATTTCATTAGTACAACATTATGTATAGTAGTTTTCCAAAACCATGTCCATTGAAGCTTAGCACATGGGAATAAACATCTGCAAGTCTAGTAAACTTGCCTTGGAACTGTTGGACCTGGTTAGTAAAATTGTGTAGAAAGTGACAGGCAGATTAATTGCTCCTGATGAAATTAACCTACTGTGTACATTATTTACTGTATTTGTAATAGGAACCTTAAACTATAGATTCCACTGGGGCAGTGACTGGTGCTGATGAACAATCACTGTAAAGCCTTGCTGTGCTTCTGCTATATAAATAAAGCATATTCATCTCTATGCTGCTCTTTACACAGATTTATGTGGTTGTAAGTCATACAGCAAGTAATGTTGAACACAACAGGTACAACGAAAAGCCTAATGAAGGGCACACTTATGATGAAACATGGAAAGCCCTTCTAATACAAGATTCATTTCCTAGCGTAAGCTGTTATACACACAACATGGGAATATTATTTGCTATATTTAAAACAGTGTGCTGTTACATAATGTTGTTTATTCATGTCATCAATAAATTACAAATATATCATGTTTGTTTTTTTAGTCTCTCAAAGTCCTTTATGCAGGTTGTGGAAAAGAAACCACAGCATAAAGAAAACTTTATGATGATGTCACAATTATAATAATATATGTCTTGTAAAAATTAAATATTTCATTTGTGACATTGCAACTATTTTAGTGTAGCCACAGTATAACTACATTATATTAAATCAATATGAATGATTATGATATTGTAGATTCCAAATTATTAAGGGTCATTTTATACTTAAAATCATCTAAATCAATGCTTTATTCATCTTCAGTAATGAACAGGATTAGTTAAAGTTCACAAAAAACACTTGCCCGAGTATGTATCATTTCCCTAACACAAACTGTAACTGGTGTAATTTATAATGATGATACACAGCAATTACTGTAAACACAATGATGCCATAGAAGAGATATTGCCCTGTAAACACTTTACACTAATTAAAAATGTTATTGAGATGGTTTAATCAATTGTTGTGTTGCACTGTAGAGGTATTGCTGGAGTTGCCATTTGGAAACAATCCGCTGTATACACACAAATCCATTGTAAAGAACAAATGTGTGAGTTTCAGCGTGTGAGATGTGACTAGCTACTCATGAAGCTGTGAATCTATGAGCACTGGAATATGTCACTGAAATGTAATTTTTTAGCACTTACTGCATATTCATAAACTCTGATTATCTTAGATATGTCATAAAAACAACTAACTCTAGAGGGAAAAAATGTTGACTCTTGGAAATGTTTCCAAGGCATTAAAAACAACATCCAATCTATGCAATACAAAATCTTTTTTCAACAATAAAGTAATATCTTTTGTAATGGTAAGTATCCATGCAAAACCTCTTACAGGGTAGATCTTTAAAACAGAGTGATGGTGAATATTCCACTTTTAATACAGCACTGACAAACTAACTTCAGCTAAATTCATGGCATCAAAAACTTATGGTAATGTATAATTTAGCTATAATTTGAACTGACAAGTAAAGATAATTACATTTGTTAAAACATTGGCACCAGTGGAAAAAACCCAAATAACAATGCTCTTCTGTCCATGAGTGCTTTGGCAAGTCAATAAATTTACTCAAGGTGTAACACTCAACACTCAAGGGTTATTTATCAAAATCCTAATTTTTCAGATTTTTTAAATAAAAAAAGTCAGACCAAACTAGAATCCACAATTTGACCTTATTTATTAAAAAGCCTGAATTAATTGGTTCAGGGAAAAACCTTAAGAAAACTTACCAAAATCGTTTTTGCTTTTTCCCAAATCTTACAATTTTTCCAGGAATTTTGTCCTAAATGATCGGATTTTCGGGCTAAACCCAGCGCACAATAACTTCTAATTAGGATAGGAACCTTTTCTATTGACTTATATACAACCTCTGCAGGCCACAGATTTCCAGACTTTTTGCAGCCTCGGGGTATAATAAATCTCGATGGATCGTTTATAAAGTTTGTGCAGAGCATATTTTTCGCAAATGGTTGTATTGTGCATGTTTTTTCCTGAACGCTAATATATTGCACTGCTCTGCCCATCTTTCTGGTTTGTGCGAATTTGCAGTGTGAATACATTTTTGCAAATGGCGCGCAAATGAGACGGTATTTTGCGCAAGCGCATCCAATGTGCGAGGTTGTTGTGTGCGAAAATAGCGTTGACAGTAACTTCAATTCGCAGTTTGCGAAACTGTTTTGCGAATATTTTATCCGTCACCAAAGTTGTGGCGTAATTGAGTCACAGAGTGTGCGCAGAAATATTCGCAATTTGCGAATTGTGACATATTTAAAAAGCTCCTATAGACATTCGCATTGTGAAAAAAAAATCGCAAATTTGCACCCTCTTATTCAGCTTTATAAATATAACCATGTGCAGGGAAAATATATTCACTTTTGCGAATAACCCCCTAAATTTATATAATTTGATCTGTGGCCTGGGATCTTGCTATGCCTTGTACACTATAAATATGTAGCAAAATATATACACTATATGGTCAAAAGTATGTTGGACACAACAACATCTCATTCCAAAACCAAATTAATAATGTCTTCTACTTGTACCTAAAACAGCCTTTGCCCTTTACTTCTGGGAAAAGTTTATACTAGATATTGAAACACTGTTTGTGTGATTTGCTTCCATTCATGTATAAGATCTTGGACAATGAAACTGGTGACCAGACCTGGTTCGTGCAAACAGATTTGGAACAGACAGGGCAGGAGAGCAGGACTGTACTTACAGCATGCCCACAACAAACAGAATGATGTCACGCGTGAGGTGGGATTTCTTAAAATTCATTTTGAAAAAAATGTCAATTATATAAGCGCCTAAGGGATGCACCACAAAAGCCTGCCACCCTAGGTTTTGGAGGCCTCAACCCTCAGGTGCATGTGTATATATATATATATATATATATATATATATATATATATATATATATATATATATATATATATATATATATATATATATATGTATATATATATATATATATGTGTATATATATATATATATATGTATATATATATATATATATATATATATATATATATATATATATATATATATATATATATATATATGTATATATAAGTACACCCCTGGTGGGGTGTTGTTATCTAACTAAAACATGAAAGTGCCTCCCCAAAACTGTTGCCACAAAGTTGAAAGAATGGCATGATCAAGATTATCGTTGTATGATGTTGCAGCACTTGTGGCCTAATTACCAAATTCCAATAATTAGATTGGAATGCATACTTTTAGCCAAACAGTGTATAAAGGGATAAAAATAATATTGATATTAATAATGTACTTTCTTTTACAGACAGCATATTTGTGTTCAGGAATATACAAAATAGATTGCTCCTATACAGTTTGTTTGTATCCTGCAATCTCACAAGTAATATTACATATAAACAGCATCAAGTTTAAAAAGGGTAGCATTTCCTATTATCCGTGTGGCCATGCCTCCTTCATTTCACAAGTATATCTATCTCTGTAAAAAAAAAAGTTAGGGAGGTGAATATCAAATAATGGTAGCTAAAGAAAAAAGAATATCAAAATAACAGAGCATCAAAACGGTTCTGTATTATATTCAGGGGTGCTGCGCAGCGCCCCATTAAAAAATGCCGCTCCTGTTACTTTAAGAGCGGATTTTCCGGTTTTTCAACACAGAGAGCGCAATTATACTTACTGCGCAACAGCCCTCGTGGACTCCCCCGGACCCATCCGGAGCAAAAAAGATATGCGCACGAGGAAGGGGGTAGCAAGCTGCCTAACGCGGCAGAGGGGCCAGGATCGCCCCTAATTATATTTATTAAAAGGAGGCTTTAAACACAGTCTAATTTCCATTCATCTGGCAGTAGAGGTATGGGACCTGTTATCCAAAATGCTCAGGACCTGGGGTTTTCCGAACAAGAGGTCTTTCTGTAATTTGGATCTCCACACTTTAAGGGGCACATTTACTATGGGTCGAATATCGAGGGTTAATTAATCCTCGATATTCGACCATCGAAGTAAAATCCTCCGACTTTGAATATCGAAGTCGAAGGATTTACCGCATTTCGTTCGTTCGAACGATCAAAGGACAAATCGTTCGATCGAACTATTAAATCCTTTCAATCGAACAATTCAAAGGATTATAATCCATCGATCGAACGATTTTACTTCGATCAGAAATGACTTCGAAAGCCTATGGGGAAGGTCCCCATAGGCTAACAATGGTGCTCGGTAGGTTTTAGCTGGCGAAGTAGCTAGTCAAAGTTTTTTTTAAAGAGACAGTACTTCGACTATTGAATGGTCCAATAGTCAAACAATTTTTAGTTTGAATCGTTCGATTCGTAGTCGAAGGTCTTAGTAGACAATTCGATGGTCGAAGTAGCCAAAAAATTCGATGTATTTTTCATTCTAATCCTTCACTCGAGCTAAGTAAATGTGCCCCTAAGTTTACTAGAAAAAACTATTTAAATATTGATTAAACCCAATAGAACTGTAGTGCCTCCAGTAAGGATTATTATATCTTAGTTAGAATCAAGTACTAGGTATTTTTTTTATTACTACAGAGAAAAAGGATATCATTTTTAAAAATTTCAATTATTTTATTTAAATATGGGAGGTGGCCTTCCCGTAATTCGGAACTTTCTGAATAATGGGTTTTCCAGATAATGGATACAATTCCTATATGATCTATATAGTACAGCTTCTTGTTCCATGAGCAAAAAAACTAAAGAAAATCCTAATATTTGACCATTTCATTCTAAAAACTGTGCAGATTGAGATTTAAAAAGTATATTGCTGTTACTTTATTTAGAGCGCATTGAATTATTGTGAAGACTTTTAAGATGTTCATAGACAGAAACTTTGAAACAAATTTTGGATTCCTAACAGCTTTGGATATAACGGTTCATTTATATACAGCTTACCCAATTCCTCATTTCATTGTCACCTTTAGTGAGTCAAAATAAGTGGCAGTCCTTGCAGATGTGAGCAGAACAATCAAACCACTGACCTCATGGTCACAGAAAGCAGCAGCGAGACCCCATATGCCTTAGGTTTGATTTTAACCTTTCTTCCAGTTTTAATGTGATAGCATTAATGAATAAACACTGAGCAGCAGAAAGTCTCAAGTGGAACAAAGACCCATATACAGTACACACATATTATTTGAGGAAATGTTTAAAATCATATACTGTAAGGTTATGCTCCGTTTCATAATCCTGCAATTAGCTTTCATTTGATTTTGCCTTTTTTTCACGTCATTGTTTTTATTTTATGAGTCTGCTGCTCCTGGTTTGATTACAACACACTCTCATATACACTTAAAATGATTTTAATAAAGGCTTTAGCAGAGCTGCTATAAAAATAAAACTATAACTCAGAACGAGGTCATGAGGCTGACTAAAATGTAAGTAATGTTATTTTGTTTTTAATTTATATATTTTTTATGGACAGTGAAGTTGTTCTTTACCTAGTTTTGTTTGTGGGGGGAGGTACTGAGCAATGAATATATGTATATATTGGTTGTTGCTATACTGTATGTTATGATACAGGTTTTGCAGGAAGGACAAATGTACCCCATTTTCAACATGAGCTCATTTGGTTGGGGTTATGTAAAAAAGGTGCATTAACTCTGGGGTAAATTTATCAACGAGTGAAGTTCCGCCACTAGAGTGAAATTCCGCAGCTCTCAATTCATTTCTATGGGATTTTGAAAGGCGTATTTATCAATGGGTGAAAGTGAAACTTCACCCTTTGATGAATACGCCTTTAAAAATCCCATAGAATGAATGGGGAGTGGCGGCATTTCACTCTAGTGGCGGAACTTCACTATTAACTTCACTCTTAGATAAATATACCCCTCTGACTGAACTTCCAAATATAAATTTACATTTATGTTTTAGCACATACATGATTTCACAGTGCACAATGTAGGCAATTCATCAAGGCAGGACGAACTGACTACAGATTGTAAGAAAAATGTTTTGGCACACGTACCTACCTAAATGTGTGAAAAAATAGTGCAGATATTGGAAGTGAAGACAACTAAAAACTTTAATGTTTAATGTGTCAGTATTGACTGATTCTAAGAGGAAACAAAAGAAAGAAAATAGTACATGTGTTATAAAAGGGCATTATGTGGGATAAAAACAATAATTAATTGAATTTAAAACCTTTAGAAGCATTAAACCTCAAGCATCATTGTTTGCAGTTTGTGAACCATGTTCACTTACTCTTTCTACTTACTCTTTCTCTGAAGCCCCAACAACATGGTGCGTTATGTTCAACTTAATGGTGGAACCATGTTCACTTAACCTTTGCTCAGAAACTGTAGTGAATCAGCAAGGAAGCTTTTAAGTCCCAGCTAGTTAATAAAGATACATCTGTGCCTGAAGCCTGTGCCTATAGGCTAAATGGCCACAGTTAGTTGCACAAAAAAACATTAAGGGGCAGATTTATCAAGGGTCGAATTGAAAATACGATTTTTTTTTTTTTACAAATTTTGAATTCGAATGTTCGAGTTTTTTTTGTCAAATTTGACCAGGAAATAGTTAAACTTCGCTTCAAGTTTTTAAAAAAAATTGAATTCAATTTTTGAAATTTATCATGTACTGGCCCTTTAAGAATTCCAATTCGACTATTCGCCGCCTTAAACCTGCCGAATTACTGTTTTAGCCTATGGGGGACATCCTGGGATCAATTTAGAGTTGTTTGCAGCCTTCCTGAAAATCAAGTTTTTTTTCAAAGAAAAAACTCGATTTAAATTAGATTCTAAATTCGACCCTTGACCCTTGATAAATCTGCCCCTTTAAAAGTACACTAGATTTGAAATCAATTCGGGTTTGTGGGTCAATCTCATTCACTTGAGTTTGAGACATTAGAATCTTTTGATAAATTTCGATTGGTCGCTTTTTATTCGAATTTCGAATTCATGGGAGTTTTTACAAACTCCCACGGACTCTAAATTCGACCCTTGATAAATCTGCCCTTTTAAAAGAACATGCATCACCCTGATCTCCTTGTAATTCAAGGGGACCTTTCACCCTCAGAAATAATTCAAAATCCAATTTTCTTGATGTTAGTCAAGCAAAATAAACTTCAGTTACACTATATAAATTATTTAAATCTTGTTTCAGTCTTGTTGGTATATTTATCAAAGATTGAAGTTCACTAAAGGGATGATATGGGATTTTTAGAAGTTTTTATCAATGGGTGAAAGTTCTCCCATTGATAAATACACCTCTAAAAATGCCATAGAAATGAATGGAGAGAGGCGGTATTTCAATTTAGTGGCAATCTCTATCTTCAATCCTTGATAAATATACTCCTTGGAATTCAAAATGACATCAAACAGGCATGCACCATTTTGTAGGTACTGTTAATAAGGCATGTTTTGCAATATCCCAAAATCTTATTTATGCGCCAGAATAGGGCATCTGATGCCCTATTCTGACATAGAGGAGTGGCAGGCAATATATGATATACAGCTGAAATTAGGTATGGGCATTTTAATGAAAAAATGATTTGGGTTTCATATATTACACAGCTTTTTAAGTTTGGGTGGCAGGTCCCATTTCATTATAGTTGTGCTCAGCGACACTGCATTTCTTCTGCTTCCTGTTCTGAATGGAGCTCTGTAGACACAGGAACCCTGGAGGTACTGCTACTGTGCTAATCAGTGCATCAAAAATGCACCAGAAGAATCGATCACAAATATCACTCTTTTGCCAAACGTTAGAATTAAATGCCAGAGATAACACCAAATGGACTTGGAAAATTTTCAGCACAATTGCATCAAAGCGCAAGTGCAGTCATGTCAATTTTAACACAAAGGCTGATATTGCGTCCGGTTGATCTGTGAAATGATTTATTGCATGCAGTAATAGAAAGTATACCGTAAGTAGAATGTAACTGTAGAAGTAACCATGAGCTGACTGAAGAATATTGCACTACATGCTGCATATATGCATCAGAGAATGGAATACTGCATACATTTACAGAAGCTCCTTATCATAGGTTATGAGCAATATTTCAATGAATGAATAGGATATTACTCTATAATTATTGATCTAACCTTTGGCGAACAGAGAATATTAATACACAATAGGCTATTTTCAATGTCAGTAATTTAAGTATCAACTCTTTGCCGATTTCATGTGTCACAGGATATTACTTCTTCACAATTTGTATAGTTCTCTTGACAAATAAGCATTATTTTAGTCCTGACATAATATTTTTGGGTACTTTAATTTTTCTTTGTGCTTTTTCTGTGTGTTGATTTTCTACTCTGTGATATTCATTGCTTGACTGGGTTATTGATTCTAGAAGGGTTTTTCTGACTGCTGCAATAAACTCCTGTATTTTGGTAATTCTGCGCTGAGGTTCTAGGTGTCAGTTCCTTCCTCTGCCCTGAATTTTCTAATTTAAACAGTTTATTTGCTTTTCCTGGATTTATAGTAGCAAACAATAAGACTAGAAAGATCAGTTTGCTTTTAAAATTGTTGCTTACCTGGTCCATGGTGGTAGAGAAGTTTTCAAATGTTTTGCTGTCACGAACAAATGACATGTTTGAAAGAACCCAACATGGATTTTTTCTCAAATACATAACATACATATTAAAAATTGTGTAACATAAATAATTCAACAATGGATAGACTGTACTGGCACACTTATAAATACTTATTGCCTCAATCTGAATAGTGCTACAGCCATTGAAAGTTTGTTATATAAAAAAAGCTCTTTAAATCACAACAGGAATCTCATCTAGAGGTTGTGTTGGTTGCTAAGGAGATCAGTATATGTGAGAACAAGACAAAAGTCCATGTAAGCAATGTTCTGTCATAGTTAGGGATGAGCAAAATATTTTGCCGCATTTTGCCATGTTTTGCAGAGGAAAAAATGCCCATGGACTTAATGGATAGTAAAAAAAAACTCTGGGTCCACATAGTTTGAAAGATTGCCATGTGAGAAAACGGTCAGATTCTCCCCTTACTAGTCAGAGTCAGTCATAGTTTAATCTTAAGACAATGGCTAGGGCAAGTGACAAGAAAGGAGTGAGAAGGGATACTCAGGAACCACAGAAGCCCCAAAAAGAACAACCAGAAACTCAAAGTATGATCTAGGGAGCACTGTCTAATTTGATGTTTTAAGACAGAGTGCAGCACACCTCCTTGGCACTATGTGGTGGTCCAGTGGTAAAGCGGCGGGGACGGCTACCTCCTTCTGGTGTGCGTGCTCAGCCCGTGCTCAACTTCTTTAATCACAGACGAATGGGCAAAGATGTCGTTCTGCCGTGACATCATTGTGCACAGTGCACAAAATTTAAAGAGCTGGGGTGCAATACAGGGTTGCCCAGGGTAGGTTCTGTTTTCTAGTTCCTGGGTGCTCTCTGTATATTCATTTCTGTGCTTTTAGTTTCCTGCCTGTTTCGACTGTGATGATTGCTGCCTGTCCCAATCCTTTGACCTGTTTGAGTTTTTTGGATTCTGATTCGGTACCTCACTGCCACTCTGGTATTTGAAATTGACCCCTGGTTCTCTTGCTTTAAGTCTTGGCGGCATCTGAGTAGCAGGGAGTTCCTCCCACAGTGAAAGGCAGCGGTTATAGGCAGAAAAGCGAGTCAAGATCAGAACCTTTTGTCCTTTCCTGCGTTTTTGGAAAACCTAGCGTTTCATTAAGTTGGGCCCGAAAACAATGGACGCTGAAGGTGCTTTTGCTACATCCTCTGCTACCCCAGAAGCATTGCTTGCCAGCCTTCTTCAGCATCTCAGGGACCAAGAGGTTAAGCAAGACCAGATTATCAAGTGTCTGCAAGGGCTCTTGGAGAGACTGGATGCCATTCAGCAACTACAGTGCCTGCTTCTTCTTCCACAGTTCTGAGTAATCCTATGCCGATAACTGTAGGTAAACTCCAGGTAACTTTTTTGTGTTTCTGAAAGCTTGTAAAGTTTATCTCAGTTTTTACCCTGTTCTTTCCCCACGGAGCAGGAGCGGGTAAGATTTGTCATGACATTGCTCAAGGGGGACCCTCAGATTTGGACTTATAACTTGTCTTCCGCTGACCCAGCCCAATACTCTCTTGAGGCTTTCTCTAAAACAGGGGTCCCCAACCTTTTTTACTTGTGAGCCACATTTAAATGTAAAAAAGAGTTGGAGAGCAACACAAGCATGAAAAAGTCCATGGGGATGTCAAATAAGGGCTGTTATTGGCTGTTTGGTAGCCCCTATCTGGACTGGTAGCCCTCAGGAGTCTCTGTTTGGCAGTACACCTGGTTTTTATGCAACCAAAACTTGCCTCCAAGCCAGTAATTTAAAAATAAGCACCTGCTTTGAGGCCACTGAGAGCAACAGCCAAAGGGTTGGAGAGCAACATGTTGCTCGCGAGCTACTGGTTGGGGACCACTGCTCTAAAACAATGCCTCTGCGGAGTCTGCTATTCGTAACCTTAAACATGGTAAAAAACGAGGTAGAGGTTTATTGGACTGAGTTTCGTTGCTGGGCAGTAGAAACAGGATGGAATGCTGTCAAGGACAGCTTGAATAATTATCCTGCCCCTGCAGTTAGACTACGCTCGGTTGCCTCCTAAGGAAAAAGTGCGTAGACACACACTACGCAAAGATCTGATTCTAGAGTTATTATCCCTCTTTCTTTGACTTGGGAAAAAAGTTTCAGCTTTTTTGGATTCTGGAGCAGCCGGTAATTTCTTGGATAAATATGTGAGGCCCACATAAATATGCAATAACCATGCACCACCAAGGAACCAGACACAGTGGTTCAGACTAGTCCAGAGATAAACAACCCTACTTCTAGAGGCATACCCTCCATCACTGCATTGCACAAAATATCAGGGGACTGGGGCAAAAAACTATTGAATGATTTCACTTGGTAGTTTAGACTTTACAGAGACATTTTAGTTTTTTCTTAAATTTGAATGCTTACTAGCAAGAAGAAAGAAGAAGGCCCACAGTGAACCTTTAAAATATTCAAAGTATGGATTTGTAAAGAGATACTATCATCCCCACATTTCTGTTTTTATCTGTATGTATTGATTCATAGTGCTGGTAATTTTATTAGTTACTTTGTTACTAAATAGATGTAGCTTTCATAAAAAGCCCCCAAGGGCTTGAATTCTCCCAGTAAGATTCAGGATCCTGCACAACTGTGCTCAGAATGCTCTATTATAAAGACATCTTGAATATCAGTCATAAGAAGAAGAGAACTGCAGGTTTATAACACAATGGGGGTTATGTAATTAATGGCAGTAAGTTTGCCCAGGAGCAATAACCCATAGCAACCAATCAGCAGGAAGCATGTACTGGTCACCTGTTCAAAATCAATCATCTTATTGCTATTGTCTACTGCCCATGGGCAAACTTAGTGCCCTTTATTAAATATGGGGTAATGCATTAAATGTAAGGCCACACCCACCATTATGCCACCGTTACACTTTTTTTAGCACAACCAAGGAGGAGTTACTCGAACAGGTGAGCTACGAGTTCTTTACTGCAAATTGTTACAAAACCTGAAAACTAAAAGCTGACACTCCCAAACCCCATGAAAATATAAAACAGGTTAAACCTATGTGCTGTTTTGCTTCTGCAGTGATAATATATTATTGGCAATAACACTCTTGCTGTATATGTGGCATAGCATTTTAATACATGCAAGTTAGAGCAAAACACACATACAGAGGTTAATGATGAAAAGCAGCACATGAAGTGTATAAACGGAAGTAATGATCCTTTTATATTACTTTATCTCTCATTTGCAGCCTGGTTTCTGCAATGTGACCCGTGTGCACAATCACTCAGTAATGCTTGTGACCTGCATATATGTTTGCTTATAAAAAACACTAAAACATTTAGATGCATACATTAAATTTGAAATGGAAGACATAAGCAAAGTTTATAAATATTATTATTACTTTATGAATTCTGCACATTGCTAAAATGCATGTGATTTTGTGTAATTTGATCTTGCTAAATTATGTACATGAAAAAGTACAGAAAAAGCATCTGCAGTCCAGAAATTGCTATGCACTACTAAAGTAAGACTAACAGAATTAGCACCAGTTATAATGAATAGCTGCTTTTCCAAAAACGATTACAGATTGTTATAAAACATTCTTGTGTTACCTTCTATATATTACGTTGCCCAAAATGCATTGCTTGACTCTTCTTTTAGCTTGGTTTTTGTTGTCATTCTGGTGAAAATGTTCCCTAGTTAAGTCCTGCTTTGCCCACTTACTAATTTTCATTCTTTTCTTTATCCTGCAAACAATTTATAATACAAATTGTGATGCTTTAGGTCACACCCTAATTTGATTTAGTAATTTCAAGTTATGCTCAGGCAAACCTCTCATCCACCTGAAACCTCAACCACGTAACTAATAGGGATGTCGCGGACTGTTCGCCCGCGAACTAATTCGCGCGAACATCGACTATTCGCGTTCGGCGAATGTTCGCGAACGTCGCGCGACGTTCGCCAATTTGGGTTCGCCTTAGCTGGCGCTTATTTTTGCCCTCTCACCCCAGACCAGCAGATACATGGCAGCCAATCAGGAAGCTCTCCCTCCTGGACCACCCCCACACCCCCTGGACCACTCCCCTTCCATATATAAACTGAAGCCCTGCAGCGTTTTTTCATTCTGCCTGTGTGTGCTTGGAAGAGCTAGTGTAGGGAGAGAGCTGTTAGTGATTTGAGGGACAGTTGATAGTAACTTTGCTGGCTAGTAATCTACTTGATACTGCTCTGTATTGTAGGGACAGAACTCTGCAGGGATTTGAGGGACATTTTAGGTTAGGTAGCTTTGCTGGCTAGTAATCTACCTTCTACTGCAGTGCTCTGTATGTAGCTGCTGTGGGCAGCTGTCTGTCCTGCTGCTGATCTCTCATCTGCATCTGTTCTTCAAACAACTGCCACCTAGCTGTCTAAATATCAATAATAATACCGTCTCCAGAAACACCACCCGAGTGACGTTTTTCAAGCAGCAATAATATATTCCGTATCCAACGGCTGTAGTGTATACGTTGCCCTTGCAGGCATTATTTGCCCAGTCTTTAACCAAGTGCCACCTAGCTGTGTGAGCTTTTTCACATTCCGTGTCCAGAAACATCACCTGAGTGACGTAGTGTGATTTCTGCCCTTTACAGCACAAAACGCAGCGCTGTGTCAACAATGGATTTTTCAGATACATTTTTGCCCTTGATCCCCCTCTGGCATGCCACTGTCCAGGTCGTTGCACCCTTTAAACAACTTTAAAATCATTTTTCTGGCCAGAAATGTCTTTTCTAGCTTTTAAAATTCGCCTTCCCATTGAAGTCTATGGGGTTCGCGACGTTCGCGAACTATTCGCATGTTTTGTCGCAAGTTCGCGAATATGTTCGCGAACATTTTTTCCGCCGTTCGCTACATCCCTAGTAACTAAGCCATTTTATTTCAGGGTTTACAATTTCGGGCTCTCTCTTATATCTCACATATCTGGACATTTGGCAAGTCTGATTATCTGTTTTATTTTGCTCAAGTAAAGGAATAGAATAAAAAAAAATTGAATTTCGAATGTTTTTTTTGGCTACTTCGACCATTGAATTGGCTACTTTGACCTTCAACTACGTCTTCGACTTAGAATCGAACGATTCGAACTAAAAATCGTTCGAATATTCGACCATTCGATAATCGAAGTACTGTCTCTTTAAAAAAAACACCTACTTCGCCACCTAAAACCTACCGAGGTGCAATGTTAGCCTATGGGGAAGGTCCCCATAGGCTTTCTAACAATTTTTTCGTCAAAGAAAAATCGTTAGATCGATGGATTAAAAAAAATTATTTGCTGTAAATCCTTCGACTTCGATATTAGAAGTCGAAGGATTTACATTCGGCAGTCGAATATCAAGGGTTAATTAACCCTCGATATTCAACCATATGTAAATCTGCCCCTTTGCATCTGTGTTTTGAACTCAGTGATAATTGGATTCATGCTTCTTTTAAGGTTTAAAAGTTAAGTGTTGGCCCTACAGGAAAATATGAAATGCCACAGTATTGTAAAACAGCTAAGCCATAGGGTTAGAACAAGGAATTTTTAAAAATGCATTTTCATACAAGCTGTAATAACTTAATTTCAGCATCTTGCAGCCATCTGACTAAAGGGTGCAAACCTATTCTCAAGCCCAGTCACAAGGAGTGGGTGAAAAGCACTTAAAATAGCTTTTAACTTTGGAAATGAGCACTAACATTTTCTGCTAGCAAAATAAATGGTATGACCAAAGAAGAAACATTGCTATTGTTTTGGATCTCTGGGTCTGGTAACATTTGGAGGCTGATTTATCATTATTCAAGCGTGGAGTGAGGGTAAAATGAAGTCAGAATACACTAGTCAGTTGTTTAATAGGTCCTCTGCCACCAATTACAGGCTTTTTTCTTTATGCAGGGCTTTTTTCCACAATAGGGTTTTACTTTTTTATTTTTTTTTAAATAAGCTTTCCAGGTTTTACCTGCACTCAGTGTATAAATGTAAGTTGCCATCAGATCAGCATTCCTCCAACACTAGTGATGGGCGAATTTGGGGTGTTTTGCAGAAAAATTTGTGAAATTCATGAAACGGGGAAAAATTCACGAAACTGCGGCATTGTCTCGTTTTTGGTGCCGGCGTTTTTTTGATGCTGGCACAAATTCGCTGGCGGAAATGCACCGGCATCCAAAAAATGGACGATTTTCGCTGGGGAATTTTCACAGTGGTTTCGTGCCTGGCGAATAAATTCGCCCATCACTATCCAACACAGAAATATAGCAACAGTGAAAACATCTGATTCTGGTGGAGGATATGTCAAAATTAATTATTGTCTTTATGTCCTAAAGACTGGATTTGCACCAAGAAAAAGGACTGCACCAGTTACAATGCCACATAACACCATTTCAATGTTTCTTACACTGTCAGTAAATCTATAACCCAGTGTTCTGGCAGTGTGTAGCTATGGTTGGTAAAACATAGTAGAAGAGGCTGCGATGACTGATCTGAAAAGCCACACAACACATTTGACTTTCCAACAGCTTGTTAGAAAAGAGAATTTGCAGGCAGAAAGAAATGACACACAGAGGGTGGCATGAGGCTGACATTCAAGGCATGTGCTGACAGCAATGATTGACCTCTGCATGAAAAACTGAGTGATTGTTTCTTTCTTCTTTTCAAAAGCTGTGCCATTTACTGATAGTTACGTAAAATCTAAAGCATATGCCATATACTGTATGTTATGCTATCAGAATGTATATTCATTTATGTCTATGAACAGTTACTGACTCAGTGATCCATCAAGTGAAGGGTGAACATTTGATCTCTCATTTCTCTACTCTTGTTAATAATGATGTCAATGTTCGTTCTATTGTTTTCTAAAGGCTTAAGGTGTCACAACAGGAGAACTAGTATGCCTTCTCTTTGACTTCAGATATGAAAAACTCTATGTATTACTTTGAATTCTTTCAGGGAGAAATACATTTATTACTTCTTAAATACATCACTTGAAATTTTAGTTTACTCCACCACCTGATTATATGATGTTTTCTTTTGGCTTGGATTAATGTGCATGACACATTCTTAAATGCAAATCAAATGCTTGATAGTCTTCTGTATTGTTCATCTTTCCCCATTCCATGAGCATAAGGCAGGGCTGTTTTCTTTAAAGAACATATGGAGAGGTGAATGCAAAGATGCATTTGACTGAAGCTGATCATAAGAGCCATTGGGCAGCAGCAGTTCATTTCCCCAAAATGTTTTAGCACTAAAATCATATGTTATATAAGTAATATAAACCACACAAAATTCAATACAATACGCTAATACAAAGCTTTGACTGTAACTTAGGGAACTATCCTTTGCAAATTGCAAAATCTTTCTTTGTGTTGAGTTTTTGGAAGTTTGTAATTGCACGAAAAACAAGGATTTCAACGTTTTCGTATTCTTATGATTTGTTACGCATTTTATTCGTTCATAACTTTTATATTCGGATCTATTAATAAATAAGTAGACATTTGTACTTTAAAGTACTCACTTTAAAATGTGAGTTTAGACAAGGTTGAAAAAAGCTCTACACAGGCCTGCCTTGTATTAATCATTATCAGAGCTTAGCTACTATATAACCTTTATAGGTACCTTTATTATCAGAAATCAAAGCATACAGTATTTTAATTGATGTCATAGCTTTGTATCTCTGTCGGACGTATGTATTATCAACCACCAAGTTTGCAGCACCACTTACAGTATATTTGGAGAAAACACACAGCAAAGCATGACATTTCATACCACAAAAGATAGTAAACTTATCAATGAATTATCAATGGAAACGATATGATCATAGATTCGGGGCTGATATATTAATCCACAGTAATGACAATAGTAAACATTACCAGGAGGTTTGTAGATCAAGCAGTTTATTTTTCATGTTTGATCTATAAAAAAAAATATTCTATATGTTAAAAATACATTAGAAATCAAATGTATGATAATTTTTGAAACCGTTTTGAACAATCACTATTTATAAATATATTAACCTTTATTTGTTCATTCACAAGCTAATGCGTTTCCTATATAAACTCAGTTTTATGCTTTTTTTGGTGTGAGAAACAAGCTGTGGGAACTAACCTATAAATGATATTCCTCTAACTCTACCCTTGAATCATTCCATTTACACTGAAGTTGTTACAAGGTCTCATAAATTAAATGCCTCACATTTTTCCTTAGACAGCCAAGGATGCAGGTTTGTGGCTTGAGAAGGTGAAAAATGTCATCTAATAGCATAGCATCCCTTTATACCTTTGTT
The DNA here is from genome assembly GCF_017654675.1 of Xenopus laevis. Taxonomy (NCBI): domain Eukaryota; kingdom Metazoa; phylum Chordata; class Amphibia; order Anura; family Pipidae; genus Xenopus; species Xenopus laevis. Next base: position 64,031,850 of record NC_054372.1, on the reverse strand, counting down.
CCACAATACCTTGTTTTTGTTTTTACTATAAAGGTTATGAGTATTGCAATTATAGCAGCAAATACTATTGTGAATAAAGGAAAGCCCTGGAGCTATAAGCACAGGGGCTGCATGACAAGGGATCCGAATGACCAGCAGCCAAATTATACTGGTCTAGGTCAGAGATGTGCAGAATCACATGTATCTGTGTTTAGGTGAGAAGGAATAGCAGGAGATGGCCAGGCCTAGGGGTGGAGTAAGAGAGGGATGTGATGTTGGGGGAAGAAGCAGTTCACTTCCTTATCTTCTGAGCAGGTAGAAACATGAGACAGAGCTCTCTCTGTAATATAATGGTATTAGCTGCAGTATATACAAATTAACTCCTCAGTAAACTGCTGGCTTTGGGGGTAGAACTATTTGGGCAGCTGCTTGTTAGTTTCTTGCTGTTTATTTGCTGTTTTACAGCAGTTAATCTCGCTGTAGTCACTCAGGCAGCATGGAAGTTGGCCTGGGCCCAACAGGTACCCCTCTGTATTATATAGAAATCCAGCCTGTGACACTGACCTGCTGCTACGGCAACTATCTAAAGGATACAGTGAGCTGTAGTTGTAGTATACATAGATGGTGGCGGGGCTTATCAGGAATAGGAAAAACCGGAATACAATAATTTTTCTGGGTGTTGCTTTCAGAAATATGCATATTGTATGGTATTTCTATAGATAAAGTTACTTGAGTCAGCAGCCTATTATCAGATTCTGACTTTTATGTTACTGGCCTTTATTGAGTTACTGATTTCCGCTCCTGCTCAGAGAACAAGCCGCTGCTACTGCAGATGGAACCTACATATAGTAATCCACTGATACCGGGGGTAAGTATGAAGCAGCCACCAGGCCCAGATGTAGATTACTGTATTTAAGGGTGTGCGCATATACAGTATATGTAGTTATAGCAGACAACTCCAGCATACAATAGGTCTTGCAGTGCCTGTGGCTTGCAACTAGGGGGGCTATGGCCAGAGTTGATTGGGCTGAGTAGCCAAATTGTAGCGAGACAGTGTCTTGATGGGCGGGGGTCCTGCAGTAGTAGGGACAAGTGGCTGGCAGGTTACATTGTGAATCGCTTGATCCAGGGAATGTTTCTGATCACCATTGGGTTCAGGAAGGATTTTTTTCCCCCTTGAAGCATAATTGGCACTGGGTTTTTTGCCTTCCTTTGGATCAAAACAGTGCACACATGATATTATATTTTAAGTTTTATTTGTCACAGCAGTGGTAGGACCTTGCCAGAGTACTGCACAGGTAAGTTTAGAAGATGGAGAAAGGAGGTTCTCTCCTGTGAGTGCACAGTGGATTGATTGATACAGACGCTACTACTGCTTGTGCTAGGGGGCAGCCTGCTTGGATTTCCTATCATCGACACACTGCAGATGCAAGTCTGGCAGCAGGGCTGCTGAACTTCTCTCATGTTGGCGGCTGAGCATAGTAGTGATCTCTTGTTGAATTCTGGCTTTAGAATATTGCCTTGGGTTAAGCTGGCAAGGTCCTATTTATTTAATAAAATGTGAATAAATGCTGTGGCCATTTTACACCCATCTCTGTCTCCTGGTTTCATTAAGGTATGTAATAATGGGGTCCAGTGGGATAGCTCAAGGCGAAGGGTCAAATTGAGGAGTCCCCTTGTCATGAGCATTACACTTATTTTTGAAAATAATGATAGTTAATTTCATCTCCCTAGCTGAGTAAAATAGCAAAAGTCTATATTTGAATTTTTTTATTGAAATGTAATTGTATCATAAACTAGTTAACTATTCAATAATTTGTGTATTCAATTATTTTTCATGAACATCTGACCACTGGGTTACAGTTTTGCCCTGCAGTGTAAGACATTTCAATTCATGAGGAACACCGGCAGTTCCTACGATGAGCAGAGAAAAACTTCCATACATGTTTCTGTTCAGGATAATCCTAAAAATCAAGTGCAAGTGTGGAAGAAGGTATTTCAATGACTGTATAGTAAACTTCTCCTTATCTATTCTGCCTGAGAGACAATAACAGTGGCATAGGGGCAGAAGAAATAACTTGATAAAGGGTATCAACCCAAAACATGTTGTGTAACCACAACCTGGAATAAAAGTTTTGCAGAGAGTCTGCTGGAGTTCTCTTTCCTTTACTATTTTGATTTACTGACACAGTGAAGTTGTTAGCATAGAGCAACTTAATTGTAAGCAGAACATTCAATGCCTCATCAGCTGCACAGATCACCAACAACCCTTTATTTTGGGTAGAAGAAATAACTGCAGAAGTGGTGGAAGATTTCTTCAGTGATTTCTTTAGTGATTTTGTACATCATGAATCTAATGGAAGTTTCGAACACACAGTGGACCTCAATTTTGGGATTCCACCTTCCTTTTTTTTTTTTAATTTAAAAAAAAAAAACCCTGTTTATTTAGCTTGTTTTGATGACAAGTACATGAATACAGTATGTCTCATTTGGCATTTTGTACTAGTTTGTTACAGTATGCCTCAAGTATAATAAGTGAGCCCTAAAATTGTTACAAATGAACAAATGTCAAGGTTGCACATGATTAATATTCTTTTTTATACAACTGTTTTATTGTTTTCAGAAATAAAATAAAATACATACATGTAGCAGAGGTGACATTTCAAGAACCGTGCATTATCCATTTGTTGTTACATTATGAACGCCTTAGCATTGTAAGTGTTTATACTCGGTTTGCGGTGTTAGTCACTTGTCATATCACCACTTTTTGAGTCAGAGTTGCACGGTATCATACATTTGACATGAGAGTAGCAATGTACAAACAAAGAAAGATAAGAGTGGAGGGGGGAGAAAGAGAGAAGGAGAGGGTATTTTCCTTTTCCATGTCTATCATAGTCTTCTCAGGGTGGAGCACCTTGCGTGGGGTTTGAGCATTAGAGGAGGAGGCGAGTTTTTACTTATTATTATTTATTTTATTTTTTTGTTACTTTTTGCATTCATGAACTGTCATGTAGTTCCCCCCTGAGGGAGGCTTCTGCCCACCATTTAGTGTAATGGAAGGGTGCTAGTAGCGTATGGTATTTTTGTCCTTTCAGAGTGTCTAGATATCTGTGCCAAATGTCAAAGAAGTGGGAACCTTTGGACTCTCATTGTGTATAGTAGTTTGCGCTCCCATAGCTGTGTTGGGGGGGGGGGGGGGTTGAGTGTTGGTCCAGAACTCTAAGATGGTCTTGACTGCAGTTAATACCATTATGTCAGCTAGTCTGATACTACCTTTGATAGTATTGTTGGTGGGTGCCGAGTATAGTCCCAATAGGATTTGTGGGTTTATCCGTGTTGCCTTAATATCACACAGGTTTGCGATATGTGACAGTACTAGGTTCCAAAGAGTGTCTAGTTTTGTGCATGACCACAGAGCATGCTCTAGTGTGGCCTCTGGATGGTTACACTTTGTGCAGTTAGGTGTCTGCGTTAGGCCTATCTTATGTGCTATTTTGGGTGACACATATGCCCTGTGGAGGAGTCTAAGAGCCACGTCCTGGAAGTATATTGCTGATAGGGTTTTTGTACGTTTTGCGTACGCTGTTGTAATTTGTGTTGCTGTGATATTTGGAATGATACTTAACCATCTCGAAATTCCTTCTGCGCGTAGGTTATAGTCTATTTTTGGTTTAATAATGGTGTATACTGTGGATGCTGTGAGTAATCTTCCCTTGTTTGCCTTTATTAAAATATCTAGTGGGTTATTTGTTAGTTGTGGCTTTATGCCCCGAATTACCTGCTCCACATAGCTTTTTATCTGTAAATATGCAAAGATGTGGTTGTGAGGAAGGTCGTGTGTGGATTGTAGTTCTGGGAATTTGTATATTGTGCCGGTATTAGGATTGAGAAGTGACCCAATCATTGTTAGACCTTTAGAGTGCCATGTTTTAAAGCGGGGGGGTCCGTTTTGGCGTCTTGGAATCGGTTGTTATTTAACAGAGGGAGGAAAAGTGATAATTTATAGGTGCCAAATAATTTGGTTCTGATTGTTTGCCAGGCTTGGATTACTGTATAGATAGAGTTTTTTTGGCAGTGGGAGGGGATTTCTGAGGGTAAGGCATGGAGTAGATAGGATAAAGAGAGGTTTGGTATGAAGTTCTGGTCTCTTTGAACATCAGTATATGTATTTGTTTGGTTGATCCAATCTGTGGCAATGCGCACCAAGCTGGCCAAGTTGTAGTATTTTAGAAGTGGTACGTAAAGTCCTCCATTGCTTTTGGGATAGTGCTATCCTAGGTTTTTTGTGTTTCCATATAAAGGCTTGTAGTTTTTTGTTCATTTTGTTTGTGTCCGTGGTTTTTATTATGAGCGGTAACACTTGCATTTTATCATATATTCTTGGGAAGGTGACCATTTTGAAGAGGTTAAGTCTACCAATGTAGTTAATCGGCAGGTTTTCCCAACTTTGAAAGTCTTGCAAGGCTTTGTCTATGGCTTCTGTTATTTTCAGTGTGTACAACTGTGTTATGTCAGCTGGAATTTTTACACCCAGGTATTTTAAGTGTGAGGTGGTTTGTTGAAACATGGCGGCTGCTGCTCTTGTTCTCTCATTTGGGGGGGCTCCCAACCATAGCAGTTCTGACTTGTCTAAATTGATTTGAAACCCTGAGAAGGCCCCAAAGTCTTGTATTTCATTTATTATGTGTGGGATTGCCGTGGCTGGGTTAGCTACGAAAAGTATGATATCATCTGCGTATGCAGATAGTTTCATTTCAGTTGTGCCTATTTTTACACCATTGAAATATTGTAAGTGGTATAGATTGCGTAGCAACGGGTCTAATGCCAAGTTAAACAGTAGTGGCGACAATGGGCAGCCTTGTTTCATTCCTTTGTGTATAGTAAATGGTTTGGAGTTTATCCCTTGTGTTGAGATGATAGCCTGTGGGACCTTATATATTGTTCTAATGAATTGAAGGAAGCCAGGGCCGAAATTTTGGATTGCTAGTATCCTAAGTAGGTGTGGCCAAGTGACTCTATCAAAAGCCTTTTCTGCATCTAGGCTGATTGCTGCCGCAGTGTGACATGGAAAATCCCTGTATTTTAGTACTGCTGCTATAAAGTTTCTGATGTTTTGAGTCGAGTATCTGCCCTGAATGAAGCCGGTTTGCTCTGGGGAAATGATGTTGGGTAGTATTCGTTTGAGTCTATCTGCAAACAGTTTACTTAAAACTTTGTAGTCCGTGTTTAGCAACGAGATGGGCCTATATGACGCTACGTTGGTGGGGTCTCTTCCAGGCTTCGGCAACAGTATTATGCGGGCCATTGTGAACTCTTGAGGCATATCTGTGGTGCTAAGCATAGTTTTCAGTGCCTGCGTTAAATGGGGGGTTATTTCAGCCCTGAGGATTTTGTAGAATTCGGATGGTAGACCATCTGGTCCCGGGGTCTTGCCGTTTGTCTGTTGTTTAATAACCTGGTCTATTTCCTCTGGGGTAATCTCTGCATCTAGGTTTTGTTGTTCTGTTTTGCTGAGTTTGGGGAGGTTTGCCCTTTGAAGGAACGCTAGTCCCTGATCTGGGTGATCCTCCTGCGGTGAGTATAGATTTTGGTAGTATTGTGTAAATGTTGTGTTTATTATTGTCTGATCTGTGGTTAAGCCGTTGGGACCTCGTATCACCATCCCTCCTATATGAGGGTTACGTTTGGCTTTGGTAAGGGTTGCTAATAGTCGGCCTTGCTTATTGCCTTCCATGTAGTATTTTGCTGATGTTATTTTAATTCTATATTGCATTGCTTCCTGGAGTGTTAGATCATAGCTTTCTTTTGCTGCCTGTAGTTTAGTTTTGTTGGAAGGGTTGGGCGTTTTGTGGTATCGTCTATAGGCTTTAGTTGCTTCTCGCTGTAGCAGTGTTAAGTGTTGTGTGAGTTCTCGTTTACGTTTGTCTATGTAGGAAATTATATGACCACGTAATGTTGCTTTGATGATTAATATTCTTAACAAAAATAAGTTTCAGTCTGGTTTAAACAGACTTTGGGGCTCATTTATAAATACAGTAATCCCTCAGTAATACAATTATGGACAATATCTAATGTACTTTATTTTCCCTGCTAATAAAGCAGGATGTAATGCATTGTGGGTATTGAAATTTAGTTGTATTTTTAAAAAGCTAATGATATTTGCTTACCATTGCACATAGGCACATACTGTATTCTATAGCTATACTGTATATGAGAGAGTGCAATAATAGCTTGGCCCCTTTTTAATAAACTAAATATCACAAACAAATCACAACCAATCGGTGATTCAGAAATTGGCTAGAAAGCCTATGGGGACCTTCCCCATAGGCTAACATTGATGCTCGGTAGGTTTTAGGTGGTGAAGTAGGTGGTCGAAGTTTTTTTTAAAGAGACAGTACTTGGACTATCGAATGGTCGAATAGTCGATTTTTAGTTTGAATGTCGAAGGTCAAAGTAGCCAATTCGATGGTCGAAGTAGCCAAAAAAATACTTCGAAATTCGAAGTATTTTTTATTCTATTCCTTCACTCGAGCTAAATAAATGTGCCCCTTGCTGTGTCATAACATTGCTCATGTAAAGAATAAAAATGCAGCACACAGAGCAACATGCGAGACAGTTGATATTATTTTTCAATGTGTTTTATCCATTTCTTTTTATTCATATAAATATGGGGATTAGTCCACTCTTCCCATACAATATAATGACTCTTTCATTTATATTTTCTTATTCTTTTGCCTGGAATATGATTTCCTTTTTGTCAGACATTCAGCAAATCTCATACTGCAGTGAGATGACTAGACTATCAGATCTATACGCACACCACTGATTTGATTGTTATTGTTACTTTTGTGAAGTGTTCCGCTTCTCTGAATGCAGAATTGCCATTTTTCTCTTGTCTTGTGGCTCTCAACAAAGTGAGTTTTGATCAACATTGCACTTTAAATTCTTGTTATATTGTTATTAACATGTATTTCTAAACCCATTAAAATAAGGGTATGATTTTCCTTAGTATAGTCAGTTACATACCGAGAGATTTCATATTTACCAGCTTAGTTTCCACACTGAAAACAAGCTGCACTCACCCATAGACTTGCATTACAATGTTAATTTGTTCATATTTTGATTTGTTTGTGACTATTATGGAGACCAAGTTATTATTGTATACACACACAAACACATATATAAATATATATATATATATATATATATATATATATATATATATATATATGTGTGTGTATATATATATATATATATAGAGATATATATAAAATATTCCTTGAGAAAGGTCCCTGACCAAAACATCGGATTAAGATGCTATACTGTGAAATAAAAGAGCACAAATATTTCACGATTCACAGAGTGCTGATCCTTCAGATGTAATATGTATAGCTATAGAATCAGACATAGAAATAAAGAAATATATGTAATATATATAATCAATGCCTATATGCAGAGTTAAGTTAAATAAAACTAAATTCCAATACACACAATGCATTATTTGAAGAAACTAAATTCCAATACCCGCAGCCATGTAAATAACATGAAATGTATCCCAACGCATGCACAAAAATTGTTACAACTTAACTGTATTTGTTTAAAAAATGTTGTCTCAAAGAGACACTGCCCCTAATCTGTATTTATTTCAATGATAGCTGTATGATTTGATTATAAAGACTACTGTATATGAGTATTAATTAGGTGTGGACACATTTTATTTGCAGTGTAATTGAAAATTTTCCAGTAGCCCATATTAAAACCCAATACGCTGGTCAAGTAGAGTAATAAAAGCAAATAATTGGGTGGGGGGTTCCTTAAGTTACTACATCGATAAAAATATGTTAAAAGAGCAGGCATGTTCTGTTTCCTTCTTCTTCATGTTCTGGGGAGTTAATGCAGTATCAGAAGGGGTGCCAAATTCAGAATAGAACTAGTTAACTAAGTGGCAAATGATACTGTATGTGACAGCCAGCTGTGATTTTAAAGACTACTATTTTAACAACTATCTCTGTAGCTAAAAATTAGTAGCAAAACACAAGGGGTGAGTAATTGCAACTCAATAACTATATTAAAAGTCACCACTGAAAGCCACTACAAAAGCATATACGCCATTAATTCAGTGAATGCATGTTTACCAAAACAGATTGGTTTTTTTCCTGTTAGATATTTGACCTTCTTTGCTCGCAACCAATTCCACTGAAATAATACAGAAAGCTCTCAAAATAATATATTTTTACATTTTTTTCGGAACACAGTTCCATTTTCATAAGACTGAAGCCCCCTTGTCTACAGATAAAAGTATTAGATGTCTAGCCTTTTATTAATGCTGAGAAATGCAATAGTGCTTATCAATAGTGATGGGCGAATTTATTCGCCAGGCGCGAATTCGCGGCGAATTTGCGCGTTTCGCCGCCAGCGAATAAATTCGCGAATCGTCCGCGAAAATTCGCGTCAAAAAATTCGCCGGCGTCAAAATTTTTTTTTTTCGAAAAACGGACGCCGGCGCCAAAAACGGGCGCCGGCGTCGAAAAAACGGGCGCCAGCGTCGAAAAAACGGGCGCCAGCGTCAAAAACGGGCGCCGGCGTCAAAAACGAGACGCCGGCGCCGTTTCGCGAATTTTTCGCCGTTTCGCGAATTTCGCGCGAAATTCGCGAATTTTTCGGCGAAGCGAAACGGCGCAAATTCGCCCATCACTACTTATCAACGAAAGTTAATCAGTACTAGGATTAAATAAAAGTCTCCTTGAGCTTAAATATGTAAAATGTCTCCTGCACATTTAAACATGAGAGAATGAAACATACTGAAGCATAAAAATATATTAAAGGGCAAGTCAACCCCAAAATAAAAATTTGCCCAATAAAAGAAAACAAAATTCTAAGCAACTTTGCAATATACATTCATTACAATTGTTCTATGGTTTATAAGTTATTTGTATATCTATTGCTAGTGAAAGCAATGTCTGTCTGTCCCTTTCTATTCTCTGCCAGACTGTTGATATAATGTAAGACAAGGCAGCTGAATAACAGACCTGACTTTGTTGGGGAACCAAGACTTTTGCAACATTGTTTAAAAAGTAACAAGCAAGAGTTGAGCAAATGCTGCTTTTAATAGCAACTTTTTTTTACAAATAACTTTAAAAGCACTGAACTTTTTTAATGAATGTATATTGAAAAGTTGCTTAGGATTATGTTTTCTTTTATTAGGCAAATTTTTGTTTTGTGGTTGACTTGCCCTTTAAAGCATAGGCAGTTGTGTGGATAGCATACAAAATAGAAATGATACTGTAAAGTGTAAAAGATGACACCAGTTATTATATACAAATGGATCCAAATGTTCATGTACTGTATGAGAAAAACAAAAACATATTTTGACCACAATAATATTTTTTCTCCAGGATTCCAGTTGGTTTACTTATAGGGGCACATTTACTAAGGGTCGAAGTGAATTCGAAGTGAATATTCAAATTCAAAAACTTCAAATTTCAAACTAATTTTTGGGTACTTCGACCATCGAATAGGCCTCAATTCGACTTCCATTCGAAGTAAAAAAGTTAGACTTCAAAATTAGACTTCAAAATCGAAGTACTGTCTCTTTAAAAAAGTTTGACTTCTACACTTCGCCACCTTAAACCTGGCGAATTGCTATGTTAGCCTATGGGGACCTCCTAGAACCCATAGCTAACATTTGCTAAGCTATCATAGCTAACATTTGGCTAAGTTTTTAGAAGTCGAAGTAAAATCGATCGATCGATCGATTAAATCGTTCGAACCGTTCGATTCGAAGGATTTCATCGTACGATCAAACGATTTGACTTTGACCGAATATGGCCAAATTTGATTAAAAAAAACTTCGACTTCGAATATCGAAGTAATGCAATTAATTTGAATTTCAACGTTTTTTGCACTTCGAAATTCGACCCTTGATAAATCATCCTCATAATGTTGAGGGGAATGAGGGGCTTGGCATGTCCTTTTGAAAATGCCATATAGGCTGTGAGTATCTCTTAATACTTGTGGATGCCACTATTGTTATAGGTAAGTTGTGTAGGCTGATTGTCTCAATCACAGATATGCATCACCCCAGGGCCGGAACAAGGGGTAGGCAGTAGAGGCACATTCCTAGGGCACTAGGCACACACCTCTGCATGCATTCCCCTAGGCAAGACCCTTGCAGCCTTCAGTACTGGCCACTCATGGCCACCGATGCTCATGCTCCCTTATCTCTCCGTCCCCAACCCCCACTGTCATTCAGGGGCAGGTGCAGAGCGAGGTTGCCTGCCAGGTTGCCTAGGGCGCATGTCCGGCCCTGCACCACCCTTCCCCTCCACAGGCAACCCTGGCAGGCAGCAGTTACTGAGCTCTGTTATGACCTGTCATGAGATGGTTTTGTAATTTGGTCTCCTGTCCAAAGCTCCCCTTGGACAACATTTTCTATGTAACTTGTGGCAAATAAAATAAATGTTATTTAATCCTTACTGATACTATGGGGGATTAATGGAAGGTACATTTTGAACACACTTAAACCACTGTATCTGCCTTGAATCCTTTTGCTTGATTCATTTAGTAAAAGTGCAGCATATGTACTGTGTTTGAATGTATAAAAAAATATATCCCTAATAATAACCAAAAACCACTGGGCACATGGTCAAGGTGTGCTGGAATGCATTTTGCCTTGAAAACAGCTTGACTGCTTAGAAAACATGTTGAAACGGTTAAATGGTTTAACTGACAGATGTTTCCTCACTTATATTGCTTACAGTATCTTAGCTACTGCCAAAGCACATTGAGCATGTGTGTCTCAGCAGTGAGAGGGATGTCCAAAGAAAATAAAGATGCAAGATACTAAATGCAGGGATACAGGGAAACTAGAGATAAAACTGAAACTTGTTTTTTTCTGATCCTTGCACCTTGCAACCTTTTTTTCATACCCATTGCTCTCAGGCACACATGTTTGAGCCTCCGGTGCACAAAAAGTTGCAGCTCTTAGAAAATGGAGTGCTGACCACTCTGAAACTACTTTTGCATTTTCATATGCATTTTATGGCTGCAAATGGAACTTTACAGCTGTGGCCCTTTCCTGATCCATGATCCCACACACCATTGATAATAACCAGACAGCACAACCATATGAATGAAAAGCCATCACTTTATTAATTAACCTAATAAAATCAAGCTATATGATATTATACATATATATATATTTATTTCTTTTTTTTATGATATATTAACAGATGTATGGGGGCAACTGGCATGAAATGTTCCTAATCAAAGTATAATGCTATTGCAGGATTTAATCCATGTACAAGAACCCCAACCATGCAGCTAAAGATGTGACGACAACATGGAATTAAAAAAAAGAAAATGATATCAACAATTAATTAAAGCAAGTGCATACGTAGTAAGGAAACTGGAAGGGAAGGAAAATGCTGTCTTGTGGACTCAGAGACAAAGTGAGGAAATGACTCAAAAGGAGGCATAATTAAAGGCAGTACAGCCAACCTCTTCCTTCCTACTTACCTGAAGAATTAAAGCCATATACTAACCAGAAATAACAGTGGTATGATTATTTTGCGTTGATGAATGCCCCCAGGGATCAATACCCTCCTTTCAATGTTTATTTGGCAGCATTAAGATAAATGACATTTCACTAAAGAGCTTTCACAGAGCCATGTCACAAAGCTAAGTTTTAACACTTCTGCTGTATGCAATACACACTAGAGGACATTTATTTATCCAGCCTGGCAGTAAAAGTTTAAAGAATGGCTTTCTGACGAAAGCAGCAACTGGTTCATAAAACGTCAATACCTTTTTTTTTTTATGCTTTGCAAACCCTGCTACTAAGTTAATAGACATCAGTCATTCAACTACAAATGTTTTTATTCTGCTGAGAATATTTTGGTCAAGCACCAACACAATAGCAACAGCATAACCTATTTTTTTTATACAACACCAGTTAGGGGCAGATTTATCAAGGGTCGAAGTGAATTCGAGGGAATTTTAGTAAAAAAATTCGAAATTTGAAGTAATTTTTTGGGTACTTCGACCATCTAATAGGATACTACGACTTCGACTTTGAATTAGCTTTGAAGTAAAATCGATCGAATATTCGACCATTCGATAATCAAAGTACTGTCTCTTTAAAAAAAACGTAGACTTCAATACTTTGCCAAGTTAAACCTGCCGAAGTGCTATGTTAGCTTATGGGGACCTTCTAGAGTTTTTTGAAGTCAAAGTAAAATCGTTCGATCGTTCGCTGAAATCCTTCGAATCGTTCGACCGCAGGATACCCAAATTCGATCAAAAAAACTTCGACTTCGATATTTGAAGTCGAAGTATTTCAATTTGATGGTCGAATTTCGAAGTATTTTTAACCCTTGATAAATCTGCCCCTTAATGTTCAACTAGGCCTGCTCCATTTCAAGCATTGATTGCCAACAGCAAAAGCCATATTAAAGTTTAAATATGTTTCTTGTATTTTATTTTCTGAAAAAAATATCGACAAGGATCAACAAGGTCACTCAGTAACAAAACAAAATGAAAATTAGAATAATACAAAATCTATAACTCAGTGCTATTACAAAGCTTTCCACTATAGTTAGCTAGTTCATGCACACTGATGAACATTCTTTGTATTTGTATGAGAGCAGCAATGATTTATTTAACAAGCACTTGAGAATATGATTTATAATGAAGTGCAGCTTACTTGACCTAGCAGTTATATCCACATCTCTGCATCAGTGTTATAAAAGTTTTGTTTCCATACTAAGTTTAATGAGGATTTTCTGCTATAAATATATTAAAATAGGAAAAGAAAAAGGATTTTGCTCAGTTCAGCGCGTCTAAAGTATATTCAACAGCCGTCAAGGGGTTAACACTAAAATATGATAGGGCTTTGCCAAATACAAAAATGGTTGTTTAAATACAAGCGATGAACCCCGAGACGAAATGCCTGCTCACCCGTTGAATACAGTGACCCGGGTGTGTATGAAACCCGGGTCACGCTCCTGGGTCAGCTGTTACTACTAACAATGCTGAGGATATTTAAGCAGGAGAAATCATACTCACCAGATGAAGGGGGAGGCCCGGGTGCATCGCCCCGAGCCCGTAGCTTGAGGTGAGTTGCAGTTGAACAAAAGTCGGTGAGCACTCCAAGTCCATCCAGAAGTTTAAAATCAAGAATTTTATTTCAACAGGTTAAAAACAAAACATCGTCCTGACGCGTTTTGTATCCACGATACTTAGTCATAGGCAAAGCACTCAAGGGTGCCCATTGGCTTATTTAAATCTAGAAAACGGACATTACATCATTGATTATTCAATTGAAAAAACATTGTTGATTAGCCCTGATGGTAACAAGCCAAACAGTTTAACCCTTGAAATTAATTCCAGCACATACGCTTTATGTGATTTCACAATTCATTTGATAAACTTAATTCATATTGTAACTATAATTGATAAGCGATAATGGAATGCAAGAAGTTCATTAAAAATTTGAAGAGTACAAATTTTAATCAATATTATTTGAGATACGCACTTTGATTTTCAGGATGAAAGGGCCATACATAATCTAAGATCCTTAACGATTGAGTCCAATACTGACACTTGTGGTATACAGTTGCCTGAAATCAATCGGTTTAGGAGTAAATCTAATTTTTATCCAATCCAGTTTAGGGGGCACAATGCTGAAGTCTTTCAGGAATGGGTGGAAAAGGATTTAGTACAACTTCATAGCTCCATTCAGAGACGGCCCTCAAATCCCTAAGTGAGCAAGCTTTGAAGGAACTAAAAAATGATCCTAAAATAGTTATGCGTAAAGCGGATAAGGGAGGCAAAGTGGTTGTTTTGGAGAAAGCCGATTACTGTATATTGCCGAAACGTTGAGGCAGTTACATGATGAAAAAGCATATCAGAAGCTTAGGTTTAATCCCCAGGGAGAGTTCAGAAAGACTCTAGTGCAGCTGGTGGAGATGGGGTCTCGAACCGGTGTGTATAATCAGAGAATACAGAACCATTTGGTTCCTGAGACACCTAATATACCCATTTTCCACCATTTACCCAAGATCCATAAAGACAAACGCCCTCCAGAAGGCAGACCTATTGTTTCTTGTGTTGGGTCTTTGAATGAAAATCTGTCTGAGCTGATTGATATGTTATTACAGCCGCTCGTTAAACGATTGGATTCATATATTAGGGACAACAAGCATATTGTAATGGATTCTAACTCACCTTCCAAAGATGGCGTCCAAGATGGCGACCTCCTGCCTCACCGCATGGTTCCTGATGGGCGCAGCTCCATGGTGTCATCGTCTTCCTGCTCCCGGATTGGCCGCCGGCGACGGAATGGACGCCGGCGTCAGAATGGGCGCCGGCGTCAGGACGTCAGCGTGGGGACGCGGGCGCCTGCGTCTGACGCAAGCACGTCAGCGTCTGACGCCAGTGCGTCAACTTTGGCGCCAAACTCAGAGACTACTTAAACCTCTCTCCCCTTCCAGTCCCTGCCCAACTATAGGTTCCTGTTCGTCTGTTCCTGGGTGTGATATATATTACTCTTGATTCTTGTGTACCGACTCTTGCCTGTTATTACGATTTCTGTTGTCTGCTGCCTGGTCTGATCTATTTGCCTGTACCTTGACGATTCTTTTGATAAACCCTCTTGTACCTCGAACTTGGTTTGGTCTCCTCTTTGGTCTACACTATTACTGCGCCTTCGGGCCCTCTTACAGTATAGTTGGGCCATGGACCCTTTGGAGGAGACTCATGCTTCGCCTGATCTTGGTGAAACCATTCGAGCTTTGGCTTCCCGAATTGACTCTTATGAAGTACTCCAGTCTCACTTTGGCGCAGTCCTGGAGAAAGTGTCTACCTTGATTCCCGTGGCACCAGTTGCTGTACCTGCAACCCCGCTCCAAGTCTCCGAGACTCGCATCCCCGCACCTCCTCTCTACAGTGGTGATCCTGACGCTTGCAGAGGGTTCATTATCCAATGTGAGATCCAGTTTGACCTTCTGCCAGGTCAGTTTGTCTCGGAGCGAGCCAAAGTGGGTTATGTTATTTCCCGTCTGCAGGGAAAGGCCCTAGAATGGGCATCACCCTTTTGGGAAAAGAGGGATCCTCTGATCGATAATGCCTGTGCTTTTCTCCATGAGTTCCGGATGGTGTTTGATGCTCCTGGACGAGCCATAGCTTCTTCGGCTCGGTTGTTCAAGCTTCAGCAAGGCTCCCGCTCGGTTCCTGAGTATGCCATTGAGTTTCGCACCCTGGTAGCGGAGACGTCGTGGAACAATGACGGTTACCATGCTGCCTTCTACAACGGCCTAGCTATAAGAATAAAGAACGACCTCGTATCCCGGGAAATTCCTTCCCGCTGGGAAGAGTTGGTCGCCTTGGCCGTGAAGGTTGATACTCGCCAGAGGGAGTTCCAGGTCGAGCTAGACCGTGAGTATTCTAAGAAGAACCCTCGTTTCCAGCCTATCCTGGCCCCCCGCTTCCAGAGACCCCTGCTCAACAATCCTGCTTACTTCTCGCCCTCTCCACCTCCTGCGACTTCTGCTTCTTCCTCTCCTACGTCTGCTGAGGAATCGATGCAGATTGGACGGGCTCGTCTTTCCGAACAGGAGAAGAACCGGAGAAAGGCGGCGGGATTATGTCTCTACTGCGGGGGCAAAGCTCACTCCGTCCTCGAGTGTCCTGTGAAGCCAGGAAAACGCCAATACCTCGGTAAGTTTGGGGAAACTTACCTGGGTGGAGTTTGTTCTTCTCCCCGACCGTCTGGTCATCGTTTCCTACTTCCGGCACAGATCCAGTTTGGCTCCCGGAGAATCTCGGTTCAAGCCTTCATAGATTCTGGTGCTGCCGGGAATTTCATGGACAAAACTTTTGCCAGCCAACATGCTGTTCCTCTTCTTCCTTTGACTATTTCTCTGCGAGCTCTGGCAATTGATGATCGTCCTCTGTCTTCTGCCATCATTTCACAGACCACCCCGGAACTTTCTCTTAAAGTGGGCACCCTGCATTTGGAGAGACTGTCCTTTCTTCTTATTGATTGCCCTTCTACTCCTATTGTTCTGGGTCTTCCATGGTTATGCACCCATAACCCAGTCATTGATTGGTCTTCTTCACAAGTTGCCCGTTGGAGTCCACATTGCCAACAGAACTGTTTACCTGCTGTGCCCATTGTCAAAGTTTCCTCTGTGTCTTCTAAGCCCTCTCTTCCAGTTGTATATCAATCCTTTTCGGATGTCTTCAATAAGGGCTCCGCTGAGATTCTTCCTCCTCATCGACCCTACGACTGCCCAGTTGAGCTCTTACCTGGTTCTATGCCTCCTCGTGGCCGCACCTATCCTCTGTCTCCTTCTGAAACAGCTGCCATGAAAACCTACATTCAGGAGAATCTCCAGAGAGGGTTCATTCGTCCCTCATCGTCTCCTGCTGGAGCAGGTTTTTTCTTTGTCGAAAAGAAGGATGGCAGTCTGCGGCCCTGCATCGACTATAGAGGGCTGAATAAAATCACTATCAAAAACCGTTACCCTCTCCCCTTAATCTCTGAACTTTTCGATCAGTTGAGAGGCGCTAATCTCTTCACCAAACTTGATCTTCGGGGCGCCTACAACCTCATTCGGATCCGAGAGGGCGATGAATGGAAGACCGCTTTCAATACTCGTGACGGGCATTATGAGTACCTAGTAATGCCATTTGGTCTATGCAATGCCCCCGCGGTCTTCCAGGAGTTTGTAAATGACGTTTTCAGAGATTTGTTGGGGCAATGTGTAGTCGTTTACCTGGATGATATCCTCATTTCTCCAAAGATCTTCAGGAACACCGTTGTCAGGTGAAGGAAGTTCTTCTTCGTCTTAGAAAGAATAATCTCTTCGCCAAGTTGGAGAAGTGTTCTTTCGAGGTGCCTTCCATCCCTTTCCTTGGGTATATAATCTCACAGCAGGGGTTCAAGATGGATCCAGCCAAAGTTACTGCAATTCTTGATTGGCCTCTACCCACCAGCGTCAAGGCTATTCAGAGGTTTATTGGCTTTGCCAATTATTATAGGCAGTTCATTAAAGGCTTTTCTTCCAAGATTTCTCCTATTCTTGCTCTTATCCGAAAAGGGGGCAAACCTCAGCACTGGCCCCCTCTAGCTGTGGAAGCCTTTGAAACATTGAAAGTGGCCTTTTCTTCTGCACCGATTCTGAGACACCCCGAACCTCTTCTACCCTTTTTCCTTGAAGTGGACGCCTCTGATGTGGGAGCTGGAGCCGTCTTATCTCAAAGGTCTTCTTCGGATGGGAAGTTACATCCGTGTGCATTCTTCTCCAAAAAATTCTCTTCTGCCGAGCAGAATTACGACGTTGGGAATCGTGAACTGCTTGCGGTCAAATTGGCCCTGGAGGAGTGGAGGCATCTACTTGAGGGATCTTCTATTCCTGTGACCATCTTTACAGACCACAAGAACCTTGAATTTATCCAGTCCCTGAAACGTTTAAATCCTCGTCAAGCCAGATGGTCTTTATTCTTCTCCCGTTTTAATTTTATCATCACCTTTCGTCCTGGCTCAAGAAATAGAAAGGCTGATGCGCTGTCCAGGAGTTTTGTTCCCGAGATTTCTTGTTCTGAAGATCCCGAACCTATTGTGCCTCCTTCCAAGATTATTGCTGCCCTGTTTCCCTCCTTGGCTTCTGAACTTCTTTCTGCCCAGGCCTCTGCTCCTGATAACATTCCCTTGGGGGTTGCTTTTGTTCCACCTGAGTGTCGCCAGGCCATCCTATCTCAAGCCCACAATTCCAAACAAGCTGGTCACCCGGGGATTGAGAAGACCACTGAACTCCTGTCACGCTTGGTGTGGTGGCCATCGATGAGAAAGGACGTGAAAGACTTTATTTCTTCCTGTGCTACCTGTGCTGTCTCTAAAGCTAGTCATTCTTCTCCCAAAGGTCTTCTCCTGCCGTTGCCCATCCCTTCTCGCCCTTGGACTCATGTGGCAATGGATTTCATTGTCGATCTGCCCTTATCCTCCGGCCACACTGTGATCTGGGTGGTGATCGACAGATTTAGTAAAATGGCTCACTTTACTCCTCTTCGGAAATTGCCTTCTGCCTCTGAACTTTCTGAACTTTTTATTAAACATATTTTTCGTCTTCATGGTTTTCCTGCTGAGATTGTTTCTGATCGGGGTTCTCAATTCATATCCAAGTTCTGGAGGTCGCTATGCAAGGCCCTTAATA
Organism: Xenopus laevis; assembly: GCF_017654675.1. Lineage (NCBI taxonomy): Eukaryota > Metazoa > Chordata > Amphibia > Anura > Pipidae > Xenopus > Xenopus laevis. The sequence goes on along the minus strand of NC_054372.1, from coordinate 64,013,656 downwards.
TTTCTCTCCAATTTTCCTCTGCTTACCACCCACAATCCAATGGTGCCGCTGAACGGGTCAACCAGGCTTTGGAGCAGTTCCTGCACTGTCATGTGTCTCTGTGCCAGGACGATTGGTCAGATCTTCTTCCTTGGGCTGAGTTCGCTCACAATAATGCGCTGCATTCCTCGTCCCTAAAGTCTCCCTTCTTCTGTGTTTATGGTCGGAATCCGTTGGCCTTTCCTCAAGATCTTCTTCTCACCAACGTTCCTGCGGCCAACGACCAAGCTGCTCACATGTTGGCTATCTGGGAGGCCACTGCCACTAATTTGGAGAAGAGTTCCCTGGCTCAGAAGAGGTTTGCCGATAAGAGAAGAGTTCCTGCCCCTCCATATACTCCTGGTGACAAAGTTTTTCTTTCTACTCGTAATATTCGTCTGAAAATTCCCACTCCCAAACTTGGTCCTAAGTTCATCGGTCCTTATCCTGTTGTCGAAGTCATCAACCCTGTGGCGGTCCGCCTTCAACTTCCTCCGGAGATGCGGATTCCAAATGTCTTTCATGTCTCGTTACTTAAGCCTGCTGTGTCTTGTCCTTCTTCTTCTTCCCCAGCTCCTGTCTTGGTTGATGGTCACCAGGAATTCGAAGTCAAGAGGATTTTGGACTCTCGTTTTTCCAGGGGTACTCTTCAGTATCTCATCGAGTGGAAAGGGTTCGATCCGGAAGAGTGCTCCTGGGTGAGGAACTCGGACGTTCATGCGCCTGCCTTGGTCCGTAAGTTCCATAGACTTTTCCCTTCTTCTCCTAGTCTCGGTGGTCCTGGGGCCCCCCCTAAGGAGGGGGGTACTGTAATGGATTCTAACTCACCTTCCAAAGATGGCGTCCAAGATGGCGACCTCCTGCCTCACCGCATGGTTCCTGATGGGCGCAGCTCCATGGTGTCATCGTCTTCCTGCTCCCGGATTGGCCGCCGGCGACGGAATGGACGCCGGCGTCAGAATGGGCGCCGGCGTCAGGACGTCAGCGTGGGGACGCGGGCGCCTGCGTCTGACGCAAGCACGTCAGCGTCTGACGCCAGTGCGTCAACTTTGGCGCCAAACTCAGAGACTACTTAAACCTCTCTCCCCTTCCAGTCCCTGCCCAACTATAGGTTCCTGTTCGTCTGTTCCTGGGTGTGATATATATTACTCTTGATTCTTGTGTACCGACTCTTGCCTGTTATTACGATTCCTGTTGTCTGCTGCCTGGTCTGATCTATTTGCCTGTACCTTGACGATTCTTTTGATAAACCCTCTTGTACCTCGAACTTGGTTTGGTCTCCTCTTTGGTCTACACTATTACTGCGCCTTCGGGCCCTCTTACACATATACTGCAAATCTTGCAAACAACAATCCTGGAACAATCCTGAATTTTGTTGGGCAACAGTAGACGTAGTTAGCCTTTATTCTTGTATCCTACATGGGAAAGGTTTAGAGGCCATAAGGTATCATTTATATACATATGGCAATTATGAGGAACCTGTTAATGATTTTATATTAAAGGCGCTGGAATATCTGCTCACCCATAATTTCTTTAAGTTTGATGATGCTTTCTACCTCCAAAAGTGAGGGACTTCAATGGGGGCAGAATTTGCGCCCGCTTATGCCAACCTCTTCATGGGGTGGTGGGAAGAAACGCGCATTTTTGGATGGGAATCACAAAATCTAAATAAGGTGCTTTATAAGAGATATGTGGATGATCTACTGTTTGTCTGGTGTGGAACACAGCAAGAATTTGAAAGATTTGTGGTTGAATTAAATGATAAGGACTGTCTGTTCTTCACGAGTGTGTTTGGAGGCAATAGCGTTAATTATTTAGATCTAAAATTAATGCATAAAAAGGGTAAAGTGATTAGTACTGTTTATCGGAAGGAATCGGCAGGGAACTCCCTCCTTAGGGCGGACTTTTGTCATCCTAAACATGTGTTTAGAGCTATTCCCATTGGACAGTTTTAAAGATTACGGCGAAACTGCAGCACTGGTGGTGAGTATACTTTAAAATCCTTAGATCTAAGGGACCGATTTTTGGCAAGGGATTATACAATTGATCATTTCGAGGCAGCGTTCTTGAAGGCCTTGAAACAAAATAGGTCTGATTTATTGAAAGATAAGGACATGGTGAACCCAGTACCTAGAGCGGATATCCCCATGTTCATTACAACTTAAAGCAGGCAATATAATCAAATTAAAAAAATCATTTATAAACATCTTCCAGTACTATATGGGGATGAAAGCTTTTGTGAAATCTTTAAAAAGGTTGCAAGTTTGTAAAACGATGGGCAGGTACTTTAGGAACTATGTTAGCTCCCAGCGTTGTTCTGAAAAATAGTGAAAAAACAACTTGGTTGCAATCTAAGGGAACCTATAGATGTGGCTCCACAAGATGTGTGACTTGTGAAAGGATATGAATATCCCCTACCTTTACAAGCTATAGTACAGTACAGTGAGATCTGTAGTTACATAAATTGTAATACTAAGTTTGTAGTATATTTACTCACTTGTCAGACATGCAAACTACAATATGTAGGCTGTACTACTAGAAATCTAAAATGTAGGATGAGAGAGCATATCAACCAAATAGTCTCATGCAGTAACACCTCAGTTGTCTCACGCCACTTTGCGGGTTGCAACAGTGGTGACATATCACAGCTCACTATTCAAGGTATTGAAAAGATTAAGGGGCACATTTACTTAGCTCGAGTGAAGGATTAGAATGAAAAATACTTCAAATTTCGAAGTATTTTTTTGGCTACTTCGACCATCGAATTGGCTATTTCGACCTTCGACTACGACTTCGACTTCGACTTTGAATCGAACGATTCGAACTAAAAATCGTTCGACTATTCGACCATTCGATTGTCGAAGTACTGTCTCTTTAAAAAAAACTTCGACCACCTACTTCGCCACCTAAAACCTACCGAGCACCAATGTTAGCCTATGGGGAAGGTCCCCATAGGCTTTCCTAGCAATTTCTGATCGGTTTTTCCTTTGATCGTTCGATCGAACGAATTACGGTAAATCCTTCGACTTCGATATTCGAAGTCGAAGGAATTAACTTCGATGGTCGAATATCGAGGGTTAATTTACCCTCGATATTCGACCCATAGTAAATGTCCCCCTAGGTCTCCCAACAGAGGTGGGGATTTAACAACTAAACTGCTACATAGAGAAGCATTTTGGTTTTTTACTTTAAACACGCGACAACCATCAGGCCTGAACATAAAGTTTGATTTGACTTGCTGTATTTATATCCCTTTGTTTTAAGGTAGGTCCATTCAAATGGGCTTCACTTTATATTGAGCTTAAAATGCACTTTATTTAGTTACTGTATGTAGGTCCATTCGAATGGGCTTTGCTTTACATAGAGCTATAAATGTACCTGATTTAATTATGTATTTTGTTAACTTGCTGGTTTCATCACCTTAAAAATACATAAAGTTTTTTTAAAATAAGGATATATGCTACATGCTTTTGGTATGTCTTGTCAGTTTTGTGTTAGATTACGGATAGATACTTTTGAAATGATATATGATAATGGATAGGCGCTTTGATATATTATATTTTGTATTATAGTTCTTTTGACACAATACTTTCTTTCACAGACGGGCATTTTCTAGCTAATCAGGTGAAACCTTGTTTTGGGCTTTAAGTTAAATGTATGTTCACTTGCGATACATGTAACTTAAGGGTTTATTTATCTATAGAGTAGGGATGTAGCGAACGTCGGAAAAAAAGTTCGCGAACATATTCGCGAACTTGCGCAAAAATGCGAGCGGTTCGCGAACGGTTCGCGAACCCCATAGACTTCAATGGGAAGGCGAACTTTAACATCTAAAAAAGACATTTCTGGCCAGAAAAATGATTTTAAAGTTGTTTAAAGGGTGCAACGACCTGGACAGTGGCATGCCAGAGGGGGATCAAGGGCAAAAATGTATCTGAAAAATCTGCCTGTGTGTGCTTGGAAGAGATAGTGTAGGGGGAGAGCTGTTAGTGATTTCAGGGACAGATGATAGTAAGTTTGCTGGCTAGTAATCTGCTTAATACTGCTCTGTATTGGAGGGACAGAAGTCTGCAGGGATTTGAGGGACATTTTAGCTTAGGTAGCTTTGCTGGCTAGTAATCTACTGTTCTCTTTAAACAACTGCCATACGTTGACCTTGTAGGCATTGTTTGCCCAGTTTTTTTGGACGCAGCCACTGAAGCACAGTTGCCAGAAAAAATATGCCATATAAATGCTGAAAATAGTAATTTTTCGCCATACGTTGACCTTGTAGACATTGTTTGCCCAGTTTTTTTGGTTGCAGCCACTGAAGCACAGTTGCCAGAAAAAATATGCCATATAAATGCTGAAAATAGTAATTTTTTGCCATACGTTGACCTTGTAGGCATTGTTTGCCCAGTTTTTTTTGGTCGCAGCCACTGAAGCACAGTTGCCAGAAAAAATATGCCATATAAATGCTGAAAATAGTAATTTTTTGCCATATACGTTGAGTCAACGTATGGCAAAAAATGACTATTTTCAGCATTTATATGGCATATTTTTTCTGGCCTCTGTGCTTCAGTGGCTGCGGCCAAAAAAACTGGGCAAACAATGCCTACAAGGTCAACGTCGTTGACCTTGTAGGCATTGTTTGCCCAGTTTTTTTGGCCGCAGCCACTGAAGCACAGAGGCCAGAAAAAATATGCCATATAAATGCTGAAAATAGTAATTTTTTGCCATATACGTTGAGTCAACGTATGGCAAAAAATGACTATTTTCAGCATTTATATGGCATATTTTTTCTGGCCTCTGTGCTTCAGTGGCTGCGGCCAAAAAAACTGGGCAAACAATGCCTACAAGGTCAACGTCGTTGACCTTGTAGGCATTGTTTGCCCAGTTTTTTTGGCCGCAGCCACTGAAGCACAGAGGCCAGAAAAAATATGCCATATAAATGCTGAAAATAGTCATTTTTTTGGTCGCAGCCACTGAAGCACAGTTGCCAGAAAAATTATGCCATATAAATGCTGAAAATATAAATTTTTTTGGTTGCAGCCACTGAAGCACAGAGGCCAGAAAAATTATGCCATATAAATGCTGAAAATATAAATTTTTTTGGTTGCAGCCACTGAAGCACAGAGGCCAGAAAAATTATGCCATATAAATGCTGAAAATATGCATTTTTTTGGTTGCAGCCACTGAAGCACAGAGGCCAGAAAAATTATGCCATATAAATGCAGAAAATATGCATTTTTTTGGTCGCAGCCACTGAAGCACAGTTGCCAGAAAAATTATGCCATATAAATGCTGAAAATATAAATTTTTTTGGTTGCAGCCACTGAAGCACAGAGGCCAGAAAAATTATGCCATATAAATGCTGAAAATATAAATTTTTTTGGTTGCAGCCACTGAAGCACAGAGGCCAGAAAAATTATGCCATATAAATGCTGAAAATATGCATTTTTTTGGTTGCAGCCACTGAAGCACAGAGGCCAGAAAAATTATGCCATATAAATGCTGAAAATATGCATTTTTTTGGACGCAGCCACTGAAGCACAGTTGCCAGAAAAAAATATGCCATATAAATGCTGAAAATAGTCATTTTTTGCCATACGTTGACCTTGTAGACATTGTTTGCCCAGTTTTTTTGGTTGCAGCCACTGAAGCACAGAGGCCAGAAAAAATTAAACCAGTAGGGTTTGCACCCTAGTTTGTAACGGTGGCGGAGGGAGGAGGACGCTAAAGGACAGCTGTGTGTGGAGTCATGAGGCTTGAAGAGAAGGACAGCTGCATAGAAGTCAGAACAAGTCTTCCGGCGTGCAGTAACCCTCCGAGATCCACCCCTCATTCATTTTAATAAAGGTCAGGTAATCGACACTTTTGTGACCTAGGCGAGTTTTCTTCTCAGTTACAATCCCTCCTGCTGCACTGAAGGTCCTTTCTGAGAGCACACTTGAGGCTGGGCAAGACAAGAGGTTCATGGCAAATTGTGACAGCTCTGGCCACAGATCAAGCCTGCACACCCAGTAGTCCAGGGGTTCATCGCTCCTCAGAGTGTCGATATCTGCAGTTAATGCCAGGTAGTCCGCTACCTGCCGGTCGAGGCGTTCTTTGAGGGTGGATCCAGAAGGGTTGTGGCGCTGCCTTGGACAGAAAAACATTTGCATGTCTGACGTTACAGACTGGCCAAAGGGCTTTGTCCTTGCAGGTGTGCTCGTGGCAGGATTACTGGCACCTCTGCCCCTGGAATGTTGATGAGTTCCTGAAGTGACATCACCCTTAAAAGCATTGTACAACATGTTTTGCAGGCTGGTTTGTAAATGCCGCATCTTTTCGGACTTGTGGTATGTTGGTAACATTTCTGACACTTTATGCTTGTACCGAGGGTCTAGTAGCGTTGCGACCCAGTACAGGTCCTTCTCCTTAAGCCTCTTGATACGGGGGTCCTTCAACAGGCATGACAGCATGAAAGACCCCATTCTCACAAGGTTGGATGCAGAGCTATCCATCTCCGCTTCCTCATTATCAAGGACTGCATCATCCACGGTCTCCTCCCCCCAGCCACGTACAAGACCAGGGGTCCCCAAAAGGTCACCACTAGCCCCCTGGGAAGCCTGCTCCTGTTGGTCCTCCTCCTCCACAAAGCCACCTTCCTCCTCTGACTCCACTTCTGGCACCTCTCCCTGCGTTGCAGCAGGTGCCTGGGTTCGTTCTGGTGATTCCGACCAGAAATCGCGCGCTTCCAGCTCCTCGTCACGCTGGTCTACAGCCTCATCTGTCACTCGTCGCACGGCACGCTCCAGGAAGAAAGTGAAGGGTATTAGGTCGCTGATGGTGCCTTCGGTGCGACTGACCATATTTGTCACCTCTTCAAAAGGTCGCATGAGCCTGCAGGCATCGCGCATAAGCACCCAGTAACGGGGGAAAAATATCCCCAGCTGTGCAGATCCAGTCCTACCACCCAGTTCAAAAAGGTACTCGTTGACGGCCCTTTGTTGTTGCAGCAGACGTTCCAACATAAGGAGCGTTGAATTCCAGCGAGTCTGGCTGTCAGAAATCAAACGCCTGACTGGCATGTTGTAGCGCTGCTGAATGTCAGCAAGGCGTGCCATGGCTGTGTAGGAACGTCTGAAATGGGCCGACACCTTTCTGGACTGGGTGAGAACGTCCTGGAATCCTGGGTACTTGGAGACAAAACGTTGGACTATTAAATTTAACACATGTGCCATGCAGGGCACATGTGTTAAATTGCCCAGTCTCAACGCTGCCAACAGATTGCTTCCATTGTCACACACCACTTTTCCGATCTGCAGTTGGTGTGGGGTCAGCCACCGATCGGCCTGTGACTGCAGAGATGACAGGAGTACAGATCCGGTATGGTTTTTGCTTTCCAGGCACGTCATCCCCAAGACAGCGTGACAACGGCGTACCTGGCACGTCGAATAGCCTAGGGGGAGCTGGGGGTGCACAGGTGTGGAGGAGGAGAAGGAGGACCCAGCAGCAGAGTAAGAAGAAGAAGAGGAAGAAGACGAGGTAGAGAGCGATGGAGGAGTAGAGGTGGTGGCAGAACCGCGTGCAATCCGTGGCGGTGACACCAACTCCACTGTTGTTGTTGAGCTACCCATTCCCTGCTTCCCAGCCATTACCAAGTTCACCCAGTGGGCAGTGTAGGTGACATACCTGCCCTGACCATGCTTGGAGGACCATACGTCAGTAGTCATATGGACCTTTGGCCCAACACTAAGTGACAGAGATGCGGTAACTTGGCTCTGCACATGTTGGTACAGGTGTGGTATTCCCTTTTTAGAAAAAAAATTGCGGCTGGGTACCTTCCACTGCGGTGTCCCAATTGCTACAAATTTGCGGAAGGCCTCAGAGTCCACCAGCTGGTATGGTAAAAGCTGGCGGGCTAAGAGTGCAGACAAGCCAGCTGTCAGACGCCGGGCAAGGGGGTGACAGTCAGACATTGGCTTCTTACGCTCAAACATGGCCTTCACAGAAACTTGGCTGGTGGCAGATGACTGGGAATGGGAACAGGTGGTCAAGGTGGAAGGCGGAGTGGAGGGTGGTTCAGACGGGTCAAGGAGAGCAGAGGTAGAGCAGTAAGATGCTGGACCAGAAGGAGTGTGGCTTTTAGTTTGCCTGTTGCCTTTGAGGTGTTGCTCCCAAAGTGCTTTGTGCTTGCCGCTCATGTGCCTTCGCATAGAAGTTGTACCTATGTGGCTGTTGGGCTTACCAAGGCTCAGTTTCTGACTGCACTCATTGCAAATTACAATGCTTTTGTCAGAGGCACACACATTAAAAAAATCCCACACTGCTGACTTTTTGGAAGTGTGCGATCTGGCGGTAACAGTAGAAGTTGGCGGCATTGGCGGCAATGGCGGGTGCGTTGGCCGGCTGAACACAGGTGCCGATACATGTTGTTGCCCTACTGATCCCTGCGGGCTGTCCTCCCTGCTTCTTCTAAGTCTTATTCTCCTACTGCCTCTCTGACTCTCCGTCTCTCCATCTGAACTACCCTCCTCTTGCTCTCTTCTACTAGGCACCCACAAAACATCAATCTCCTCATCATCATTCTCCTCAGATGCATCAATTTCTTCTGACACATCACAGAAGGAAGCAGCAGCGGGGACCTCCTCCTCATCACTCATTATGTCCATCTCTATCGTGTTCTCTGCCAGAATTAAATCTGGTGTAACGTCCTCATCTCCTTCATCTTCTTCTGGCAATAATGGTTGCGCATTACTCAGTTCAAGAAACTCATGGGAAAATAACTCCTCTGACTCCAGTGAAGAAGGGGCACCGGTGGTGGAGGAAGTGTTACGTGGGGTGGCCATAGCAGTGGAGGATGAGGAGGATGTTGTGGTAAAGTTAGAAACGGTAGAGGATGGGGTGTGCTGTGTAAGCCAGTCAACTACCTCTTCAGCATTTTGGGAGTTCAGGGTCATTGGCTTTTTAAAACTGGGCAATTTGCTAGGGCCACAGGATTGCATAGCAGCACGGCCCCTAGCACGGCCTCTGCGTGGCGGCCTGCCTTTGCCTGGCATTATTTTTAAAAAAACAACAACAACAAAAACTCAGTTGGTTTTTCTGGAAACGATAATACACACAGCTAGATGGCAGTTTGAAGAAAACAGTGTGCAAATAATGCCTACAAGATCAACGTATACACTACTACAGCGGTGGATACGGATTACGTAAAATATATGAATGCTGCTTGAAAAAAAGTAACTCAAGTGGTTTTTCTAGAGACGATAATATTATCAATATTTAGACAAAATGTGAACAAGCTCACACAGCTAGATGGCGGTTTGAAGAAAACACTGTGCAAATAATGCCTACAAGGTCAACGTATACACTACTACAGCGGTGGATACGGATTACGTAAAATATATGAATGCTGCTTGAAAAAAAGTAACTCAAGTGGTTTTTCTAGAGACGATAATATTATCAATATTTAGACAAAATGTGAACAAGCTCACACAGCTAGATGGCGGTTTGAAGAAAACACTGTGCAAATAATGCCTACAAGGTCAACGTATACACTACTACAGCGGTGGATACGGATTACGTAAAATATATGAATGCTGCTTGAAAAAAAGTAACTCAAGTGGTTTTTCTAGAGACGATAATATTATCAATATTTAGACAAAATGTGAACAAGCTCACACAGCTAGATGGCGGTTTGAAGAAAACACTGTGCAAATAATGCCTACAAGGTCAACGTATACACTACTACAGCGGTGGATACGGATTACGTAAAATATATGAATGCTGCTTGAAAAAAAGTAACTCAAGTGGTTTTTCTAGAGACGATAATATTATCAATATTTAGACAAAATGTGAACAAGCTCACACAGCTAGATGGCGGTTTGAAGAAAACACTGTGCAAATACTGCCCACAAGATCAACGTATACACTACTACAGCGGTGGATACGGATTACGTAAAATATATGAATGCTGCTTGAAAAAAGTCACTCCGGTGTTTTTTCTGGAGACGGTAATATTATGGATATTTAGACAGAATGTGAACAAGGTCACGCAGCTAGATGGCAGTTGGTTGAATAACACACTGGGCAAAAAATGCCTACAGGGCAAATAATGCCTAAAAGGTCAATTTATACACTAATACAGCGATGGATACGGATTACGTAAAATATATTATGGCTGCTTGAAAAAAGTCACTCCGGTGTTTTTTCTGGAGACGGTAATATTATGGATATTTAGACAGAATGTGAACAAGGTCACACAGCTAGATGGCAGTTGGTTGAATAACACACTGGGCAAAAAATGCCTACAGGGCAAATAATGCCTAAAAGGTCAATTTATACACTAATACAGCGATGGATACGGATTATGTAAAATATATTATGGCTGCTTGAAAAAAGTCACTCCGGTGTTTTTTCTGGAGACGGTAATATTATGGATATTTAGACAGAATGTGAACAAGGTCACACAGCTAGATGGCAGTTGGTTGAATAACACACTGGGCAAAAAATGCCTACAGGGCAAATAATGCCTAAAAGGTCAATTTATACACTAATACAGCGATGGATACGGATTACGTAAAATATATTATGGCTGCTTGAAAAAAGTCACTCCGGTGTTTTTTCTGGAGACGGTAATATTATGGATATTTAGACAGAATGTGAACAAGGTCACACAGCTAGATGGCAGTTGGTTGAATAACACACAGGGCAAAAAATGCCTACAGGGCAAATAATGCCTAAAAGGTCAATTTATACACTAATACAGCGATGGATACGGATTACGTAAAATATATTATGGCTGCTTGAAAAAAGTCACTCCGGTGTTTTTTCTGGAGACGGTAATATTATGGATATTTAGACAGAATGTGAACAAGGTCACACAGCTAGATGGCAGTTGGTTGAATAACACACTGGGCAAAAAATGCCTACAGGGCAAATAATGCCTAAAAGGTCAATTTATACACTAATACAGCGATGGATACGGATTACGTAAAATATATTATGGCTGCTTGAAAAAAGTCACTCCGGTGTTTTTTCTGGAGACGGTAATATTATGGATATTTAGACAGAATGTGAACAAGGTCACACAGCTAGATGGCAGTTGGTTGAATAACACACTGGGCAAAAAATGCCTACAGGGCAAATAATGCCTAAAAGGTCAACTTATACACTACTACAGCGATGGATACGGATTACGTAAAATATATTATGGCTGCTTGAAAAAAGTCACTCCGGTGTTTTTTCTGGAGACGGTAATATTATGGATATTTAGACAGAATGTGAACAAGGTCACACAGCTAGATGGCAGTTGGTTGAATAACACACTGGGCAAAAAATGCCTACAGGGCAAATAATGCCTAAAAGGTCAATTTATACACTAATACAGCGATGGATACGGATTACGTAAAATATATTATGGCTGCTTGAAAAAAGTCACTCCGGTGTTTTTTCTGGAGACGGTAATATTATGGATATTTAGACAGAATGTGAACAAGGTCACACAGCTAGATGGCAGTTGGTTGAATAACACACTGGGCAAAAAATGCCTACAGGGCAAATAATGCCTAAAAGGTCAACTTATACACTACTACAGCGATGGATACGGATTACGTAAAATATATTATGGCTGCTTGAAAAAAGTCACTCCGGTGTTTTTTCTGGAGACGGTAATATTATGGATATTTAGACAGAATGTGAACAAGGTCACACAGCTAGATGGCAGTTGGTTGAATAACACACTGGGCAAAAAATGCCTACAGGGCAAATAATGCCTAAAAGGTCAACTTATACACTACTACAGCGATGGATACGGATTACGTAAAATATATTATGGCTGCTTGAAAAAAGTCACTCCGGTGTTTTTTCTGGAGACGGTAATATTATGGATATTTAGACAGAATGTGAACAAGGTCACACAGCTAGATGGCAGTTGGTTGAATAACACACTGGGCAAAAAATGCCTACAGGGCAAATAATGCCTAAAAGGTCAACTTATACACTACTACAGCGATGGATACGGATTACGTAAAATATATTATGGCTGCTTGAAAAAAGTCACTCCGGTGTTTTTTCTGGAGACGGTAATATTATGGATATTTAGACAGAATGTGAACAAGGTCACACAGCTAGATGGCAGTTGGTTGAATAACACACTGGGCAAAAAATGCCTACAGGGCAAATAATGCCTAAAAGGTCAACTTATACACTACTACAGCGGTAGTAAAATAAAAAAAAGTAAAATAAAAAAAAAATGAATATTAAAAAAAAAAATTAAAGTTGGTGCTGCTGAACTACTAGGAGCAGCAGATTAGCACACCAGTCCCACTCCCCAACACTGCTAGACTAATAGCACTGGGCTCTTATAGTAGTAGTAGTAGTAGTAGTAAAACAACAAAAAAATAAATAAAAGCAGTCCTTACAAGGACTACTGTTATTGCAGCAGTCAGCAGATGAGATCAGAAGCAGGACAGCTGCCCACTGCAGCTACATACAGAGCACTGCAGTAGAAGGTAGATTACTAGCCAGCAAAGCTACCTAAGCTTAAATGTCCCTCAAACCCCTGCAGACTTCTGTCCCTCCAATAACAGAGCAGTATCAAAACGATTACTAGCCAGCAAACTTTCAACTGTCCCTGAAATCACTAACAGGCAGCAGCTCTCTCCCTACACTATCTCTTCAGCACACACAGGCAGAGTGAAAAAACGCTGCAGGGCTTCGGTTTTTATAGGGAAGGGGAGTGGTCCAGGGGAGAGCTTCCTGATTGGCTGCCATGTACCTGCTGGTCTGGGGTGAGAGGGCAAAAAAAAGCGCCAACAATGGCGAACCCAAAATGGCGAACGTCGCGCAACGTTCGCGAACTTCCGGCGAGCGCGAACACCCGATGTTCGCGTGAACAAGTTCGCCGGCGAACAGTTCGCGCCATCTCTACTATAGAGTTGCAACCTTGTTTCTTTACATTAAGTTTGTTGGATTTTCAGACTGATCCGATCTTCATTCCTGTAGAGATCTTGGCGAACGTTTAAAATAGCGATAGTGACGGTTTGGTTGCACAAATGATGTGAAAAACAAACCCAATAAATCAATTTTTGGATACTTATAGAAAGTTTTTATTAAGTAAAACTAAATGGATTTATTACAGTAAACAAAATCGTATGGTTTATAAAACCCTTTTATCAGATCGTTTAAGTGTTTACAAACAATTTTAGCAGTGTGATAATGCAAATTTACAATATAAATTAAATCAAAGTGCGTATCTCAAAAAATATTGATTAAAATTAGCTAAATTAAATCATAAGTGTGCTATATACATTTTCTACTCTTCAAATTTGTAATGAACTTCTTGCATTCCATTATCGCTTATCAATTATAGTTACAATATGAATTAAGTTTATCAAATGAATTGTGAAATCACATAAAGCGTATGTGCTGGAATTCATTTCAAGGGTTAAACTGTTTGGCTTGTTACCATCAGGGCTAATGAACAATGTTTTTTCAATTAAATAATCAATGATGTAATGTCCGTTTTTTAGATTTAAATAAGCTAATGGGCACCCCTGAGTGCAGTGCATCTAATATGGCTTAGATACTGTATGTTCACAAGTTGCCGATCTAGACGGTTCTATAGAGTTGTTGAAAATAACAGAAGTTACATTTTAGGGAACTCGATCAGGATTTCACAGCCAGACACTTGTTCCACAAATGTCAGAAATATTACAGCATAAATGTAGAGGTCAAGCAAAATGAAATTCTAGATACTTAGTTATGTCTCTGGGAAAGTGACCTCAAGTTTATAAACCTGCTACTCTTTCTTTTATTGAGTAAAGATCAAGGAAAAATGGAAGAACAAAGTATATTATGTTTAAAAAATCTAATCTGTCGTAACAAGAAAGAGCTGAGAAAAATTCCAGATAATGGTTACTATATACAGTAACTACATCTTGTAACCAAGCATTTTATAATTTAGCTTAGCTTCATTATTTTACAGTCTATATTGCAATAAAAATATTGTAGCTCATTATACAAATTTTGTGCTGGACTTCAAGCTGAGCACTGGTCATATTTCCCTGGAAATTTTACAAAACTAAGTTTAGCACACAGAAATCATTAAATATAACATCATGACTGTAACCCATCACTTCTTGTGTCAAATAGTTAGATTTGTGGTTATCTATTATTTAAAAGATCTCCAGTCTAGTAACAGTAGAAATGACTTCTTTTCATTATCCTATTCCTAGCAAAAATCCCCAGGACTTTAATTTATCAGACAATTTATTCTCTCTTGTTGCCCCACCAACTAATCAAAGTAATGGCTAATTTACAATTCCACAATTTTTTCACTGAAAGCATATTTCATCTCCTATTTAACAACTGGTTAAAACAAGTTTATATTAAACCAGATTGATTTCAATAATGCCACATTTTGAATAAATATCCAGTACTTAAGAACATTTATTAGTGATCTCCAGGCCCAAAAAAGCAGGACATCTTGTTTAGATGGCCCATGTGGATTTGGGTATAATATTTCAGCTGTTCCTGCTCACACAAAAGATACATATAAACATATATAAAGCTATATTTACAGAAGAACATACATACTCATAAATCTAAAAAAAATGATTGTAATATCCATATCTCTGTTTTCTGTATTTTTTTATTTGTATTTTTGTATTTTCGTAGGTTGTTTTATTGCTGCTATCAACATTACAGAATTTTTTGAAGACACATAAATAAATTTACCATTTTGATCGTCTTTAGAAATAAAATTAATTATATAGTTATCATGATATATGTTTAATATGCTGTATTGATCTAATGCAGTGATCTGAAATGGGGAAAAACTGCATGTATGACAGTTAAAAGCATAGTAGTCACTTTGCTTGTCTTGCATGGGTGGCAGAAACCCAAGTTTGGAGATGTAGTTATATGTATTGCTCAAAGCCATAGGCAACCATCACAATATGTATGACCGTAAATATTAGTTTGTGAAGAATTAGTAGGTAAAGGTACACATAGGGGGTTATTTATCAAAATCTTAAAATATTTCATTATTTTCTGAAATATATTCTGACCAAATCTGCACGGGTTATTTCCCCTTATTTATCAATACATTTTCCCGAAAAATTCCAGTGCGGGGAAATCTTATGAAAATTCAAATTGAACACATTTTTCTGATTTTCAACCTGAAAACACAGTTTTTTTCAGATTTTTGCCCTAAAATCCACAAAATCATCAGTTTGTTACACGAAACCCAGCACAGATCAGGATATCTTCAGGACTTTTGCCATTGATTTATATACAACCTCAGCAGGTCTGAGATGAAGGATTTTCAGATTCCGACCTTCTACATCTGAGTTTTGCATTCAAACTTTAATAAATAACCGCAATAGTTTTGGTATGTGTAATTAATTTACTGAAGACTACATTAAACTGAAATATGTGCAGGACCTTTACTTATCCATGGAATAACAGAACCTAAAAAATAACCAACCTTCAATTTCCCAATTATCATTGAACTTACAATATGCCCATCTGTGGTTTCACTGACTGGACTAAAAAAAGCAGTAGTTTTGCTATATATAAATAACTATAACTTTAACTATAAATGATGCCTATCTCTGATACATGCAATTATTTCTTTCTGGATCCCCAAATCGAGGTATTTAAATCTGTAATTTAAATGTGTTGATTATGGAATGACTAAAGAATATATATTCAATGGGTGACAGCTCTACTTGTTTAGTGATCTGTTTCTAACCCATTTACCCCATTGCATTATGCATAGCAGTCATGTCTCAATTTCTCTGTATGCTGAAAAGTGATTTATTAAACACAATGGTGTGCTAGACCATGCATAAAGCTTCCCGATGTTTAAGTCTATCATACAGTACAACTGCATACATTTAAGTTATCAGAGATGCATAAAAACCTTGATAGCGGTTTTATACCTAACAACAGAAAATTAACTCCCAGTTTTACCTAGAAGAGTTTTTTTTATTGTAGATAATCAAAAATATCTGCAAAGGCATTCATCTAACAGATGACAAATTGCTACATATTCGATTAACGTCTGAAATCAATTGAAGTGCCACAAACGTATCTACTTAGCTCTAATAAATAATAAATCTAATGTAAAATAAAACGGCATGAATTAAAACTGCTACCACAGCACAATCATGCTGCCATATTTATGAGTCACTGACCCATTTAATGTTAAATACTATGCTCATTTCTACCATGGCCTTAAGCTCCTGTACCATTTATTCAGAAACAGTAAATTAATTTTCCAATTACGTTAGACTGCTTCAGGCACCTGTAAGACATGTTTTTGACTTGCAATAATATTATTCTTCAGAAATAGTTCTCTAGAATGGTAAAAAGTAGAAGTGTGAATCAGAAATTCTAAAAATGCCCTCTTTCCAGTAGACCAGTAGAAGTGTGATTATAATAAGGCATGCTTTAAATCACAGCCTTTACACTTTTTTTAAATGCACACACATATGTAGCATATATATACAGTATATATATAGATATAGATATATAAAAATACAGAATTACAAGAAACCCATCTCCCATAAAGTACATTTTAAGAATTTTAAAATATTTTATTGGGTTTTTTTAAATTTTTAAATTTAGTAGGTTTCAGGTATGGTGACCCAAACTACAGAAAATCAGAGTGTGCTCCTAAAACCTAAGCATATCTTATGACATTTAAGGGATCGTTAATGACCTCCAAGGCAGTGTGCAATAGGCATATACTGTAATTTTCATACTGCCGTTCCCTATTGCAGATCTTCTGCATGTTTTTGTGCCCTACTTCGTAATACATAGAACTAAAGTTACACTCATTAATACAAATCTGCAAGCAGGCGTGACCCTCACATACGTCATTTAGACTTGAAAGTTAGGAGGCCGCAGAGAATGCTAGCTTTAATAGCCCCATTTTCATACTTCCTGCCGCATGGAAGGCGATAAGCACAGGGCTGGAATGCATCTCCTGAAACTGCAGTTTGCCTCAAGCACTGGATTTTTTTTAACAAGCACAAGTTGCAGACCACAGCGTTGTGTTTTGGTAGCCGAGGATGAGTAGAGTATAACAGTGCTTTATTAGCAGGTTCATGCAGCCATTACACCAACAGTAGCTTCAAGTCTAATACTTTTAAGCAGTATAGAAAGTACTATGTATACAGTATAATTCTTGTGCATAGTGACACCTACAGGGCCCTTTGTATAAACACCACACACAGCCAAAGTGGAGAAAAGAAATGCTGCCTGAATGAGTACTAAGAGGTACTCATACAAAGTACTTATGCTGGATTGGTAGGGACATATTAATCAATGTGATTATCAATGTGAAAATTTCACTAACAAGGTAAAAAAAAATAATGGTATTAGAATATACCATAAATTACCACAATATTCATGTTTTAAAGTATAAATGCATTTTGTATTTGTAAAGTTATGTAATGAATACATAGCTGTAAGATTGTAAAGTTAGTGTAAAGTTTGTAAGTGTTAAGTTATAGACATAAAGCTGTGGAGAAATTTACAGAGTATCTTATAACACATTTTGCTTTTACTATTTTTTCTCTTCCTGAACTTGACCCATTGACTTAATGGATTACACTACTGCAGGTAACAGGTTGTGTAAAATAGTTTTTAAATTAAAAATCAAAATATAAATTTTGAAAATTACACGCCTTAAACTTTGCAACGGATCCAGATTACTAATTTCAGATGTTGCCAAACAGTGCAGAATAGAGAGTAAAGTAAAGAACACAGTTTATAAATATTACAGTTTTTACCACGTTGCACCATTTTTTAATTAGGAACCATTTTTCACAAAATATGGCTGAATCCTTAAATTGCCCAACTAATTGAATGCACTGTATGATTTTTTTTTCCATTAGAGCTTTTAATCTATAATATTGATGCTTAATCCAAGGGGTAATTTCTTAAAACTTGAATTGCTGCAATTTGTTGTGCTTAAATTTACAAATTCGAATTTGAATTTCAAAAATTCAAATTTTAGGGTCCGAGACCCTTCCACACTAACCCTAACCCTATAAATTTGTGTATCAAGAGGGGTAAATGGTATTAAGGTTATGGTAAAAAAAATACCTTGTATTGTCTGCCCTGCTGATGTTTTGATAACTTATTTTTTCAAGTAAATTAAGGCCACTAGAAAAATGTATGCACACTAGGGGCCCATTTACTTAGCTCGAGTGAAGGAATAGAAGAAAAAATACTTTGAATTTCGAATGGTCGAATACGGCTACTTCGACCATCGAATAGGCTACTTCAACATTCGACAACGACTTTGAATCGAACAATTCGAAATAAAATCGTTCGACTATTCGACCATTCGATAGTCGAAGTACTGTCTCTTTAAAAAATACTTCGACCCCCTAGTTCGCCACCTAAAACCTACCGAATCCAATGTAAGCCTATGGGGAAGGTCCCGATTGGCTTCCTAACAATTTTCTGATCGAAGGAAAATCCTTCGATCGATGGATTCAAATCCTTCAAATCGTTCAAACGATTATTCCTTCGATCGTTCGATCGTAGGAATATCGCTAAATCCTTCGACTTCGATATTCGAAGTCGAAGGATTTACATTCGGCAGTTGAATATCGAGGGTTAATTTTCCTTCGATATTCGACCATATGTAAATCTGCCCCTAGATTTTCTTACCAATATGGGGAAATATAAAATATACCTGTAACTGTATTTGGGAGTTGATAATTAGCTCATCGGTTGTAACTTTCAGACATGCAAATATTGACAGACAGGATGGAATAACGATCATTAAAAATGCCTTTGCTAACAAAGACACTTGCATGCAAAAATTATTTTGTAAGCCTGCAAGAACAATATTCAGGGGTTAGGACTGTCACCTGGTCCAGAAAGGATATTGTTAGATTGTGGTAGTCTGAGCAAGCTGTCAAAATAAGATAAATTGAACTCAGTTGTGCCATTAACCTGTGACATATTTGACAGTACAAGGCTGTGCACTATGGGGAAAGCAGAATATTATATTTACTATGTGACTTTACTTCTCCTTATAAGGTGAAGCTGAAGTCTAGCTTGTGCACGTTGGAAATGCACAGTTAGACCTGTGCCTTATACCAATAAAAACAGGTAAAAATAATATTAAAGTGCTTTTTAATGATACAACAAAATAAGTACTCCTGGTTTAGTGATGGTTCGTGCAAAACAAAATACTTAACCTGTCATAAAAAGTATGATTTATTAAAGAGAAGGAAATGACAATAGCTATCACTAGAACATTGATTTATGTTCTTGTCATATTAACTTTAAGTACTAGAATGAGACAAAGGCCTGCCCAATTATATTCTGACAGCAGCAGAAGCTATGCTTCTATTGTTAAAATTCCTCTGTTGTAGAACAAAACTCCCATTATTTCTCAAAATGAAGACTTGAAAAGATAATAATTATAATTTTCAATAACCAGTATATATCCAAACTGTTGGAAATCATGGTTATCAAACAATTAAAAGTCACTCAAATAAGTATTGTTCCAACATGAGAAATTCCACTTCACTGAGGGCCTTGCCAAGATTCCAGTTCTTGCCTGTTATTAAAGACCTTGAGCTCTGATCAGAGATTGAGTTGTGAAGTACCTAAAGCCTAGGGACAGCCTCCAACAGTATAATTATACAGATAATAATACAGAATAATTGTAGATCACTGTTTTGGCATGTATGTAATAATAAAATCTTATTGTTTAGAGATTACAATCATTATTGTATGTAAAGGAACTTTTCAATGACAAAGGCCCATAATATTTTGAATATTATAAATAAAGGCTAAAAAGACCAAATATTGTTGTTTCCAGTATTAAGTACAGTTTGTTTATGCAGACAGCATCTGAACATTTGTGTGTATATTTTACTACTACTAATGTTAGAAGTGATAAGCAAATATGCCTATTTCACTTTGTCGAAAATAATTCACAAAACGCATTGAAGTAAAAAAAAAAATTTATTATGTGGGACAATATTTTACATGCAGGACAATTTTTTCTCACTCCAAATACATTAAATTCAATGGGTGTTTTTTGTCTGGCGACTTTTTTGTCTTGGAGACTTTTTCGTCTCAGCGACTTTTTTTGTCCAAATTCATTGAAGTTAAAGGGTGTTTTTTTTGGTGGTGACTTTTTTGTCTCAAAGACTCAAAAATTTTTGCTGCAATTTTGTGCCTCGAATCCATGTCTGATGAAAAAATTCACTCATTACTAAGGAGGTTATTTATTAATATTCGAAAAGTTCCCACTATTTTCTGAAAACTACTCCAACCAAATCCACTTGAACTTTTCCCCCCTATTTATCAGTCAATTTTCAAAAAATTTCTTGTGTGGGAAAAAATTTGATAAAATCGTTGAAAAAACTGAACTGTACGAATTTTCGGATTTGCCACCGATAATTGCAATTTATTCAGATTTGTCACCACAAACCATGAAATCTTCAGATTATTGAACAAAACCCATCACAGATCAGGATATCAACAGGGCATCTGCCATTGACTTCTACATGAACTCGGTAGGTCTGAGGTGAAGTACTTTTTTATTAAGACTTTTAACACAATGGGACTTTATTAAATCTCAAAGAATTCTTGTTTTCCTACGAAAAAATTATGTTTTTTCCCCTTTAAAAGTCCGACTAAAAATCAGGCTTTAACAAATAACCCCCTAAATGCAAGGCCCGGTTACAAAATTATAATGTAGATAATAAGAAGGATCTAAACTGGTGATGGCGAATAAATTCGCCAGGTGTGAAATTGTGGTGATTTTCCGTGTTTCATACATTTACACAGAATACATTTACAAAACTGCCACTAAAATTTGTGGCAGCATTATTTGGATGCCCATTGACTTTAATGATGCGGATTCGTGAATTTCACAGGAAATTCACAATTTATCCAGTGAAGTGAAACGGGACAAATTCGCCAATCACTGATCTAAACAACTATAAGCATTTCAAGGTGTTGATAAGACAAGGAATATGTTTAGCACATTTATTTTTACCAACCATACGACAAAATACAGAGAACATTAATCCAAAAATTGTAAAATAAATTGTATCCGGAGCCATTATAACACTTTTACCAAAGAATACATTATATTACAGAAATGTAATAGGACACTTTCTGTACTGAGTACATTCTAGTTGTAGAGAGTGGCAAAACAATTACAACTATAATTCAACTACTGTATATCTTTCCTTTAAAAAGATTGATATAAAAAGTCCTTGAAGCTTGAAGAATAGGTATATAATGTATAGTACTTATCCTATATTATCTAAAGTCAATGTCACCTTTCCTTGTTAGGATCTGATTACAGTGACTGATATACAAAAGCTTTTAACCAGCCAGCAGAATTTCCTATTTTCATTTGCCAGACGTTTTTTGAACATTTTGTGCTCTCTCACTTTAGGGATACTTCCTGGGGGGGGTTCGTTTACCTAGGAAAATTTTATACCTTTTTTTTTTTTCAGGAGAACCTGAACTTTATAAAACTGACATTTTTGTGTATTTCCACTTCTGGAGCAAGATGAAAAGATACCAAAGAAAAAATTACTATGTTTGATAATATAAGGATTTATACCAGAAAAATATTTTAATTTATGCACAAAAATTCAACTGATTTGGAAAGCCTCATATCTCTCAAATGTGCCAATACCAAATATGTACAGTTCCTGGAGATTTCCGACTCCTAAAGATCAAAAGCTCCCAGCAATAAATTACTGAATTTTCAAAGCACTACAGCAGAATATGACATACTTTAGATTCTAAAGCCAAAAATTCTGTAACAGTAGGTTTACCCGAGGAAACCACATATTTTTGAAAAGTAAAGATTCTGCTGAATCCAAAATGTGTAACTATGTCTTTCTACTCCTAATTAAGCTATTCTAAACGTACCCATTTTTATCATCCTAAATAAGCACACCACATGTCTACTGAACAGTTTGATGCACAATATGCATAGATTTTCCAATTATGTGGTGCACAGATACCCCCAAATGGATATATGGCATACAAAATTTCCAAAAACAAGTAACAAACAAACACTTTCCAAGAGTGTGACCCCCTGTGACAAGTTTGAAGTCGTGGATCATGATGCTATTGAGAAGCTGAAACTTTAGGCTGGTGCAATACGTTCAGTATATAAAATATGGCATTTTTAGCCACATTCATTTTTAGGGTTTAGTTCTCCTTTGTATGTTGTATATATACATTGTGATTTGTATCTAAGAATGTTGTGTAATTTACATAGTAAATAGTATCAGGACATAACAGAGGCAGGCTTCAAAGACACCCTTTTTAGCACACAGTTGTTAAATTCCCTCCCCTTTGACCAGGGGCAGCTGAAAAGCAAACTTTCCTGTCTACACACTATCCATGTATACATGTGCGCACATGCGTGAAACAGTCTAGCCCAGCACTGGTTTATTTTACACTGTTTATCGGGCAGATTTCATTTTACACAGCATGTAAATATTCATGTTCAGGCACTTTTAGTAATCTTTTGCCCAAACACATAGGGGGAATTCACAAAAGCTGTGATATTGAAGACAAAATAAAAATTTAATTTTTTGGGGGAGAGGGTTTATTTTACCTAGGAAAATTATACATCATTTTTTTTCAGGATAACCTGGGCTTTCTAAATCTGTCTACATGTTTGTGTAATTCTATAACAAGATATAAAGGATATTTTGCATAATATAGGGATTTATATCAGAAATATGTTTTATTATCTTAGGTCAAGTGTCTAAAACTAAAACAAATGGCTGGGAGGCTTTAGTTTTCCTTTAGATAATATAGTCACTCAAATTGCTAATATTGCCTCATTCATTAAGATAAAACTAGTAAAATCATGCAAGTGTGAGTTAAAAACTTTTTACATATCAAATTATATAAAATAAATTTTTTTGTTTAATCTGTGTTTTGCTTCTTTTGTTAATGAGCCTTTTACACCAACAGAAACTTGTGTCCTAACTATGAAATGCTAATAGCTATTATTAATATGCTAATAATTCCCAAAATGGGGCACCTACAAGAGGGGTGAAATGAAGACTGGGTAAACCAAAGCAGAGCAAGTTATCTTAGAATTGATCTGACACATGGGAAGTTATAATGAGCCTTACTCTATTTTTAAAATGTCTTTAAAATGTAGTTTTTTTATGTCATTTGAAAGACAAATTCATAAAAGCTGAGAAAGGTATGTAATGACCCGAAACATGTTGTGTAGTAGCCTTGAATAAACACAACCACAGCATTTTTTGCTACCTTGGAGTGCTCTCCTCATTTGTAAATTAACTAATAAATTCATAAAAGTATCTTTAAACTATCTTTCTTTCACTAAAATATGAAAAGTGGCGGTTGAGTCGGAATTTAGGCCGATTTATATTTGTCAATATGGAGATAGTATTTTACTCCAGTTTACCACCACTTTTACTCCAAAAATGGGCTATCTCCACTTTTGTGAAATCCCCCCATACAGTACAACAATAAATCAACCCTCAAAAGATCATTTAAAGGTAAATTACTCCTTTAAGGAATAATGCATTCTAACCGGTCTGTAGCTGGCCAGAAAAGTTAAGAAACTACATTTTTTAAAAGTATTTTAAAACTAATGGCCATTACTCTCATTCATATAAGGGTCTGTCCGCAAAGCACAAGGTACAGAAACATGCTAGAATGATTCATAGAGTATCACATAATTGTGGATAGAGAGGTAAAAGAACTATATTTATTGATCTGCATATGGCAATTTACTGTATGTCAAATTTTGAAATTAAACATGAAACCCAAATTCTTTTTGTTATCAAAACATCCCTATCTGCTATATACGTGTTTAAAATTTTTAGCCGTCAATCATATATTGCCTGCCCCTCTTCTATGCCTTTCACCCTTCCGCCTCACCATCTAACTGTGTAGCCATCTATGGACACTGTTATCAGGTGCCCCATTCTGACACATAAACAAGACTTTGGCATGATTCAAAGCTTGCCTTATTAACAATGTCCACAAAATGCGCCTGCCTGCTTGGTGAGATTATGAATTCCAAGACTGAAAACAAGGATTAAATAAATTACTATAGTATGAGGTTAAGGTTATTTTTCTTGACACCATAAAATAGGATTTAGAATTATTTGTTTTGGTGATTCCCATTTAATAACATTCCCTGTTGGTTACTTATTAGGATATAAATCTAAAAAGTTGTCATTCAGAACATAAAAATCTCATCTATCCAGTTTGCAATCTAGAGTGAGTTCTAGTACACATTCACCAGATTTGTGTGGGGCGAAGATAGTCCCAATGCAGCAACCCATTGAAGCCAGTTAGCAGATACTTTTTATTAATCCAAAGCAGTCCAAATAATAAAGGCTTATATCTGATCGGGTTACTACCATTCAAAGATATCAAGTAACATAGATATAGTAGTTGGCAGAAGTAACTGAAGAAAAGTGTGGAACTAATGTGAAGTACAATATAAAAGGAAGGGAACAACTTTAATAAACATAAACTGCTATTGAAATGGTACCAACAAGTATTACTAACTGTGTTCAGTATGCACAACAGAAATATATTAGATATTCAATTTCAAAGCATGGAATAATATTTTAGGATTATACAAAATTGTATTATTAAATGTGCAAGACTACATTTGTAATAGCACACTATAAGCATCCAGAATAGAATTGAAGCACTTTCTTAACCTAACTGAAGAATTACATTTTAATAAATGTCAAATTGCTGAAGGAAAGTCAATGACTTGTGGTGTGACGAGAAGGCAATATAGTCTGCCAATATTTAATGGACTCCCTGTTCTTTCTGCCTCTGGTGCCTTCAGCCTATTATTATTGTACAGCATTTATATTTATGTACCAAAAGTATTTAGAGATGTTAGATTTATTAATATTAATCATTAATGGGTTATTTATTTACCAGTAACATCAAAAATTTTTTTTTATTAAATTCGTTAGAATACAACAAAAAAAAACACCAGGACAAATTAAACTTTTAAATTGCAAATCCTTTATTAAGAAATAACTTACTGAAACTCCACTTCCTGTCCCCTACAGAAAAGGCAACATGGCGACCATCTATCCTGCGATGCTCAATTTCTCCTCCCTGGCTATTGTAGTGACAGCGTGTGAAGGAGGCTGAAGCTGTAGGAGCGTTGGCTGGCGGAGCAGGGTTTGTAGTGGGGTTTGTGGGCAAAGTTTTCCTGATATGTCCTGAGCACAGATATAAGGACCCAGAATGGCACCTCTTCTTCTCCCCAGTCCATGTCTCCTGCACTCAGCCCTCGTGGTCAACTTTCGGAGTTTGGATAGCAGCAGCATGTCGAGTGGCAGCCCCCACAGTATCCCGACATCTCGTCCAACAGGTCCGTCAGTCTGGAGATTGCAGAGTCTCACCACCCGCACCAGCACCGCAGCCACGGCTTCAGCGTGGATATGCCTCTTCCTGCAGTGTAGCTTTCCTGTGAAGCACATGTGCTGCTGCGCACCAGGGACATGTCTAGTCTTACACAGGAGCAGGATCCTCGGGAAGATCCGTCAACCACCGATACCGTATCACCCCCGTTTCCGCCCCAGAAGGGCCCGCGCACTACAGGAAAATACTACTAATGAGGCGCGCTTACATAATGCTGACAGAAGCGCCGAGTGGCGGGGGAGCTCTGAATAACGGCTGCGCATCGGATGGTTGACGGGGGGGCGAGTGTTATTATATCACTGGTGTATAGTTGTTCAAGTACTGGGTGTTATCTGCACTTTTGTGCATCTTCCCGAGTGTAAAGTCATGCCCCGGGGATGTAAATATATTCAAGCCACTTATACCCTTAATGGGACTGAACTAGGCAAATCCATTATGGAAAAGGACCTTGGCTGTAACAAGCAATACCAGTCAGCAGCATCAAGGGCAAATAAGGTCTTGCGCTGTATTAAAAGGGGCATAGATTCACTGGAGGAGGGGTCATTCTTCCAATGTATAGAGCATTGGTAAGGCCCCATCTAGAATACTGTATGTTGTACATGTTTGGTCTCCATCACTCAAACAGGACATTATTGTATTAGAGATGGTACAGAGAAGGGCAACTAAGCTGGTAAAAGGTATGGAAAATCTTAGCTATGAGACTGGTCGAATTGGGGATGTTCCCGCTGGAGAAGAGCTGCTTAAAGGGTGATATTATAACTATGTATAAATATATATGGGGATCATATAATAATCTCTCTAATGCTGTATTTACCAGTAGTAGGCTTGGGTGAATTTGACCCGTTTAGTTTTGCCAAAAATTCACCACTGTCGAAATGTTGCAGACGCCTATTAAAGTCTATAGGTGTCAATTTTTTTTGTCACGCGTCATTTTTTATTTCACAAACAATGCCATACAAGTCTATGGCCGTCATTTCCGCGGCGAAACTAGACGAAAACCAGTAGGTCTTTCCAGCTGACACAAGGTCACCCATTCCGATTTGAAGAAAAGAGGGCCTGCATTAGCAGCATCATAACATAACATCACAGCCTTGGATCACCGGTATAAATTACATAAGCACGCTTACCTAACCACTCTATGGGAGGGATCTCTAAGTGTTTGAAGGGGGTTGACACTGGAAGTGGAATCCTCTGGGTGACCTTACTGGCGACTATATGCTATCATTGGGTCATATGGAATATGCAAGATGATATTTCTGGCTAGCATTATCATTACTAGCATATCATATAGCCATAATAGCCCATACTGTAGCGAATATAACCTACGGATTTGTCTTGGTCGATCAGCCTTCCTTTTTACCCGATATTTTAATGTTGCACACTGGACATTAGTTTTAATGTTTGATTAAAAGTAACGTTTTATCTAATTAGTACACACAAGCTTTCGGAGGTTGTAGATGGGAGGGTGCAGTTATATGGGTCAGCTCTTTTTCGTTCCTTTTTTGATATCTGGCTAATACATTAGATGGCTTTAAGAAGGGGTTGGATGGCTTTTTAGCAAGTGAGGGAATACAGGGTTATGAAAGATAGCTTATAGTAAAAGTTGATCCAGGGACTAGTCCGATTGCCATTTTGGAGTCAGGAAGGAATTTTTTTCCTCTCTGAGGCAAATTGGAAAGGCTTCAGATGGGTTTTTCTTTGGCTTCCTCTGGATCAACTGGCAGTTAGGCAGGTTAAAAAAAGTTAAAAGGTTGAACTTGATGAACGTGTGTCTTTTTTTTTTCAATCTAACTTACTATGTTACTATGTTACTAAGTCAATGGCACAATGGTCTTATTTGCAAATTGAAGATATTATGCGCTGGGTTTCATACAATAATCAAAACATTTCAGGCTTTTCTGCCAATTTTTTGCCAATTTCACAAAAAAATCAGTTTTTTAAGGTGTCTAACCTGAAAAAATTCAGGTTTTTCGCACGACAATTAGAAAAATGTGGATTTTGATAAATAACCCTTAAATTTAGGCACTAATGTGCCAAGTACACCAAAATCTTCATAAAATCAGAGTCTCTATTCAGCACTCCAGTTGTTTCTCATAACACCTCCATATACAAAGAATAGTTTTTATTTTACACTATAGAGCAACTGCTGCCGACCTACAGTACATACAGTACAAACATAGCCCCAAGATCTCCACACTGCAGCCTCTACTAGCTCTCCTCTATTCTCCACATTCCTCTGCAGGCATATGACTGTCATTGCAGGTGTTAAGAGGAATTAATCAGTTTGTTGATATATGTTTTTAAAATCCAAGATCTATCAAAACATCATGCATTGAAACTTGTATATTATTAAATAAATGTGACCCTGTTGTAAAATATAAGAAAATCTGAGACGTCAACTCATAATTCAATGGCCTGTGAAAAGCCTGCAGCCTTGTGCAGTCATGGAAATCCTCTGTTACATCTCATATATGTATTCTTTAACAAATGGGGTATATTTATTCCCTACATATTTTACTATTCCCAAGATATTCTGTTTACTTTGTGGGTCAATATATATATATATATATATATATATATATATATATATATATATATATATATATATATATATATATATATATATATATATACACAGTATACATATATATGGATGTACGTATATATATATATATATATATATATATATATATATATATATATATATATATATATATATATATATATATATATATATATATATATAAGGCCACCTGAGGGATGGAAGGATCCTGAAATTTGCCTGCCTGTCACATCCAGTATAATGCGCCTTACCGGAGCTCTGATGGATGCTTCAACCCTTTCGTGTTACAGAATGGACCACAAATGTCATCAGAATTGACATACATGTCTCCATGATGGTATAAGCATGTTTCAACACTAGTGCTTTCTGCTTCAACTCCTAAAGGGGCCAAGGCACTTTTTGCAAATGCTTGGTTATCAAGATTAGTCTTGTTTCCTTGTGTTTCCTGATTACTTGAGCTTTCTGTATTGACCTGTGCCAGAATAATCAATTACAAACCTTTCTGCCTACCCTGACTTGGATCTGATAACTATGCTTTTGTCTAGTCCTCCTGATACTTGGTTGCTCAGCTCTCCGGCCTCTCTCTACTGCTGTGCTTCCTGCTCCAATTCTCAGAAAAGCCTCCAGCTAGTGTGAGGTGCATGTGGGTCTTGATTCACCTGAGGAGGGGCTTGACAGCCAGTGTCTGCCATAGGCAGAGCATTTCCATTTCCCATTCTTATCCATGGGAAGCACTGAAGCATTGAGACATTCAAATCCATGTTGGCTGCCCTGATCTGGTAAGAATACCACATATGTCATGGGCCTTAAAAGTCACAGGAATTCCAGCCCTTCCAAGGTAATTAAGTTTACACTTGTATTTTAAAGGCAAAAGGATCTTTCTTCCAATACTATAGAATATATTAAAAAATCAAGCCTTTAACCAAGAGTGCTGATACCAAAAAATACAACTTTTACCATTTTCTAAGTTTAAAGTGGTTCTATAAAGGGATAATGGGCAGCATGGAATCCTCCTAGTTACTGTTTTATTATAACAATAAAAAAGATTTTTTTTTTCAAAAAGTGTAATAATTTATTAAAATGGAGTCTATGGAAGGTGGCAATTCTGTAACTTGGAGCTTCCTATAATAGTTCCCATACCTTTACAAGTTTATTTGTGCACAAAAGATATCCAGATATACAGTATATAATACTATAAACAGATAATATTTCAGTTAGTTATATATATGATTTCATGAACCTTAAACATTCTATGCAATACACTAGATATTTAGTCTGAAGCCCTAAGCTACAATATATGTAAATCAAACAAATAAAAATCATCGCAAAGCAAAATATTGCATATTCAGTCCTGGTATGAGTAGAAGAAAACAAACTTGGAATTATTTTCAGCTCTATGGATCTGCAGCATTGCAAAGCAAGATATACAAAACGTGGTTTCACTTAAACAATGAAGTAGCAGTTATAACGTGTTCAGAGTAGAGTGCGTGCATGAAATGACAATGATATAAAAACACAGTAGGAAAATAATATAAAGAAACTAGGTCTGCATAAATAATATTTGAGTTTGTTTCTTTGATACAGTATGTATATCTTCCTTGAAATAACACAAGTGTTTTTGTTATGGGCTATACAAACGCGGCTGAGAGAATGCTTTAGTAGCAATGCTCAAGGAACATTACCGAGATTAGAAAGTTAATAGGTGAAACTTTAACCTGGAGTAATGCTTTGCTTTTTCCCACAGGGCTTTTTATTTTCTAACAGCTTTTGAGGCTTAGGCATTAAAAGAAGTGTTCATGAGGAAAAATGGAACCAAGAAGAAAAAAACTATTGATCTCTTCTGTTGCAAGGGAGATGTCATGTGTCACAGAAGTTTTCCCCTGACATAATGGCTTCACACCAAAAGAAATGCTACAGTGATTGCCTTTGGCGGTTACACTTAGCACTTCCCTCCAGTAAAACAACATCACATTGCATCTGGTTTTATGAATTAAGGAGTTTTTCCATTTCATTCAACAAAGTAGGCAATGTAACATCCCTCTTGACATAAATCCCATTATGGCATGTTACCAGCAATTTCTATAATCACATATTTTTTTAATAAAGTTCACTACTTTTTTTGTTTTATACCGGCAAACCTTAGGATAATGTCACATATAGCATTTGGTACCACCAAAAATGAGCCTGAAAATGCCCAAATGGCCTGCTTTTGTCCCCCCTCCCCCATTGCAACCTATGTGAGTTGGAAACATAAGTAATTATATACATAAGTAGTGTATATTGTTGGGCATGAATCATATAAATATCATAAATATTGCCATCATCACAAAAGCCACATTCAGGTATCTGACATTTGATCACTATTCTTTGTTCTGCATTAGAGATGGGCGAGTTTGTCCCGTTTCACTGAGGTTTTGATGCTGGTGACAATTTGCCGGCATCAAAATGGGCGGAACCGTACCCGGCGTCAAAAAAACGTTGACGTCGGCGACGAAATTGTGACAACGGATTTTTGGCAGTGAATTTCGCACCTGGTGAATAAATTCGCCCATCACTATTCTTCATTCATTCATACATAGACATCGTTCCCATATGTAATAAAATACACTGGGTTTGCCCAGACTGAGTTGTTGCTCCTGACAAAATGAATGTCTTTTATTACATGACCCTATAATAGATGCTAAGAGGAAGCAACATAATGACTGTGTATACCAAAAGATCCCTCACTTAGGACTAGGCCTAGGACTGTGCCCACTAATAGTTAATTAGTTTATTCTGCTGTCTTAAATAAATATTTTGCATCCCATACATTTCTAAATATGAATGTGCATAGCAAGAAGCTATTGTCTGTTATATTAAATAAAATCACATGGCTACATTATTGTGCTTGCTGTGCATCATACATAGGGGCATATTTTTCAAGGGTCGAAATTCGAATTAGAAAAATTTCAGAATTCGAATTCAAAAAGACCGACCGAAATTAAATCAAAGTTTGTTTTTTTTGGCCGAATAGGTCAGTTTTTAATCGAATAGGTCCGTATTCAGCCAAATTCGAATTGTATTCTAATTAATAGCACATTCAATCGAATTCAATTAGAAGTTTTTCACAAAAAAACCTTACAAGTCCACCAATTGACTCCAAGTAGGTAGGAGGTCACCCATAGGCTAAAACAGCAATTCGGCAGGTTTTAGATGGCGAATGGTCAAAGTCTGATTTTTAAAGTGACAGTACATGATAAATTAAAAAAAATTTAAACTCGATTCGAATTTGGACTATTCCCTAGTCGAAGTACACAAAAAATAGCCGAGTCGAAAATTCACCTCGACCTTTGATAAATCTGCCCCATAGAGTGATTATGAAAGGATAAGGTCAAATGGCAGCCATTTGTCTCCTGTTGTGATTCTACAATCTTTCACTTGGACCACTGGGACATCACTGTTGATATCTCTTTGAAGGTCACAGGGGCTGACTGCATACAGCTTAACATTTTCCAACTGATTGATAAAATACTGCCTGAGGTGGTACTGACAGATAAAATGATAGTACTAGATACTAGATATTACAGAGAGACCATTTAATAAGAGAATGTTCTTTATAACACAATACGCCATTCTGTAATGGAATTGCCAAACTGTCCCATCAACCCATGCTATTCTGTCAATATGTAGACATGCAATAACATTCTAGATGCTGTGTTCATCATATATAGGCTGCATAAACACGGGGCAGGACAGGCGGAAAAGTGTCCCATGCATTGCCTGGCCTACACATCTGTACTTGCAAAAATGCAAGTGCAATTCTCTAGGCACTAACGCACAACCTTTGTATGTCCATAAAACAGAACCCAACAACAAATTGCCCAGTTATACCAACGCAGGAACAATGTAGCATTTTTTTTTCTTCTGTCACAGTGACAATAATAGCATTAGTGTGCAATTAATTAGGTGCAAGTAAAAAGAGTACCTGGAAGTAACATTCAAGGCAGATGTTAAACCCAGGGATCCAGCCCCTTCATTAGTTTGTGTTGTACCATGTTGCAAGGGATGTGTATAGGCACAAGTACCTATGTGAATAACATTTATGGGCACTTTGCACCTTATATTTGTGTTGGTAAATAAACACAGAAAAGAACCATTGGATGCCAAATAATAACTTCAGGGCATGGGGTAAGTACAGGGTACCTTGCATGACCCACGTGATCTTTAGTCATATCATCAGACAAGTAGAATGCTCAATAAATCACAAAAATATAACATAGCCATGAATCAAAAGCTCTTCAGTTCTAATCATGGTTTTAAGCTTTAGACATGTTTTTCCTATTCATAGTAAAATGAACATTACCAATACTAACTACATACCAATTCAGAACTTCCAAGATAGAAAGAAATATGTAGCCAATCAGTATGCTTTTTTAAGTAACATTTTCTTAATATATGGATTCACATCACTATAGTCAATAAAAACACATTCAGATTGAATGAATAGCATATTATCATATGAATGTTTTTTTTTTTCGGCATTATATAGTGTTTCAAGAAACATTTGCAAAATGAATCGCTGTCTCTTTTTGTTCTGTGCTCTCAAAATTGTTTCAAAATTATATGTTTTGCGTGAAAATGAAAGCCACAAATCGCATTAGCATTTCCTATTAAACCACATTGAAAATCTTACCCCCTGTTATATGTTCCTGTTTCTTGTCTGGTCATTAATAAACATTAGTTCATAACAGTGCAGCAGTTGTCATGGAGATAAGGATGAGAGGGAAGAGATGTTAGTGTGGATAACTTTTATGCTTATAAGAAAGTCGCCACTTTAATGTTGTTGTTTTGCAGTTTCTCATACAAATCAATACAATGTAGATGAGGGAGAGCCCTGCAAGACATAAACAGAGCGATAAGGATTTTATCATCATTATTTTATTATTGCTGTTGTTCTTACAGAAGGCATTTTTCTTTTTGCCACAATGAGATAACAAAAAAGTATTTCTAGCCCAAGAGATAGCTCTGTGAGTGAGTATTATATTCTCACATTTGTTATTTATTCTTTAGGTCACTATAGGAAAAGTTATTAGTGGGTTAGTCATTCTGGCATTGGCACCTGTCTGTAGATAACCTTGTCCTGAATTAACTTCAAACCTGAAATATTAAGCCTGTTGAGGCCCTGACTTGGGCAGTTCTGTCTTAGGTTACTATCCATTTGAGATGTATGTACACTACTGTTACATAAGGTATCTCTAATCCAGAACAAACCCCAAGGTTCAGCTCATGCTTCCATCTATAACAACCATCTTTCGCTTTGGGAGGAGCCATCCTCTACTTGGATGCTTCCAGGTCTTATAGTGAGAAGACCAAGGAGAGAGTTCTGAGCAGGCAAGGGAACCAAACATGAACTAGAGGAACAGGAAACAAGAAACGAGTTTGAGGGACAGGCCAAGTCAATACCAATCAGGCAGAGCAGCACAAAATCAGGAGTCAAAAACATAGTCGAGGTCACAGGCCGGGTCAAAACCAAAAGTATTGCAGTACAAAAACAGGATCCGAGAGAGTGGCTCCTTTAAATTGTCATGTTACGCCAAGAGCTATGACATCAGGTGCAGAACTTGCGTCAAACCTAAAAGTGATTGGCTGATCGGTATGCAAAGAAGAAGGAAGTGGTACCACTTGACCACCAAGGGTTTACTTATCAAAGAGTGAAGATAGAGATCTCCACAGTCCGCAGAGTGAAATACTGCTTCTCTCCATTCATTTCTATGGGATTTTTAAGGAATTGTTCAGTGTAAAAATAAAAACTGGTTAAATAAAAAATGTTTCTAATATAGTTAGTTAGGCAAAAATGTAATGTATAAAGGCTGGAGTGAGTGGGTGTGTAACATAATAGCCAGAACACTACTTCCTGCTTTTCAGCTCTCTTGGTTTACACTGACTGGTTACCCTGGCTACCAGGCAGTAACTAATCAGTGACTTGAGGGGGGGGCACATGGGTCATATCTGTTGCTTTTGAATCCGAGCTGAATGTTGAGGATCAATTGTAAACTCACTAAACAGATATGTACCATGTGGCCCCCTTCAAGTCGCTGACTAACTCAGAGTTATACAGCTAAAAAGCAGGAAGTAGTGTTCTGTCTACTATGTTAGACCTCCAGCCACTCCAGCCTTTATACGTTACATTTTTGGCTAACTAACTATATTAGAAACATTTTTTATTTTGCACAGCCTATCTATTTACGCAGTTTTATTTTCAAGCTGGACTGTTCCTTTAAAGGTGTATTTAACAAAGGGTGATAGTGAAAGTTCACCATTTGAAAAATACGCCTTAAAAATCCCATAGAAATGAATGGAGAGAGGCGGTTTTTAACTCTCCAGACTGTGGAGATTTTTCAATTGCACGTAAAAACCCATACATTAAAGGTACAGTACTTAAATGAACTCCTTGCACTTTCATATAGTTGTTCTCACAGCCTCTACCAACACCTGTTTCAAATTGAGTGTTGCTGCACCAATTGATGCAGATGAACCCTGGAGCTAATGCCACCTATGATCCAGACACTCCCTCACCATCCTGCATCAATAGGTACAGCACATTTGTGTCTAAACAATTGGGCACACACGTTACTCTCAAACACCAAAAGTTATAACAAGTGGACTAAGTGGATATAGAGCAAAGTGCAAGCATAATTGCATTCATTTTGTTGCATCTGCCCTCATTTGCATTAGACATAACTCCACCTAATGTATGCAACAACACTGGAATTCTGGGGGGTGGAACATTGCAGTGTGTGAAAAAACATGGTGATTGCACTCAAAACTGCACTTTGCTCAATGCTCATAAATGCCCTCATTAGCTTTTACCAGTCAATGGCATTTTCCATGACCTGACATAATTTAATGCATCTAATGTATCCATGAGTCATAAAAATCTAAAATATCCAAATATACAACAAAATTCAGCATATGGTTAAAAACCTGGATATCTTCCAGCATTTATTCAAATTAAGAACCGAATGTCAAATCACAATGTTCACCGCACAAGCCGGTTCCATTTGTTTAATGCATAGTGATGATGTATGACAGTGGTATAGCGCTGATGCATTTACAGCTCAATGGCTGAATCCTTGCTTTTAGCTTCTGAAGTGTATAGCAATATTACAAAACAAAAAACAGTTTGACACCAAATTTAAGGATGTAAGCTGTGTTCCTGCAACAGATTGAGGCAAATGTATTGGCATTTCCTCGGTTGCCCATAAATATATTCTTGACCTTAGCCATAAATACAAAAGAGAGTGCAGAAAAGCTTTCCCAGCTAATGTAGCTATCATCTCGGAATATTACCTACTTTAATTTTCAAGAGTCTGTGATTTTCTGTCATTATGTGGGATCAGGTAGTCAGATGCATGGCATTAGCACTATTCGTACACTGCTTAAAAGGCACAAAGAATAGCTTGGGGAAAAAGAGGAGAAATTTGCCATCTCCTGTCATGTCAACTCATCAGTTATAAAAGTGTCACACTAATGACTGAGCAGGAGCAGCACAGCAGTGACATTATGCACATTTATCTTGCTTTTTTTCTGCAAAAGGTGTATCTGCATCCTGATACACTCTGTCTCCTGCTGTTGCCATGATGAGTGCCCTTACTGACAGTAGACCGGATAGTCGGAATGCTACCTATCCGTCATTTTCCCCCTGTTGAAAGGCACCTTGACTGTAGTTAGGAACTCAGAACAGCCATGTATGCTGTGGGCTGAGTTAATTTGATTATTATTGTTAGCACGTAGAAATAATGCACAACTATCAGATATGATTATCTTCAAATATGTCTCAGATTTAATTATAAAATGAAATGAGTAAATGGAGTAACCAGTGAGAGCAGGTGGATAAAAGCCCATTATCCTGATACTGACGCTTGCTGTGCTCACTTTCACTTAAAACAGTAATAACTAATTGAAAATCTGTTTAGATCAGTGTTTCACTTGAAATGCTCTTTCCTTTTAACGTCCAAATTGAGTCTTCTGTCACAATCATGTGTCAGCATGACAGTAACCATGGGAATGAAATATACAGTCTTTTCAAATTTGACTATGGCATTTACCTGCAGTCATTATACCAAAACACATTATATCGAATTACCATCTTACTGCTTGCTTCTTATTACGCGCTGCAGTGGTTATTTATATTTCCACCTCTAAAAGACTGAACGAGGCAGGTGACTTTGATTAGAATGCAAATCTTTGTAATTGCTTGGAAGTTATCCACCCGTACAGTAGATTTAAACTCTTAAATGGGAGACATTTTACACTAACTTATGAAAATGTCAATTAAAAAGGCTAAAATACGGTGTGTTCTCTTTGCGGCTAAGCATAACATATTTGAAAATCACTCTGTACAAATCATTTGTAAATATGATTTCATAAAAATGTTCCTGGGGAAAGTACACCTTTCTAATATCAGGATTAAAGTAATTTTGTGGGTATGATATACTGTAAATACTGTATGTAAAAACAAATATATATTACTTCCTGCAGTTGCGCAACTTTCCCCGCAGTTAGTTGCTCAAAAAATCCTGGTTATTAAAGGTAAAGTACACACATCAAAAGGTACTCACTCCTTAGTGCCCAAGATGTGGGGCAGGCAATATATGATTGACAGCTCAGATATTTAAACACTTTTATAATAGGTATGGATGTTTTAATGGAAAAAAGAATTTGGGATTCATGTTTAATTTGCAAAGGACTTTCATTATCCAGCTTTTTATATCTGTGTGACATGTCTGCTTTAAATCCATTTTTCAGGAGAAAACACATTTTCTTCAATTTAATTTTGAAATTTGACTAGGCTAGCCATTTTTTTTTACTTTCCAAACTTATGGTGCTCTGATAAACTTTAGTCTCTTTTTACTTCTGCACTGCCCATTCCCCTCCAAGCAGGTAACAGCATTAGTTGATTTGGGCAAAGGCTGCTTTTTCAGGTGACCTTATTTGTCTTTTTATGGATTAAACCAACAGCATGGGTATATAACAATGTGCAGTCATGAAAACATTTGCTGTTAGTAAAACCATTAATATTGCCCCTAAGTATATCCCTAGCTAAAATACTGGGTTAAATCTGATTCATAACTCTTATTACTAAGTAAAAGATAGGATTTCAAGTGGGGATAGGCGCACCCTTATGCTCATGTAACAAGAACTTGCATCATGGGTAATGCTGCATTCTGCTCTGCTCCTTGCAATCCAGCATGAGAAGCGGCTGCAGAGTCAGGAAGTACAGTAAAGACATTGCGGCCTGTATCACCTGCAGCTCCCAAACTTGCATCGGGGGATTTTTATGTGCCTCCCACCCCCGAATATAGCGATGACTTATTAAAGGAATTCAACATGCATATGATTTTTAGTACACTATAAAAAATAAAGAGATCACCAGAAATACAATGGGCATGGAAACATTTTTGTAATCTCTGTTATCCTTTAATAGGGGAATGTAATATGTTTTGTTAGCTCAAAAAACATCCGCAAAGACCATTGCGAATGTTAGCAACAATGTTTGCTTCCTTTTTGATTGATTACAGACCTCAATGACTTCCTCACAAAGTTTGCGACCAAATGGCTTCTGCGAACATGTGGGAGCAAATTTACTTAAGGTCAAATATCGAGGGTTAATTAACCCTCGATATTCAACTGTCGAAGTTAAATCCTTCCACTTCGATTATCGAAGTCGAAGGATTTAGCGCTATTCGTTCGATCGAACAATCAAACGAAAAATTGTTCGATCGAACGATTAAATCCTTCGAATAGTTCGATTCGAAGGATTTTAATCCATCGATCGAACGTTTTTTCTTCGATAAAAAAAAGTTAGCTAAGCCTATGGGGACCTTCCCCATAGGCTAACATTGACTTCGGTATCTTTTAGGTGTCTCTTTTTCTTAAAGAGACAGTACTTTGACTATCGTTCAATTCGAAGTCAAAGTCGTAGTCGAAGGTCGAAGTAGCCCATTCGATGGTCGAAGTAGCCAAAAAAAACATTCGAAATTCTAAGTTTTTTTTATTCATTCCTTCACTCAAGCTAAGTAAATGGGCCCCTTACAGTGCACTGTATGTAATGAAATTTCCCAATTGCAAAGCTAATTTTGCGACAAAATACGAAACTCTGGAGCAGGTATTAATGATAACTTTTTCATAGCAATGTAATGGTTGCCAGTGAATGATCTAACATTCACAAAAACATTTTAAATAACGCTTGCAAATTTTACTTACATCCCCACTTAAGTCTTGATCTCTATTTTATGGACACTTTTGTACTTCTCTACTCCCACTATCTTAATCATCTAATCATTTGGGGAGGTCATAGAGTATGATCAATTATTTTAACACCTGGGTTTGCTGTATGAAGATGAGATTACCCTTATTACAAACATAATTGCAGGGTAGGGGCTTTTGATACATTCCTTGCAAGTCTAATAACTTAAATCTCAGATATTTACATTTCTCTTTAATTCCATTTCCTAAAATAATTACTATTTGCACAAAAAATACTATGAGAAAGATGTCATATGTTCAGATTGAACTGTTTATAATTAAAATAATTTTTGTATAAATTCAGTTTTATATCAAACTTCCCTACACCTTTTCTAAATTGTGTTTCTTATAAGCCTCTTCCATATTTCCCCAGACTTTGGTTTATCAACACCTTTTCTCCATCTTTAGTGTTAATTCTTTCTAGTTTGAACACCCTACAGAAATATGTTATGTAGTAGAATAGGGAACCCCTCAGATGTTATGGGGGGGGGTAGGATTAGCAATTTCATTAAGTCATTGGCTTTAAACCTTTCTGTGCAAGCGACATTGTTGCAAGTACTCCCATAGATTTTATTGTTCAGAGATGCTCTGTGGTTGCGTACACAGATTTTGTCATAGTTGATGCCGAATTTGCAATTTTAAAATATTATGGCTGATTTATATATTAGACTGGAGGATACTCCACTTTAAAAAAAAAATGCATCCACTTTAAATACTAATTTGTATTTCAGAAGATAGGTACTTAATAGGTTTTATTTAAAATAAGGAATAATTATGAATAAGCAACCCATTAATTTATAAACCACAACTAAAATGAATATTAGTTGCAATGTCACATAATAGTTACGAGTTAATAGGTACTAAGCAATTAAGGATTATAAATGTAATTACTGACTTGGTAGGAGAACAATAATTATCAGTAGAAAAAAATGTATTACCTGAACACTTGTTTAACAGAGTGAAGCAGTATATAAATGTACATTTGTGAACATAATGTAGAAAAAGTAAATCTACTGTTAAAAAAATATATAGTTTATAGTAGTAGTTGTCATCAGTGGTATAAATGGGGGTTGGCAAACAATGAGACTGTGGAGAACAAGGGTTCAAAATGAGTTTCCTTGATCTTTTTTAATGAAAATATTGTCTGGGTAACTGGATCCTGTGAATTCCTTTTGGGCCTCAGGACCCAAAATGGTTTTTAGAACCCAGTGGATTTTCCAATGCAGAAGAAGAATATGGTACGGTCCTGGTGTAACACAGGTTATCTATCTATAGCAAAGGGTTTTTTATTGTTATATCATGAATGAAGAATGGTGACACCATTATTCAACAGGAACTCAGTATATATATATATATATATATATATATATATATATATATATATATATATATATATATATATATATATATATATATATATATATATATATATATATATATATATATATATATAGTCTCTCTATGTGTTCTACCTAATGCTTTTAATTTAAAAAATATATTATCTTTCATTCTGTGTGGCTAAAAAAGCAATCTGTTGAATATATATAAAGTAAACGTGGACATATTTCCTGTGAATGTGTACCATAGTACCAAAGGAGTTACTTATTAAATTCCGATTTTATCTCAACATTTTCTGCTATAAACTCCGATCAAATCTGTTCGGGTTTTATGCTTATTTATTTTTACATTTTCCCAAAAATTTGCTTTGCGGGAAAAAAGTTTCATGATGTTTTGGATTTTCACCTATTTTTTCTTATTTTTTTTTGCCTGAAAACTTTGGGGTATTGTACGAAATCCAGCGTGCATCAAAAAAATCATTGGGACTTCTAACATTGACTTATATGCAACCTCGACAAGTCTGAGATGCCGGATTTTCTTAATCGGATTTTTCCATCCTCGGGGTTTAATAAACTCAAAAATTTTTGATTTTTAAAAAAAAACACAAATTTTTCGGGATTTTTGTATTTGGAGTTTAGTATATAAGCCCCCAAGAGTCTGTGATTTAATGCTTTAATGTTGAATCTGTTGTTCTGTCTTCCTGCTACTTTATTTTACTATGTTATGTAGTTTCCTTCCTGTTGATCATTACAGCAATCACTCCAAACAGCTATTTGTGTATTTCTTTATATTCCATAGAAACAACACAACTAATACTGTATCTCTACACTGCTGCCTCCCATTAACTTGAATGGGAAGAGCCTGACAGCACTGATACAGGCCAGATCTTGAGGACTATGACTTATGATTAGATTATAAACTATATGTCCTGTAATGTAAATAATTAGGACCACTGGTCACAAAAAATAAATGGATATGTTTACTCTGTGAGTGTATTGTACATAAACACTGTACACCTTTTGCTGGTCCATGGAACAATCATCAGTGGGTGAACCAGTTTTTAAACGGGACATGTGGCTCTTATAGTGCAAGATAATGCACCAGTGATGCACCCCTGCGGATCCTCTCCAGTTCAGGAAAGGTAAAGTTGGGGGGTCTGGGGTTGGCATTGCAGGATTTTTTTCATCAACCGGAATACAGCATGCAAATTCCCTGAGATGTTAGATAATCTAGTAGTATCATAGCACTAGAAACAAACATGCTGTATGTTTTATCTTAATTAAGTCCAAACTTTAGTCTGGAAGGCAAATTAATATGAAATATACATAACATTTTTTAAAGAAAGAACAACCATGGGTGCCTTCACACCCAGCAAGATAAATAGATGTTATAGCATATAACAAGAAAAAGCTAGTATTTAAATGAATAAAAATATGAGCATACTGTAAGGATGTAATACAAACTGAGAAGGATTTCTCAATTCCTGAAGCCTGTATTAGCATAATTATTCACAACCTGCTAGTGCATTTTTATGAGGTGGGCCTGACATTTATAATCATTGCATATTCTGTACAAAGGTTAATATTTCTCCTTTATTGATTCTGAAGGCTTGTTAAAAAAAGCTAATTACATACCCCAGGGTGAACTTTTATTGCAACAAAAATGAAACATTTAAAAAGAACAGTGAAAAATGCTTAAACATTCACTGAAATTCCCATTTGTTTTAAGATAACTTTGAAAACGAAGGTAACTACTTGCATTGCATGCGTTCTATACTTTAGGGGGAATGTTCTAACATTGCCAAAGTCTGATCATGACTTATAAACCATAGCAACCACATATTGGTGTTCATTATTCATACAACAGTAGTTCAGTAAATGCTAAGAATATAAATTGTATGTGTGAACTGATTTCAAGGTATTGCCTTTATCACTCTCCTACATGGATCCAACTCTACTTCACTAGAAAGAGGAAGCAGCAATAATGGAAGACATAAAGCATTGTAAATCAACTATAAGTGTCAGTACTGTTAGTATACCATGCTGGCCAAAGATTAGCACAGCTGGAAAAAGCTAAAATCTTCATTCCAGACATAGGGGTAACTGGGCAGCCAAGGGTTCAAGCACAGCTCTGCAGGAACAGGCACCTGCTTGGGTGCCATCATGAATTAGAAAACCAATGGATGGATCTGATGGAAATAGCAGAACAGCATGTAAAGAATGCACACATGCTGCTTAAAGCCATGTACCGTATATACTCGAGTATAAGCCGATCCGAGTATAAGCCGAGGTACCTAATTTTACCTACAAAAACTGGGAAACCTTATTGACCCGAGTATAAGCCTAGGGTGCTGGTAAGTTTTCCTAAATTTGGCCACCAAAAAAATCTAATCAAGCAGCAAAGCTAATATGATTATCATATATTTTGAGTGTGTACACCACTACATGTTAAACATTCAGGAAGGACTTCTTGTATTTATACTTTACAGCATTAAAGGAGAGAGAGCTCTGTAAAATCGTTACAGCTCAGTAAATTTTTCCATAATAATAAGTATCAACCCTCGAGTGTTAATGCCCATTCTCTGAACCAGTAGTAGTAGACAAGTGATGTAAAATTAGATTTGGAGCAGTAAAATCTACAGAACTAGTTTTTTATATTTTTAATATGCCCAAAGATTATGTTATTGAAAACTTGTTTTTAGCTTGGAAATGTTAAAGGCTATGAACAGTAGCTGAAATGGCTTGCATATCCCATAATAAAAGGAGAGAGAGAGACAGAGCTATAGCTAGAGAGAGAGTTATAGAGAGAGAGAGAGCTCTCTCTATAGAGAGAGAGCTATAGAGAGAGAGAGCTATAGAGAGAGAGAGCTATAGAGAGAGAGAGCTATAGAGAGCTATAGAGAGAGAGGGCTATAGAGAGAGCGCTATAGAGAGAGAGCGCTATAGAGAGAGAGCGCTATAGAGAGGAGAGAGCGCTAAAGAGAGGAGAGAGCGCTATAGAGAGGAGAGAGCGCTAAAGAGAGGAGAGAGCGCTAAAGAGAGGAGAGAGCGCTGAAGAGAGAGAGACACCCCTCCGGCACTAGAGTCCTGTAGTATCGGCACAGTATTAACTGCCGAAACTACTGCGCAACTAACCTCATAAGTGTGTCGCAGCTGGACGTCACGGCAGGGTGCAAGATGCGGGAGTCTGCTGATCATTTTGACGCAAGGCCAGCGGGGGGGCAGGTGATGCTTTCCTCAATGGTAGCCCGGCTGCCCAGGCCCCTTCAGCTAGGCAGGCCCTGTACCGTGCCGCTAAAACCACCTGCCTTGCTGGATAATCCGGCCCTGGCTGCGGCCCAATTACAAATCAGCGGGCTGTAGTTGGACACCCCCTCAAACTGAATGGAGAGGTCAAGTAGGAGGGGCATGCCCATTTACAGAAGGAACAATGTATACGGTAATGCAGGGAAAATGGCTGCCGGCAGCCAGGAACGAGGCAGCTGTGTGGGGCACAGGAGGAGATTTAATGAGCACAATTGATGCGGTTTGGGTGAGTCTGACCTGACTGACTCGAGTATAAGCCGAGGTAGACTTTTTCAGCACATTTTGGGTGCTGAAAAACTCGGCTTATACTCGAGTATATACGGTATGTGCTCCAAGAATTGCACACAGAGGCCTGCCAAGCGTATCAAGAGACCATCAGGGCAGTGCAATGAGGCATATGCCCAATATTACTCATTTTAGTAAGATACATCCTCTAGGGCAGTGATCCCCAACCAGTAGCTCGTGAGCAACACAATGCTCTCCAACCCCTTGGATGTTGCTCCCAGTGGCCTCAAAGCAGGTGCTTATATGTGAATTCACAGCACTTATTTGACACCCCAAGAACATTTTTCATGCTAGTGTTGCTCCTCAACTCCTTTTACTTCTGAATGTTGCTCACGGGTTCAAAAGGTTGGGGATCCCTGCTCTAGGGGATACCAAGAAAACCTAATATGAAAGTGTTTGATAATGCAAATAGGCTGCATGTTTAGCTGAAACCAAGGATTTTCCTCAAGACTAAAGCCTTTCCATTCAACATGACAATGAACTTTGCATCTTAGTTTTTTTTAATATTGTTTAATGTAGTTTCCTAAGTTAGAAAAATGTTAGCACTTTGTTATGCTTTTATAACAATCAAAGTTGTAG
Organism: Xenopus laevis; assembly: GCF_017654675.1. Classification (NCBI taxonomy): domain Eukaryota; kingdom Metazoa; phylum Chordata; class Amphibia; order Anura; family Pipidae; genus Xenopus; species Xenopus laevis. The sequence continues at coordinate 63,969,853 of NC_054372.1, read as the reverse complement.
TTCAAATAGTAGAAGAAAGCAATGTAATTAAGGTTATCCTGAAGCTGTATAACTCAGACTTACAAATCCTACTGTACATATCCAACCAATTCTAACCAGTTTCATTTCATCTAACCAGTAATCATTTTTATACTATAGCACTTTTTTACAATTCCACTGTGTTTGCCTAGCTTTCAATTCACACCTCTGTCTATTCTAACCACTGTGCCAATTGGCTTACGCCCAAAGTGTTTCCCCTCAAGCTGAGGAGAGCACAAATCCTATTGTGTATATTATAGTGTATTTGTTATTAGAGGTTTGGAGGAAAGGATGCCAGCAGTGTCACCTGGTGCGCAGCTGATGAGCCATGGCCGCTGTACCAACAGGTGTTGGTAATTAAAGCTGATTGGTGGGCTAGAAGGGGGCTGTAATTTGAAGCCAGGGCGGGAAAATCCAGTATTCCTCTCAGAGCGCAAGGTGCAGAGGTGAGAGAGGACTGAAAAATGTACAGCTTGTTTTCCCCATTTTCAAGACTAACACAAGTAAAGAAAGCAATTGCAGCGAATGGCTCTCACAGCTGCTTACAGAAGCGGACACCCCAGAAGATAACAGCAGAAATGAAGCAGTGTCGAGTTCCAAGGCAAAGAGAGGCAGCAGGGCTCAACCTCCGGAGCGCTAAAGCCCAAGCCCTGCAGGAGTCGCGAGGAAAGGAAGTTATAGGAGGACGTCAGCAATCCCCTTGCATGTCAGCAGGTGACAGCAGGGATAGCACAGTGGTGCGAATCTCTCCACAGCGCCAGTGATGCCGCATCTCTCATGAGGAGATAGAGGAGCGGGACCCAGTTCCAGCTATGGCAGAAAGAAGCAAGAAAACGCCTGGCAGAGTTGGTCTGCACACTGAACGGTCGCTAGAACCAAGCTCAAGGCATTCCAGAAGTCAGACACAGTGGACTTTGCCAGCAGCCACAGCAATGAACTCTCCAAACCAGCAGGTTAACCTCCCACACAACTCCTATGTGGTGCCTGTTCAGCCAGGATCCTCTGACAGTCGGGGTGAGTATAATGATGCAGGGGTATGGGGGGACAACAACCACTCGTACTAATGATTCAAGTGCTGAAATACTCAGAATCTTTAAAATCAGAAAGGCTTTCAGGTGAGGATCCTTTACTCAATAGGCCAGTTACACCTAATTTAGTATGCAGTCCCCCACAAAATATTGAGCAGCTTATATAAATTGATTTAAGAACTAATTTTCGTACTGCGCCATTATGTGAGGCTGCTCCTTTGGGTCTGCACCTAGATAAGAGTGTAAAGGAAAAAATAAGGTCTGGTCAATTTACAGATGTTTTTACTCTGTCGCACCTGGATAAAGATTCAGCAGAGCAGGTGATACAGAGAAAAAAGTAAAACAAATGGCACGTTCCAATAACTGGATACATGGTTTTAGTACATATGCAAGTGTTTAAGTGAAAAATTCCCTGAAAAAGGAGCTTCACATTTTTGCTACTTGGAAATGATTTGGGGTGCTTACAAAACATGCAGTGGCATTTGTTGGCTAAAATACAGTATGATGCAGATATAGATGCAGAATGGCAGCAAGGTCCCAGACAAGATGGAATTGCCAGGATATAAGCATGTGGCTTTTATTTATGATACCTTACAGACCAAGTTATGGACAACATCATAACTTTAGAAAGGGGCGTGACCCCGAAACGTTGCACTTCGCAATAAACACGCAAGGCAGTTTGCTTGCACTTGGGATTCTTTCTGCTAAAGGAAAGGATGTTACCATGGTTAAGAATTTACCCCCAATGAGCGTAAAGCTTTAATTATAGAGCAAGGTTTTTATGACAGGTTTTGGATACCTTTTGTAACCAGTGACTTACCTACATGGTCTGAAAACTTAAAATCTGTTGAAAATAATAGAAACATAATTACGGAGAAATTAAATAAAGAAATTGATTTTGGCAGGAAAGCCAGTCCATTTGATTCCCCTCCAATGTATAAAACAATGGGCAATCTTGCTGGCAGGAAGTTAATATATCTAATATACCTTGGCCCCATGAGTGGAAGGGTACTGATCTAGTTAAAAAATTTACATTATTGGAGTTATTACCAATTTTAACATCTGTTATTACATGGGTAAAACAATTGCAAAACAAAAGTATTACATTTTGGTGTGATAAAACCAGAGTGCAGTACATGTGGTAAATAGACAAACAGCTACATCTGTACCAGTACTAAATGTACTGAAGGAACTGATTTTGCAATGCCTTAGATTTATTATTTGGTTCCGGGCAAAACATGTACCAGGAGTGGATAATTATATTGCTACTCCCTTTCTGATGGCACAGGAAAAAGGCTTATCCATACCTGCTGGCTTAGTTGAAATTGTTTTGGACAATTAATTGAGCTTATGGTGAACTTATTGTCACCAAACACGTTAAAAGCTTACAATACAAGCAAAGTTCATTCAGCGCTAAAATCTGCAACTGGTGATTGCAGTTGCCCTTCACTGGCCCACTCTGCTGGACTCTCCAGTGTAAAGCAAATCTCTGTAGGGAAGCACAAGAATGGATATTATGGTGCAGTACCCTTAAATTTAATATACAAATTTAAGGGTACTGCACCATAGTATCCATTCTTGTGCTTCCCTACAGAGATTTGTTTTACGTTAAAAGCTTACAGCAGAGTATGGGCTGATTGGATTGGTGACTTCATACTTGCATTCCTTAAAAGGAATCTAAACTCCAAAAAATGAATGAATGTAAACTTTCTCTGAGTTTATTTTATTTGTAAAATTGAGTTAAAGGCTGCTTAGCAATATAAAACTGTCTAAAACTGCAGAAACCATTAAAAATGCAATTTTTGGATAAGAAGTCAGCAAGACAAAAAAAAGTCAGTAAATCGACAGATTTGCTCATCACTAATCTACTGTCGCTTTTTTTTTTTTACAACTACCAGTCAGAACAGTAATGACAAGTGAAGTGCAGGAAAAAATGTAAATGCATTTTTTTATTTACAAAAATGAACAAAACAAATCTATGGGTATTTGATATATTGATAACTAATTATGACATTATTATGTATGTAATTTATATATTAATAAGTTTTTTTTCAGAAAGGAAACCTGAAAAGTTACTCTGAATTCCCAAAGCAACATGAATTTCTGAAGCAATATAAGAGATCTAAGAGATTATGAAAGAGCCTGAACTGTTTGTTCCTGAACTGCAGGTGCTACAGAGAATGAAATTGCAATGAGTCAAAGGGGACAGCATGCGGGCATATGCCAAAGAAAAACGAAGAAACCGAAGAGCTTGACAACATGTATAGACAGACGCAAAACAATAAACTCTAAAGAAAACCCTTATATGACAGCTCTTTATATTTAATATAATACTGTTTCAATATTTTTCTAATATGGTTCAATGCAAAGTCATAAGCATAAGCAAACATATATCCTACCCAGCCTTGTTTTACTGCCCTGAATGACAGTGTTCTCTGAATACCTTTTGTCTTCTAGTTTTACATTCGTAGCGAACAGCTACCTGCTTTGTAAGGTCAGTATGTATGTGTTCCTTTTATGAATATTTCAGTGCTGACGGGAACCTTTGTGATATGAATTGGCATCAAAGCCAACCAGACAAGCGGTATGAGCCAAACTACTGCATACATATCAGTTGCATTAGTAAAACCTCTTTGTGCTTTAGTCATTGCAGTACCTTTTATCCTCTTGAGTATTGCGAACAGATCAGCAATAAAGTCAATTTGAAAAATGTTAAAGTACATTAGGATAGCTTGTATTATGCAAATATTAAGTGCTGCTTTCATCCCTTCTTTAATTCAACATGAGTCTGTCAATATAAATTAGGCTTTGCCTTTTCCTTTTTTCTGCATTTCTTGGAAAAGGCTGAATTACAGCTTTTGTTCAGTTTCTGGTTTGTATATATACTGTATTTTTAATTGTAAAAGTGGTAGTTTACAGAATGTGCATACCTTACTATTATCTGTTTTAAGTAGGTAAGGGGAGTGCAAAATATACTACAGTTTATTTTCAGAATGAATTATGCAAATGAAATGGATTGTTTGCAAAAATTATACATTTTCAGTCACAGATCAGTGAAGAATAAAATGTATAATTCTAAATTAGATACTATCCCTGAATCATAAGAAACAGGAAAGTCAAAAGCAAGTACTGTGTATAATTACATATTTTCCAATCCTGTGCGGGCTCACTGGCTCTGAAATATCAGCCAGAATATTTATTTTGCATATTTTTATAGAGTTTTACAGGGCTTTGTGTATTAACTGTGTATCTGGCAATTACTAATAAAGCTAATAAAGGACCTAAAAAGTTTATGCTTTATCCAGTGCTGCTTCTAATCTTTGATGTAAGAAGCAAAAAGGCGTTAGGACTTAAATGGCAGGAAACAAGAGAGGTCCTTTACATTTACAAAATGAAAGTGCACTCTGTACTTAGGAGTGCTCATCTGCTCATTTGGCTTTAAATATCATCTGTATACTGATGCTATCCAAATATAACTAATGGCCACTTTATTAGCAGCTAATACTATGAATCTCTAATTGCCTCTGTAACGGTCGTCACCCAACACCAGAACAAATGCCAAGCACCCTAGTCTCGGCTCGTGCTTCACCTGTAGTGTGACCACCTTTGGCTTCAGGAGGAGCCCTCAGCTACTTGGATGCCACCAGAACTTAAACGAGAGGTGCAAGGCGAAATGTTCTGGTTAGGCAGAGGGGCATGACTGTTTAGCAAGAGTCTTTGGGCAGAAGGTCATAGTACAAGGCGTTAAGCAATAGAGTAGTCAGATCAGGCCTGGTCTGGGCAGGCAGAAAATAAACGTAGTCAGGCAGGCAAGGGTCACACCAGGAAGTCAATCAGAGGGGTTAAACAGAATCGAAGTCGGTAATCAGGCAAGGGTCAGGATTCAGAAGTCAGGATAGTCAAATAGCCAGGCAGGGGTCAAAACAGGAATTAGAATCAGAATAACTAGTTAGCACAAAGCTCAGAAAGCACCAGGAACAATTCCTATAACGGGCAATGAGGGTAGTGTACTATGCCTTTAAATACATTCGAATTTCGCACCAATGCATGCTGACGTAATGTCGCCAGCGTAAATGCGCCTGTAAATTACACAGTGGCGCGCACCGCGCGCCCTAGGAAGAGGACACGGCAGAGGAAGGGGCGTCCCCCCACTAGACCACCGGGGCAAGTACTTTTTATTACATTACCCCCCTCTCTAGGGGGGCCACTGGACCCCAGGTCTCTCAGGAAACTTACGGTGAAATTGGTTCCTGAGACGATCAGCCCTAATATCACCAACAGGCACCCAAGAGTTCTCCTCAGTACAATAGCCCTTTCATTTGACCAGATATTGTAACTTACCCCGTACTAAGCGGGAATCGAGGAGCTCTTGGACAATGAATTCAGGCTGACCCTCAACCAATCCTGGGGGAGGAAAGGATTGTTGGCACACCTGTGTGGTAGGTTTCAGGAGGGAAACATGAAAGGAAGTAGAAATTTTGAAATTATGAGGGAGTTTGATACGAACAGATGAGAGGTTAATTATTTCAATGATGGGATATGGACCAAGAAACCTGAGCCCCAACTTGAGTGAAGGGACCTTTAATTTAATATTTCTTGTAGACAACCACACAGAATCTCCCACCTGATATTTGGGTGCCTCTCTACGAGACCTATCGGCTGCTCCTTTCTGAGCGGCTGTAGCTGCAGAAAGAGAGTCGTGCACCCCAGACCAAATTTTTGCAAACTGTTTGATGGAAGAATTGACAGAGGGTACAGAGGACAAAGAACCAGAAAAACAAAATGCTTTGGGATGTAAATCGTTAACAATAAAAAAAATGGAGATTCACCAGTTGAAGAATGAGTAGTATTATTGTAAGCAAATTCTGCCCAAGGTAATAGTTCTGCCCATGAGGATTGGTTGTCAGACACACTACACCTCAGAAATTGTTCAAGGGACTGATTAACCCTTTCCGTTTGTCCATTAGTTTGAGGGTGGTAGGCAGTAGAAAAAGATAACTCAACTAACCAAAGAGCAAAATGCTCTCCAAAAGTTAGAAACAAATTGTACCCCTCTATCAGAAACAATATTGACTGGAAAACCATGTAACTTGAAAGATATTGGAAATTAATAACTCAGCTAAGGTTTTGGCGGAAGGGAGGTGTGGGAGGGAAATGAAGTGACTCATCTTGCTGAACCTGTCCACCACCACCCAAATTACAGTCTTCCCCAGAGAAGGAGGAAGATCGACAATAAAATCCATTGAGAGATGGGACCAGGGTCTGTCAGGGATAGGTAGTGGTTTTAGCAATCCCTGCGACAAATTCCTGGAGGATTTTGATCTTTGGCAAACAGGACAAGAATCAACAAATCTTTTAACATCCTGGTTAAAGGAAGGCCATCATACATTGCGAGACAAGAGGGATACCATTTTTGTGATGCCAGGATGTCCTGCCATTTTGGAATTATGGGCTTCACCCAACACTTGTTCCCTCAAAGTCTCGGGAACAAATAATCTCCCAGGGGGAGTTTCTACAGGGGCAGAAGACTGGACTGAGGGTAATAGGGTGGCAAGATCTGATCCCAGAGCTGCCACAATTAACTCACCAGGAATGATAGGAATGCACTCACTAGAATCAAATGAGTTGGATTCGAAACTTCTAGAGAGTGCATCTGCCTTGGTGTTTTTGGAGCCAGGCCTGTAAGTAAGGGAAAAATGGAACCGGGTGAAAAATAAAGCCCATCTGGCCAGCCTAGGATTCAGCCGCTTGGCAGACTCGATATACAACAAATTTTTATGGTCAGTGAAGACCGTTATCAAATGCTTAGCCCCCTTCAACAAATGCCGCCATTCCTCAAAGGCCCACTTAATAGCCAACAATTCTCTATTCCCGATATCATAATTAGCCTCAGCAGGCGAAAAAATTTTAGAGAAAAAGGCACAGGGGTGTACCTTGTTGGTTGTTGGATGCCTTTGAGAAAGGACTGCCCCCACCCCAACCTCTGATGCATCAACCTCAACAATGAATTGAAGAGAGGTGTCAGGGTGACAAAGAATGGGGGCAGACACAAACTCCTTCTTGAGGAGTTCTAAGACTTGTCAAATACAAGAGCCCTCTGCACTCAACCCATTATCAATATATTTAAGACAGCGACATTTTGTGCATACTGCTACTAAAAAATGCCTTACCCTTTAAACAAAACAGGGATTGTTTGTCCATATATTGCAATATATTTAAGCTGGCCAACTACGTCAAAGTCATCCCATATCTGGCCAGTCCTATGCTCAATTTCATCTGATTCATTAAGAATTCTATTGCTTCTAAGACTTGACCAGCATTGGGGGGCCACATACTTGGATCCGCACCTTTTTTAGTTAAATCACTGATAGGGGCCACTATCAAGGAAAAGTTTTTAATGTTCGCGGTAATAGTTGGCGAACCATAAGAAACTTTGGGTTGCCCGCAAAGAGAGAGGCTGAGCCCAGTCCAGAACCTCCTTAACCTTCCCAGGATCCATTTCCAGACCCTTACTAGAGATGTTAAACCCCAAAAATTGGACAGACGAAACCTCAAAGATGCACTTCTCTAGCTTGGCGGGCTACTCTCCCTCAACCTGTGTAACACCTCCAGCACATGTTTACAGTGATCACACAGGTTGGAAGAAAAGATCAGGATATCGTCTAAATAGACCACTACGAATAACCCCAACAGGTCCCGGTAGATGTAATTGACAAATTCCTGAAACACTGCGGAGGCGTTACAAAGACCAGACAGCATTACTAAATATTTGTAGTGGCCGTCCCTGGTGTTAAAGGCTGTTTTCCACTCATCCCCCTCCCTGATACGGAGTTATATGCACCTCTAAGATCAAGCTTGGAATAAATACTGGCATTTCTAACCTGATCAAATAACTCCGAAATTAGAGGAAGGGGATAACATTTTTTTATGGTGATCTTATTTAGACCCCTGTAGTCAATACAGGGACGAAGACCACCATCTTTTTTTCCAACAAAAAAGAAACCCGCACCAGCAGGGGAACTAGGTCTGATGAAACCTCTTTCAAGGTTTTCCTGAATAAACTCTCTCATTGCCTGGGCTTCAGGCAAGGAGAGAGGGTAAGTTCTACCTCGAGGGGGAGTAGACCCAGGGATGAGGTCAATTGGACAGTCATACTGCCTATGTGGGGGTAAGATCTCTGCGGCTTTCTTAGAAAAGACTGCAAAATCTGTGTAAGCTGCAGGTAAACCCTCTAGAGATGTAGTTGCTACCACCAGTGGAATGCAAGACCCCTGGCATTTTAAACCACATTGAAGAACCTCCCCTGTTACCCAGTCAATATGTGGGTTGTGTGCTTGCAACCAAGGTAACCCTAAGATTAGAGGAGAGGAAGCAGCCTCAATAATATAAAAGGTTAAATCCTAACAGTGTAAGTTATTAGTGCACAAAGATAAGACCTCCGTCTTTTTAGTCACCAGAACTGACCCTAAAGGTTTTTTATCAACTGCTAATATCCTCATAGGAGGATTTAGAGATGTATGGGGAACACAAAATGTTGCCGCGAAGGCAGCATCCAAAAAATTCCCCTCCACCCCTGAATCCACGAAAGCGGACACCTTGACAGAGCCAGTAGGCCTGGTTAATTTAACCGGTATCAAAATCCTAGAAGTAGACTGGGGAGAGGAAACTTCCTTGCCCAAATGGAGCTCCCCTTCTCCATTTAGGCTTGGAAGTTTTATGGCCTCTTAGGACATTGATTCAGAATCTCCCCACAGTAAATGCAAAGACCCAAAGATCGCCTGCGGGCCTTTTCCTCAGAAGATAGATGCGATATGCCCAGTTGCATGGGTTCATCCTGCGGTAAAGGCACGGAGGGATTAGGAGATTTGACATTGGTAACCACATTCGGAAAAAAAGATTTAATGTTGGTAACCCCGAAATGAGAGGAAGTACCCCTCTCACCCCTTCTCTCCCTCTGTCTTCTATCTACTTGGATGGCAAGAGACATGAGGTCATCCAGATTAATAGATAGAGGGTAGTTAACTAGGCTGTCTTTGACTGAATCAGAAAGCCCAATACGGAACTGACTGCAAAGCGCCATGTCGTTCCACCCAGTTTCCACTGCCCACCGGCGGTGGAAACTGTCTCTTTAAAAAAAACTTTGACTACCTACTTCGGCACTTTAAACCTACCGAGCTACAATGTTAGCCTATGGGGACCTTCCCCATAAGCTTTCTAACCTTTTTTTGATCAAAGGAAAATCCTTCGATCGATGGATTAAAATCGTTTGATCGAACGATTTTTACTTTGATCGTTCTATCAAAGTATTTGCGGAAAATCCTTCGACTTTGATATTCAAAGTCGAAGGATTTTACTTTGATGGTCGGATATCGAGGGTTAATTAACCCTCGATATTCGACCCTTAGTAAATGTGCCCCTAAATGTCTTCTCTTGAGTCCCCATACATTCCTAAACTCTTCCTATGCTCCTCTCAGAGCAATCACTTGATTGCACTCCCCATTACAATTGATATTTTCCACCTTTAAATGTTCTGTCTTACTGCTCCTTACATTTGGAATGCCATCCCCGAATTCATCCATAAAGAATCTTCCTTCAGTCTCTTCAAAGATAAAGTCAAGGACTACCTTTACCTAAAAGGTTTAACTGGGTTAGGGAGCAACCATACTTGTCTCTTTAACACTTACTACTTAATGTTTAATGTAAATGTACTTTATATTATTTGTATTTTTTATTCTAATTAGCCTTGTTTGTTCTATTTATTTAATGACCCTTTATTGTTCTTCTGTATAGAGCTGCATTAAAATCAAAAAATTGTTTCTAAAATCCTAATTGTACCCTAACCTTTAGTTTGTAAACACTAATCCTATTGTACTCTGTAACCCTTGTTTGTTATCCACCATTTATTCCGTTTGTTATTGCTAAGGTAAAGCACTGCGTATCTTGTCGGCGCTATATAAATAAATGATGATAAATGATGATAAAAATGTAGCTGTAAAGCAGGGTATCCCAAACCCAGAACTAACCCCCAAGGTTCCGGGTTTGGCCCACTCTATGCCTATAGCATCCGCCTTTGGCTTCGGGTGGAGCCCTCCGCTACTGAGATGCCACCAGGTCTTATCATGGGAGAACCAAGGAGAAATTTCTGAGCAAGCTAGGGAACCAAGCATGGTGTAGAACGGGAAACAAGGAACATAGTCAAAGCCAGGCCGGGTCGTAAACAGTCAGACAAAGCGGTACCAATTCAAAAGACGAGTCACAGGCCAGGTCAAAACCGAAAGCATAATACCAAAACAGGATCCAAGAGAATAGTTGAAAACACAGCAAAGATCAAAACAGGCAGCAAACTAGATGTAATCAGGGATAGGCATGAACAGTAACAGAACAGTAACGGAACAGTAACACAGTAAAAACACACCCATGAACTATAGAATAGACCTAACGTTGGGCAATGAGCAAAAGGCGCCTGCACCTTTAAATATTTTAATCTCGCGCCAAAGTGCGATGATGTCACATGTGCCGCCACTTCAAAACCAGGAAATGAGTGGCATAGCTTTCTTTTTCACAGAGCGCGCATCGGTGCACTGAAAGGAGGACGCGGCAGCTGTCCCCGTCGCACCCCCACTATCCCACCAGGGTAAGTCCTTACAGTAGCCTGTATAAATACAAATTTACATACATACAAACTCACAAAACTACTGAAGAGTATATATTTGTCACAGCTCCACGAATGAGAAGAACAATGAAAAAATGTCCCTTGCACAATGTCATTTGGTCAAGTGCTGTACCTGGGCCTATTATCTATGGCAGAGCTGTGCATCTCAAGACCCATAGGCAAGCTGTAACCCTACAAGTTATTTTGATAGACCCCCCCCGCCTACCTATGAATTGCATAGATTGATGAAGAATACACCACAATTTTTATAAGGCCCAGGTATATGTAGTATGTCAGCTAATTTTCCCCACTTCATGATGGAAATTGGACAGCGTTGATCAACAATGACTAGCCTTGTCAAAGAAAAGTGAGCATAGCAATTCTATGACCTTGCCTTGCTCGAGTTGAATACAAAAGTGAGCAATTTTCTTCCTTGTTACAATGCACACAAAAACAATTAGAAGCAATTATCATCTATTAGAAAGAAAACAAATGCATTGTGCACGCAAACTGAGCATTTAGGATCCTATAAAAAGCTTTTGCATTGCACTGGTTTTTGTGCCTATTATTTAATGCAGAATAATTCCCTTTATGCTGCTTGAAAAGGTTTTTTTTCTTCTTCATCTTCTTCTTTTCCTTTATTTATAATAGAAAATTAACATTTATACACAAGCATTCTTTTTCCCCTATAATTGTTCTCCCCAACTTAGTTTAACAAGTACAGATAATTGCAGATGTTGATTAATGATTCATACATTTCATTATGTGTAAAAATTGCTAAGTGTGGCTCCCAGTTCACTACTTTTCTCTGATTTCAGTTGCTTAGCAATGCTTATTAAGCAATACAACACCAAGCTTTTTAATTGTGCATATCAAGTGCAACTAGCAATACATCATTAACTAAATTTATGTTAAACATTACACAGTAGCTTACGGTCATTGTACTGATGGTGGTTAAATAGCTAATAATGACTCAGTCACTCAAATTGAAGAGATGCTCATTAATAGAACAGTGTTCAATTCATTCTCATCAGAGTGATGTGATGACAGATGTCCTACAGTACAATATACCAAATGGCACCTGTTCATTTTCCCTTGTTTTAACGTAGTTACTTATTAAAAAAAAACCCTCCTTTCCACCTACAGAATGTGGGAAGAGAATTGTGCACTAATGCATTACAAACATATGTGGAAGCCTAGATATTGAAGATTTTATTTAAGTGGTTGAGGAGGTTTTTGAAACCACGATGCAACTCTGTTTGAGGAATGTAATAAAAGTCAGTAATATATTCACAATTGCAAAAGTTATGTGCCTTTGCACAAACAAATTTTAACTGGACAACTCCATGTCATACTTACCAGGACAGCACCCCCCCCCCCCAGTGCTCCCATCAGAAGGATCCTCCCAACCCCACCCCCCAATCTGGTGGGTTTTTTTTCCTTCTGCTTCAGTAGCAAAATTTCTTTTTATCCTTGGGGAAGTATTAGGGCTTGCTGGAAAGCATCCTAGGGACTGGGGTTTTGGTCCTTGTGATCTATTTCCCCCTAAGCACATTACATCATGTATGGAGTTTTCAGTGTTTCATCATCTAGATCAGGTAGGCACAGTGTTACTGTGGCTAATATCACTGGTTTGTCCTTGACCCATGTGCCCTCCAGGCCTGATTATAACCTGTCTGGTGGCAAGTACTATGTCCCCCCATCCGTGTGCCTACCTGGGCATGTCTAAAAAGTGTCCACCGGCATTGGGGTGAATGGCCCCTACACATCTTATGATTTTTACAGAGGGGGAGGGGGCGGTGGCAGTTAGTTAAGGGTAATCTGTTGGAATCCCAGGGTTGCCTTGGGGAGTGGGGTTAGCAGACAGTGTGGTGAAGAATGTTTAGAAAGTGATCCTTATGGCCTCCTTCTTTTTTTCCCCTATACTGGGATAATATTTTTTTCTTCTGAAGGAATTAAAGTTTCAGAGCTGCCTCTCTCACAAGTCTTTCCCAAGGTTGAGGTAATTTATATAAAAAAAATCATAAAATCCTGGGGCCTTTAATATGCTGGCAGTTAAAACTATGCTTAATCTTAGAATGCTATCCTGATGCTGGATTCTCTTAACTCTTAAGAATGGATGAGCCAGATTGGCCATTGGGGGAATGGTGAAGCTGCAATGCTGATCTGTACGTTCTGTGAGCAGTGATAATGTAATGCTGATCTTCAAGTTCTGGAAGCAATGTTAATACAATGCTGGTCTCCATATTATGTGAGCAGTGTTAATGCAATGATGATCTGCAGGTTCTGAGAATAGTGTTAATGCAATGCTGATCGGCATGTTCTGTAAGCAGTGTTAAAACAATTCTGGTCTGCAGGTTCTATGAGTAGTGATTAGGGATGTAGCGAACGTCGGAAAAAAAGTTCGCGAACATATTCGCGAACTTGCGCAAAAACGCGAGCGGTTCGCGAACGGTTCGCGAACCCCATAGACTTCAATGGGAAGGCGAACTTTAACATCTAGAAAAGACATTTCTGGCCAGAAAAATGATTTTAAAGTTGTTTAAAGGGTGCAACGACCTGGACAGTGGCATGCCAGAGGGGGATCAAGGGCAAAAATGTATCTGAAAAATCTGCCTGTGTGTGCTTGGAAGAGATAGTGTAGGGGGAGAGCTGTTAGTGATTTCAGGGACAGATGATAGTAAGTTTGCTGGCTAGTAATCTGCTTGATACTGCTCTGTATTGGAGGGACAGAAGTCTGCAGGGATTTGAGGGACATTTTAGCTTAGGTAGCTTTGCTGGCTAGTAATCTACTGTTCTCTTTAAACAACTGCCATACGTTGACCTTGTAGGCATTGTTTGCCCAGTTTTTTTGGACGCAGCCACTGAAGCACAGTTGCCAGAAAAAATATGCCATATAAATGCTGAAAATAGTCATTTTTCGCCATACGTTGACCTTGTAGACATTGTTTGCCCAGTTTTTTTGGACGCAGCCACTGAAGCACAGTTGCCAGAAAAATTATGCCATATAAATGCTGAAAATATAAATTTTTTTGGTTGCAGCCACTGAAGCACAGAGGCCAGAAAAATTATGCCATATAAATGCAGAAAATATGCATTTTTTTGGTCGCAGCCACTGAAGCACAGTTGACAGAAAAATTATGCCATATAAATGCTGAAAATATAAACTTTTTTGGTTGCAGCCACTGAAGCACAGAGGCCAGAAAAATTATGCCATATAAATGCAGAAAACATGCATTTTTTTGGTCGCAGCCACTGAAGCACAGTTGACAGAAAAATTATGCCATATAAATGCTGAAAATATAAATTTTTTTGGTTGCAGCCACTGAAGCACAGAGGCCAGAAAAATTATGCCATATAAATGCAGAAAATATGCATTTTTTTGGTCGCAGCCACTGAAGCACAGTTGCCAGAAAAAATATGCCATATAAATGCTGAAAATAGTCATTTTTTGCCATATACGTTGAGTCAACGTATGGCAAAAAATGACTATTTTCAGCATTTATATGGCATATTTTTTCTGGCCTCTGTGCTTCAGTGGCTGCGGCCAAAAAAACTGGGCAAACAATGCCTACAAGGTCAACGTCGTTGACCTTGTAGGCATTGTTTGCCCAGTTTTTTTGGCCGCAGCCACTGAAGCACAGAGGCCAGAAAAAATATGCCATATAAATGCTGAAAATAGTCATTTTTTTGGTCGCAGCCACTGAAGCACAGTTGCCAGAAAAATTATGCCATATAAATGCTGAAAATATAAATTTTTTTGGTTGCAGCCACTGAAGCACAGAGGCCAGAAAAATTATGCCATATAAATGCAGAAAATATGCATTTTTTTGGTTGCAGCCACTGAAGCACAGAGGCCAGAAAAATTATGCCATATAAATGCAGAAAATATGCATTTTTTTGGATGCAGCCACTGAAGCACAGTTGCCAGAAAAAATATGCCATATAAATGCTGAAAATAGTCATTTTTTGCCATACGTTGACCTTGTAGACATTGTTTGCCCAGTTTTTTTGGTTGCAGCCACTGAAGCACAGAGGCCAGAAAAAATTAAACCAGTAGGGTTTGCACCCTAGTTTGTAACGGTGGCGGAGGGAGGAGGAGGACGCTAAAGGACAGCTGTGTGTGGAGTCATGAGGCTTGAAGAGAAGGACAGCTGCATAGAAGTCAGAACAAGTCTTCCGGCGTGCAGTAACCCTCCGAGATCCACCCCTCATTCATTTTAATAAAGGTCAGGTAATCGACACTTTTGTGACCTAGGCGAGTTCTCTTCTCAGTTACAATCCCTCCTGCTGCACTGAAGGTCCTTTCTGAGAGCACACTTGAGGCTGGGCAAGACAAGAGGTTCATGGCAAATTGTGACAGCTCTGGCCACAGATCAAGCCTGCGCACCCAGTAGTCCAGGGGTTCATCGCTCCTCAGAGTGTCGATATCTGCAGTTAATGCCAGGTAGTCCGCTACCTGCCGGTCGAGGCGTTCTTTGAGGGTGGATCCAGAAGGGTTGTGGCGCTGCCTTGGACAGAAAAACATTTGCATGTCTGACGTTACAGACTGGCCAAAGGGCTTTGTCCTTGCAGGTGTGCTCGTGGCAGGATTACTGGCACCTCTGCCCCTGGAATGTTGATGAGTTCCTGAAGTGACATCACCCTTAAAAGCATTGTACAACATGTTTTGCAGGCTGGTTTGTAAATGCCGCATCTTTTCGGACTTGTGGTATGTTGGTAACATTTCTGACACTTTATGCTTGTACCGAGGGTCTAGTAGCGTTGCGACCCAGTACAGGTCCTTCTCCTTAAGCCTCTTGATACGGGGGTCCTTCAACAGGCATGACAGCATGAAAGACCCCATTCTCACAAGGTTGGATGCAGAGCTATCCATCTCCGCTTCCTCATTATCAAGGACTGCATCATCCACGGTCTCCTCCCCCCAGCCACGTACAAGACCAGGGGTCCCCAAAAGGTCACCACTAGCCCCCTGGGAAGCCTGCTCCTGTTGGTCCTCCTCCTCCTCCTCCACAAAGCCACCTTCCTCCTCTGACTCCACTTCTGGCACCTCTCCCTGCGTTGCAGCAGGAGCCTGGGTTCGTTCTGGTGATTCCGACCAGAAATCGTGCGCTTCCAGCTCCTCGTCACGCTGGTCTACAGCCTCATCTGTCACTCGTCGCACGGCACGCTCCAGGAAGAAAGCGAAGGGTATTAGGTCGCTGATGGTGCCTTCGGTGCGACTGACCATATTTGTCACCTCTTCAAAAGGTCGCATGAGCCTGCAGGCATCGCGCATAAGCACCCAGTAACGGGGGAAAAAAATCCCCAGCTGTGCAGATCCAGTCCTACCACCCAGTTCAAAAAGGTACTCGTTGACGGCCCTTTGTTGTTGCAGCAGACGTTCCAACATAAGGAGCGTTGAATTCCAGCGAGTCTGGCTGTCAGAAATCAAACGCCTGACTGGCATGTTGTAGCGCTGCTGAATGTCAGCAAGGCGTGCCATGGCTGTGTAGGAACGTCTGAAATGGGCCGACACCTTTCTGGACTGGGTGAGAACGTCCTGGAATCCTGGGTACTTGGAGACAAAACGTTGGACTATTAAATTTAACACATGTGCCATGCAGGGCACATGTGTTAAATTGCCTAGTCTCAACGCTGCCAACAGATTGCTTCCATTGTCACACACCACTTTTCCGATCTGCAGTTGGTGTGGGGTCAGCCACCGATCGGCCTGTGACTGCAGAGATGACAGGAGTACAGATCCGGTATGGTTTTTGCTTTCCAGGCACGTCATCCCCAAGACAGCGTGACAACGGCGTACCTGGCACGTCGAATAGCCTAGGGGGAGCTGGGGGTGCACAGGTGTGGAGGAGGAGAAGGAGGACCCAGCAGCAGAGTAAGAAGAAGAAGAAGACGAGGTAGAGAGCGATGGAGGAGTAGAGGTGGTGGCAGAACCGCGTGCAATCCGTGGCGGTGACACCAACTCCACTGTTGTTGTTGAGCTACCCATTCCCTGCTTCCCAGCCATTACCAAGTTCACCCAGTGGGCAGTGTAGGTGACATACCTGCCCTGACCATGCTTGGAGGACCATGCGTCAGTAGTCATATGGACCTTTGGCCCAACACTAAGTGACAGAGATGCGGTAACTTGGCTCTGCACATGTTGGTACAGGTGTGGTATTCCCTTTTTAGAAAAAAATTGCGGCTGGGTACCTTCCACTGCGGTGTCCCAATTGCTACAAATTTGCGGAAGGCCTCAGAGTCCACCAGCTGGTATGGTAAAAGCTGGCGGGCTAAGAGTGCAGACAAGCCAGCTGTCAGACGCCGGGCAAGGGGGTGACAGTCAGACATTGGCTTCTTACGCTCAAACATGGCCTTCACAGAAACTTGGCTGGTGGCAGATGACTGGGAATGGGAACAGGTGGTCAAGGTGGAAGGCGGAGTGGAGGGTGGTTCAGACGGGTCAAGGAGAGCAGAGGTAGAGCAGTAAGATGCTGGACCAGAAGGAGTGTGGCTTTTAGTTTGCCTGTTGCCTTTGAGGTGTTGCTCCCAAAGTGCTTTGTGCTTGCCGCTCATGTGCCTTCGCATAGAAGTTGTACCTATGTGGCTGTTGGGCTTACCAAGGCTCAGTTTCTGACTGCACTCATTGCAAATTACAATGCTTTTGTCAGAGGCACACACATTAAAAAAATCCCACACTGCTGACTTTTTGGAAGTGTGCGATCTGGCGGTAACAGTAGAAGTTGGCGGAGTTGGCGGTATTGGCGGCAATGGCGGGTGCGTTGGCCGGCTGAACACAGGTGCCGATACATGTTGTTGCCCTGCTGATCCCTGCGGGCTGTCCTCCCTGCTTCTTCTAAGTCTTATTCTCCTACTGCCTCTCTGACTCTCCGTCTCTCCATCTGAACTACCCTCCTCTTGCTCTCTTCTACTAGGCACCCACAAAACATCAATCTCCTCATCATCATTCTCCTCAGATGCATCAATTTCTTCTGACACATCACAGAAGGAAGCAGCAGCGGGGACCTCCTCCTCATCACTCATTATGTCCATCTCTATCGTGTTCTCTGCCAGAATTAAATCTGGTGTAAGGTCCTCATCTCCTTCATCTTCTTCTGGCAATAATGGTTGCGCATTACTCAGTTCAAGAAACTCATTGGAAAATAACTCCTCTGACCCCAGTGAAGAAGGGGCACCGGTGGTGGAGGAAGTGTTACGTGGGGTGGCCATAGCAGTGGAGGATGAGGAGGATGTTGTGGTAAAGTTAGAAACGGTAGAGGATGGGGTGTGCTGTGTAAGCCAGTCAACTACCTCTTCAGCATTTTGGGAGTTCAGGGTCATTGGCTTTTTAAAACTGGGCAATTTGCTAGGGCCACAGGATTGCATAGCAGCACGGCCCTAGCACGGCCTCTGCGTGGCGGCCTGCCTTTGCCTGGCATTATTTTTAAAAAAACAACAACAACAACAAAAACTCAGTTGGTTTTTCTGGAAACGATAATACACACAGCTAGATGGCGGGTTGAAGAAAACACTGTGCAAATAATGCCTACAAAGTCAACGTATACACTACTACAGCGGTGGATACGGATTACGTAAAATATATGAATGCTGCTTGAAAAAAAGTAACTCAAGTGGTTTTTCTAGAGACGATAATATTATCAATATTTAGACAAAATGTGAACAAGGTCACACAGCTCGATGGCGGGTTGAAGAAAACAGTGTGCAAATAATGCTACAAGGTCAACGTATACACTACTACAGCGGTGGATACGGATTACGTAAAATATATGAATGCTGCTTGAAAAAAAGTAACTCAAGTGGTTTTTCTAGAGACGATAATATTATCAATATTTAGACAAAATGTGAACAAGGTCACACAGCTCGATGGCGGGTTGAAGAAAACAGTGTGCAAATAATGCCTACAAGGTCAACGTATACACTACTACAGCGGTGGATACGGATTACGTAAAATATATGAATGCTGCTTGAAAAAAAGTAACTCAAGTGGTTTTTCTAGAGACGATAATATTATCAATATTTAGACAAAATGTGAACAAGCTCACACAGCTCGATGGCGGGTTGAAGAAAACACTGTGCAAATAATGCCTACAAGGTCAACGTATACACTACTACAGCGGTGGATACGGATTACGTA
Source organism: Xenopus laevis (assembly GCF_017654675.1). NCBI lineage: Eukaryota > Metazoa > Chordata > Amphibia > Anura > Pipidae > Xenopus > Xenopus laevis. Next base: position 63,951,018 of record NC_054372.1, on the reverse strand, counting down.
AAATATATGAATGCTGCTTGAAAAAAAGTAACTCAAGTGGTTTTTCTAGAGACGATAATATTATCAATATTTAGACAAAATGTGAACAAGGTCACACAGCTCGATGGCGGGTTGAAGAAAACAGTGTGCAAATAATGCCTACAAGGTCAACGTATACACTACTACAGCGGTGGATACGGATTACGTAAAATATATGAATGCTGCTTGAAAAAAAGTAACTCAAGTGGTTTTTCTAGAGACGATAATATTATCAATATTTAGACAAAATGTGAACAAGCTCACACAGCTCGATGGCGGGTTGAAGAAAACACTGTGCAAATAATGCCTACAAGGCCAACGTATACACTACTACAGCGGTGGATACGGATTACGTAAAATATATGAATGCTGCTTGAAAAAAGTGACTCCGGTGTTTTTTCTGGAGACGGTAATATTATGGATATTTAGACAGAATGGGAACAAGGTCACACAGCTCGATGGCGGGTTGAAGAAAACAGTGTGCAAATAATGCCTACAAGGCCAACGTATACACTACTACAGCGGTGGATACGGATTACGTAAAATATATGAATGCTGCTTGAAAAAAGTGACTCCGGTGTTTTTTCTGGAGACGGTAATATTATGGATATTTAGACAGAATGGGAACAAGGTCACACAGCTCGATGGCGGGTTGAAGAAAACAGTGTGCAAATAATGCCTACAAGGCCAACGTATACACTACTACAGCGGTGGATACGGATTACGTAAAATATATGAATGCTGCTTGAAAAAAGTGACTCCGGTGTTTTTTCTGGAGACGGTAATATTATGGATATTTAGACAGAATGGGAACAAGGTCACACAGCTCGATGGCGGGTTGAAGAAAACAGTGTGCAAATAATGCCTACAAGGCCAACGTATACACTACTACAGCGGTGGATACGGATTACGTAAAATATATTATGGCTGCTTGAAAAAGTGACTCCGGTGTTTTTTCTGGAGACGGTAATATTATGGATATTTAGACAGAATGTGAACAAGGTCACACAGCTCGATGGCGGGTTGAAGAAAACAGTGTGCAAATAATGCCTACAGGGCAAATAATGCCTAAAAGGTCAACTTATACACTACTACAGCGGTAGTAAAATAAAAAAAAGTAAAATAAAAAAAAATGAATATTAAAAAAAAAAAATTAAAGTTGGTGCTGCTGAACTACTAGGAGCAGCAGATTAGCACACCAGTCCCACTCCCCAACACTGCTAGACTAATAGCACTGGGCTCTTATAGTAGTAGTAGTAGTAGTAGTAGTAAAACAACAAAAAAATAAATAAAAGCAGTCCTTACAAGGACTACTGTTATTGCAGCAGTCAGCAGATGAGATCAGAAGCAGGACAGCTGCCCACTGCAGCTACATACAGAGCACTGCAGTAGAAGGTAGATTACTAGCCAGCAAAGCTACCTAAGCTTAAATGTCCCTCAAACCCCTGCAGACTTCTGTCCCTCCAATAACAGAGCAGTATCAAAACGATTACTAGCCAGCAAACTTTCAACTGTCCCTGAAATCACTAACAGGCAGCAGCTCTCTCCCTACACTATCTCTTCAGCACACACAGGCAGAGTGAAAAAACGCTGCAGGGCTTCGGTTTTTATAGGGAAGGGGAGTGGTCCAGGGGAGAGCTTCCTGATTGGCTGCCATGTACCTGCTGGTCTGGGGTGAGAGGGCAAAAAAAAGCGCCAACAATGGCGAACCCAAAATGGCGAACGTCGCGCGACGTTCGCGAACTTCCGGCGAGCGCGAACACCCGATGTTCGCGCGAACAAGTTCGCCGGCGAACAGTTCGCGACATCTCTAGTAGTGATAATGCAATACTAGTCTGCATGTTCTGTGAGCTATTGTAATACAATGCTGGTCTGTATGTTCCATGAGCAGCGTTAATGCAATGATGATCTGCAGGTTCTGAGAACAGTGTTAATACAATGCTGGTCAGTATGTTTTGTGAGCCTACTTAATGCAATGCTGATCTGTATGTTCTGTGAGCAGTGTTAAGGCAATGCTGGTCTGCATGATAAGTGAGCAATGGTAATACATTGCTGGTCTGTATGTTCTGTGAGCAATGCAAATGTAATGCTGATCTGTATGTTCGGTGAGCAGTGATAATACAATGTTGGTCTGCATGTTCTTTGAGCAACAGCTGTAGGTAATAAGGTAATTACTTTGGAGGTCAGTGTTCAGGTGCAGTTAATGAGCATGTCCCCATCCACTCCCTGCCTTAGCAGCTTAGATTTATTCTCAGAAGCATTGGGTAAGATTTCTATGTTACAGTAAAGGTTTGTTAGTTAAATTAACATGTACTTCTTTTACTCTGCTTTCTGATTCTAGCTAGCTTAGATGCCATATCATACACTTGCTTAATGTAGCAGCTAAGACTGGCTTAAAGGCAGCAGCCAAGTTAGGTATCGGTATTATGAACTTTAAATGCAGCAGCGGTGCTGGGAATAATTATTATCCTCTTACATACAGTAGTCAATAATGGCTTAAAGGAACAGTAACATCAAAAAATAAAAGTGTTTTAAAGTAATGAAAATATAATGCCGTGTTGCCCTGCACTGGTAAAACTGCTGAATTTGCTTAAGAAACGCTACTATTGTTTATATAAATAAGCTGCTGTGTAGCAATGAGGGCAGCCATTCAAAGGAGAAAAGGCACAGGATACACAGCAGATAGCAAATAAGCTCTGTCTGTCTAATAGTATTATCTGTTATCCATTAGTTAACCTGTGCCATATAGCCGTTATTCAATTTCTGCCATTGCTCCACAGCAGCTTGTTTACATGAACTATAGTTATGTTTCTGAAGCAAACAGATCAGTTTTTTCTTGAGCAAAAAAAAAACAGATCAGTTTTACCAGTGCAGGGCAACAGTACATGATATTTTCATTACTTTAAAACACTTTGCATTTTTTGGTGTTACTGTTCCTTTAAGGGACTCTGCTCCGGTAAGTATGACCCAACCAATATATGAATTATAGTAATCTGGTAACTGATGTAGACATATATCTTGTCCAAATGGATTGGCTAAGGCCAATTCTGAATTATACAAAGGTTATGTAGTATTTAGGATTGTACACTTGTGTATCACAAAGGTCAATATAGGCATGTGTAGATGTGTACTGGTTTGAGAGTAGTGGTCAATTTGGTTTAAAATCCATATGGCTATACTGCACAGGTACACTAATGGCACAGTCAAACAGCAGGTAGGTATTGTACAATTGCAGTATTATAACGGCTAACTTGTAGGCCACAACCATTTGGGTATATGTGGTCCATATTTTTTTTTACATTTAGAACTGTAGGCTGGTGGAGAAGTCACTAATTAGAATAAGGGTTCTATGACTGGACTTTATGTGTGCTTATTTTGAAAATAAGTTATATACTGTATCCTGCTTTTTGAGATAAGGTAGGTCTTGGGCTGAAGATGTATATAGATTGTAAGATATGGGTGTCTAAAGGGAACGATATTGTGTGTATTTCACCAGCATTAAGCTGGTGAAATAAAAACTCCAGGGAAAACTGTATTGCTGGAGCTAGTAAAGCTGTAACTGTGAACCGGCTCAGTTAAAGCTGGATTATGGGTCCCTGGAGTGGATGGAAGAGAGCAGGGTGGGCTTCCATCCCTTGCTCCATGTAAGAGTTTTGCAGCTGCCAAGCTAAAGGCAGTTAGAGTTAATTAAAGATAGTTAAAAGGAGGTGTTGGAGCAACACCTCAGTGCTGCTGATGCTTCCTGATAGAGACCTCCTGGAGTGAAGGAGGGTGAGGGGCCACATGTGCTTGTGAGCCCCAGGGAACAAGAGTGATTCCCCTGAGCTGGAGAGAGGACCAGGGAAACCATTCCCAGGAGACAAGAGTGTCTCAAGTGTGCCCAGAGAGGATTCTGGGATTTGTGGTCCGCTGAAAGCCATTGAGGGCTAAACTCAACTGTGAGTAAACTGAACACCAGTGAGGGTGTGAAGCAGGAATGTTATTGCTATGATGTGAAGCATATGTGATTCCCCATGTAAAGCCAGCGGGCTGAAGATTTTGTGTTTTGTGCAAATAAAAGCCAGCAAAGCAGCAATTTGAACTCTTTAAGGTGGTCAGTCTCCATTTATGTGCTGAAATCTGTGCTGGGGAATTGGGTTTTGCTACCGGAAGCTCACAAGGTATATAGATATTGATTCAGCAAGGATTCTAATAATGCCACAGCCTGGGCCTCGGACAGATAACGTATTACTCATTGGGAGTGGTAAATGTTCCATGTGTTCTGATGATAAACCAAGGGTTCAACTCATTATCTGACCTCAGTCCAAAAGACAGTGGGCACATCAGTCAGCAGTGCAAATTTTAGTTACTTTTGGATGCACTGCCTCATGGTTTTAGAGCCTTGCTATGAGGTATACTATAGCACAGACCTATCCAGGTTGTCTCAAGTACAACAGGGGTCCAGACAGATCACTGAGAATATACTTATGGGCCATATTAGATTAATGGTTGCCATATAGAGCTGCTGTAAAATTAGGTACACACCATCAATGCGGCTGTGGTCGCAGACTCATTACGGATTAAAACAAAAAAGGCAGTTATTATCCACAGGGTCATTATAACAAGTTATTATTTCTTTCATGTTAACCCTTATTGTTGACAGGAGGCAAGCAATTATGGCATGCTGGATTTTTTTTTAAGGTCTAAAGTATGTTACTTTGTGTTTTGCCTTTCAGACCACCATAGACTGGCCTGGCTGGTTGGGGTTGGTATCCTTTAGGTAACCTTCAGGACAGGATGTTTATAAAATTTTTCTTATTGAGGTTATACTTCTGGTTGAAGGCCTTTAGGCAAGGCCCTGGTTATGGCATGTCTTAACTACGGGCTTGGATATTCAAGTATAGTTAGTATGGGTGTTCCATTCCAGATCTTGGAGACTTAAGAATGGTCTTGATGAACTGTCCATTTTCCAGGCTGGAGCCCTAGGATAAGAAAGTAATTCATCTCTAACATTATTGTATTTGTTAGTTGTTAGTATACTTCCATGAGTTTGTCAATTTCTTTCCTATCGGGTTGACTCGTGGGAGCACACCAAACATTTTGGTTCTAGGCCCAATCTATTGGATATAATAACTTCAATTAAGTCCAGGTCATGTCCGTGAAGGCTCAAGAGGACTGTATCATAGCAAGGTTATGCAAATCTGCATGTAATTATGGGCACGCATATCCTTAATACTATCCAGACTCTGTGTTACTCTGCGTTACTATCTGCTTCTCTTTAAGTGGAGTTAGTTCTCTCCTTTTAGGTGGACGTGTCATGCTTGCTTCACACTCAGTATCATTACTTTGGCGTGGGTTTGGCTTCTAAAGAGTCTTATTTCTTTATCTGGCAATCCATTTCCTCAGAAGAAATAGAGTTCACAGGTTTTCTACATGGTAATTTCTGTCCACCTGTGGAGGTTTCATTCTTGTGAGTTTTATCTGGAATAGATTACACTCGTATTGGTGTTCTGATTCTGCTTTCCTCTTGATAAAATTACGAAAGTAACTACATGAAAAATGTGTCTGTTTGTACTAAGTATGATTCAGAAAAATGAAATCACTCTCAGTCTTGCTGATGCTAACACTGGTTTGGGGCAGGCGGATGATTTCAAGGGTCCAGCCAAAGATTTGGCAGGGTGGTGATATTCTAGGGGCGTTTCAATTACTTTAAAGTTGGAGCTATAATGTGGCGATCAGCGATTGGCTGATAGCTGTTTCAATCTCAGGTAATCCTGTCTGGTTTTCCCAATTTGGAAAAACAGGCAGCCCTTCCAAATACCGGCCTGTCTGGATCAAAACCATACAGGTGGCAACCAAAGCGTAAATCTAACAGGATGTATTTAAACAAGAGCACTGCAGTGTACATATCCATGGTATCCACAAATTGGAGAATAAGCTATTGAAAATAACCCCAAACAATATTGTATGGAATATAAATATATCCAAAAAACCTAACAAATGCGAACAATGGGTAGCCAACCTCTGTGCAAAGCTGTTTGCAGAACTAAATGTTCTAAATGTAAATGTATTCTCTGGGATTGTTCTGGTTTTGGATCCTTCCAGCCTGATATGATATGATTTGACTGTCTATTATTAAAGGTATGAGATCTATTACCCAGAATGCTTGAGACCATTAACTCTTTATATAAATCTTTATAAGATAAACATTGTTTTTAGCATGTAAAACTACTGGTATGAACTGGGCCACTGATGTGACTTCTTATATGGACAGTGAGAAAGGCTAACCAATAATAATAGACACATCTTGGTCCATCTTATTTACAATTGCAATTACCAACGTTGCAAAATTTGATCAGGATTTCTGGATAAATAAATATATATTCCTTGTCCTCTTTCTTTCCATTATTGCTAATACAATCTATTTTGGGGAAGCGGAATAAACAGATGGATGTATGAGACCACTGTTTTCTTTTTTTAAGTATGAGGAAAGCAGAATCAGAATGCCAATTTAAGGCTGCTAAATATGTCACTATTTGATATGTTTTATTGGAAAATATAAAACGAAATGATTGTACATTTGAAGTGCGTCAAAGGTCCTAGAAATGTTGAGTAACGATACATTGACATAATTTGCAACACATGCGCTTGATAAAAGACCCAGGGAGGAACTTCAGTATCAGAAAACTGATATAAAATTACATGTCTGGAGATGCACTCTGGATATAAGCTTTCTCCCAGGCAACTATACAGAAGGTGCTAAATTGGCTTATATCTGTTATTATTTTATTTTTTTTATCACACATTCGTATAGAACATTTTCATATTGCTGCAATGCCACACTGTTACTGCACAGATGAATTCAGAGGTTTTGTAGGTTTAGTACAATATAAGCAATTCTTTGGTTCATGATATCTTTGCTATTTTTTCCTACTGTATGCAGCTATTCAGTGTAAATTATAAAAAGGCACATTAGATTATTAATATTGTCTTGTGAATGAAGCTATCCTTCTCCAGCCAATTTCTTTGGCTCATACATATTTAATGTCTTTATAACACCTGCATTTTTTTCCTCATTGTAGCAATGAGTCTAGGAAAATGTTCTTTTTTGACTAAATACAATTTTGGAAGTACTACTACTGCTATATACTAGATCTGCAAGAATATGCCTGTACCCTTCTTTACAATTTATCTGTATTATACTACCATCTCTATTAAAAGACATACAGTATATGAAATATGTTACTACTACAACAGAAGGCAGTTTTCATCATTGACTGCCTATATACATTTTAGTTGAAGAGAATAGAAGGTGAAAAAATATTTGTGCGGATACAGTAGAAACCCAGTTCAAAAGTAAAAGTGGGCCCCAGAGAAATCGTGCGCCAGATGTCTGAGAACATAAGGTGAAACATGGGCTAAGGTGAGAGTGCTCAGTGAAGTACTTTGAAGGTAAGAGAAATGACTTTACATGTGAAGATAATGGGAGGCATAAGAAAGACCTTAGAAGTGCCACTGGGTAGAAATTTTGAAGAAAATGAAAATATCTTAGTAGTCATGTTTATGATGCATTGTATAGGGGAATATAGAAACACCAGAGAGAAGTGACTGTTGCATCACGGATGCATATACAGTGGGGTTTATTTATAAACACTGGGCAAATTTGCAAATTTTACTGGGGGGTGCCCAACATAAAGACACCCACAGTTTCCTTGCCCTTTAAAGTTGCTAAACTATATTGATGAATTTGCACAGGAATCAGGGTAGATAAATGTTAATAATTAAAAACGTCCCTGTCTCTCAGAGACTGCCTGCAATATGAACTATCTTTTTGATGTCTGATTCTTGAATTAGCCTTAATGGTTTAAATGCCAGAAAATTCCCTAAGTTGAACCAAAAAAACTGCTGGCATGGGTGATTAAACAGTCACTATTTGACTTACCACTACTAGATTTGTCTTGAAAATGTTTGGGGAAATTTACTAAATGTAACAAAATTTATTTTTTTTTCATTGAAAGTGAACTAAGTCGGTAAAAAACTCTATGGACTAAAGGTACTTGTATTTAATGGTTGAAGTTACCAGTATTTCAATTATTCTGTCTACCAGCTTTATCAGGAAACTTGACAAAACAGTCTATCCACCACCACTGTGCATGTCTTGTTAATTGTACTTTTTCTTTGTTTTCCAAACTGAAATTCAAATCCAGGGGAAGCTTAAACTGAAAAACTATGGGGGAAAATGTTAAATAATAAAAAAAGGAAAGAGAAAGAAAGAAAGAAAGAAAGAAAGAAAGAAAGAAAGAAAGAAAGAAAGAAAGAAAGAAAGATAATGTCTTTAAAGGGATACTGTCATGGGAAAAAAAAAATTTCAAAACACATCAGTTAATAGTGCTGCTCCAGCAGAATTCTGCTCTGACTTGACAGAGCATGTCTTGTTAATTGTACTTTTTCTTTGTTTTCCAAACTGAAATTCAAACCCAAGGGAAGCTTAAACTGAAAAACTATGGGGGGAAATGTTAAATAATAAAAAAAGGAAAGAAAGAAAGGAAGAAAGAAAGAAAGAAAGAAAGAAAGAAAGAAAGAAAGAAAGAAAGAAAGAGTCTTTAAAGGGATACTGTCATGGGAAGAAAAAAAAAAAATTTAGTGCTGCTCCAGCAGAATTCTGCTCTGAAATCCATTTCTCAAAAGAGCAAACAGATTTTATTATATTCAGTTTTGAAATCTGACATGGGGCTAGACATATTGTCAATTTCCCAGCTGCCCCTGGTCATGTGACTTGTGCTCTGATAAACTTCAATCACTCTTTACTGCTGTACTGCAAGTTGGAGTGATATCACCCCCCCATTTCCCCCCCAGCAGCCTAACAACAGAACAATGGAAAGGTAACCAGATAACAGCTCCCTAACACAAGATAACAGCTGCCTGGTAGATCTAAGAACAACACTCAATAGTAAAAACCCATGTCCCACTGAGACACATTCAGTTACATTGAGAAGGAAAAACAGCAGCCTGCCAGAAAGCATTTCTCTCCTAAAGTGCAGGCACAAGTCACATGACCAGGGGCAGCTGGGAAATTAACAAAATGTCTAGCCCCATGTCAGATTTCTTTTGAGAAATGGATTTCAGTGCAGAATTCTGCTGGAGTAGCACTATTAACTGATGTGTTTTGAAAAAAACATGTTTTCTGATGACAGGATCCCTTTAAGTAGCTTGAGCGTCATGAAAATCCATTGAAGGATCAAATCTGGCCCAAAGGCCTGCAGTTATACAGCCATGTTATAAGGATCTGATTAATGCATGTGATTTAAATTGAGAAAGCCAGTCGAATGACTGGTGAATTGTCTTCAAGAAAAACACAGCAAGTCTAGTTGATTTGACTTATTACTGCAGATATACCTTGGCCTGGATGAATGACCTGGATGAATGAGAATTGTTACAAACATTATCTCATGAAATGGTCATGGTACAAATAGCAATTGCTACTTTAGGTCATCTTAGATTCTTTTGTTCTGGTGGTAAGATTACTGGATAAAGTGTCATCCTGTATATTATTATCTGTTATTCCTGGAAATTTTTCCTTTAGCTGAATTGTCAAGATTTATTTAATTAAGTAACGTTTCAAAATAACACCAACATCAATTAACTTAATACGTTTATGCTGGATATTTACCTAATTTTATGAATATGTATTGCTTAGTTTCTAGTTAATACACAAATATTAGTTGATTTGTTTTCTGCAAAATATCCACAAATGGCATATAATATATATTTACATAAAATGTATTACTGTGCAAACAACATCCGTTGTCATGTCATGGCTATTATTTTGCTTGGTAATACAGAATATCTAAAAGTTACAGGTCTTTTAAAACAACTTAAGGAGCTCTAATTTAATTTAAAACAAAAACACATTACAAATAGGCAGAATCATTAATATATAATATTTAGACCAGTGATCCCTAACCAACATGTTGCTCACCAATGCCATGGATCTTGCTGCCAGTGACCTCAAAGCTTATTCCGGAATTCCTGGCCGGGAGGCAAGTTCAATTGCATACAAATGAGTAGTACTGCTTCCTGTAGGCTGCCAGCCCACATAGGGGCTATCAAATACAATATTACAGCCATTATTTGGCACCCCAGGAACTTTTTTTTTCTCATGCCTGTGTTGCTCCCAAAAGCCTAAAAGGTTGGGGATCCCTGACAATGCATCTCCCACCATGAGAGAAGTTCAGCAGCCCTGCTGTCTGTCCTGAATCTCGAGTGGCTTGATGATAGGAAACAAGCAGGCTGTCGTCTAGCACAAGCAGTAGCAGCATCTTTATCAATCCACTGTTCAGTGCCAGGAGAGAGCCTCCTTTCTTCCTCTTCTAAAAATTCCTGTGCAGTACTCTGGCAAGGTCCTACTGCTTTTGTGAAAAAATAAAAATTAAATTAAAACAAAATAATTCATTATCATTTATCCACTGTTTTGATTCAGAGTAAGGCAAAAAAAAAAAAATCCCAGCCTGAAGCCAGTGCCAATTATGCTTCAAGAGGGAAAAAATTCCTGACTTGACCCCAATGGCAATCGGAAACATTCCCTGGATCAACCATTCGGAATTAATATGAATGAATACAATGCTGATTCTCACATTTACGATGAATAAAGGTACAGAAACCACATTATAGCAGTGTATTCAGGAAACATACACGTTCAATTATAAACAAATAAAAGAGAACATACAAAAGAAAAACTCCTGACATTTCACAAAATATGCAAAAAAGGGGGAGGGTAGGTGGGATGTTTCTACCTGCTCAGAAGATAAGGAAGTGAATTGCTTCTTCCCCTGAAATCACATGCCTGTCTTTCTCAGCCCCCAGGCCCAGCCATCTCCTGCCTTAAAAGAAAACTATACCCCCCAAACAATGTAGGTCTCTATTAAAAGATACTATGTAAAACAGCTCATGTGTAAAACCCTGATTCATGTAAATGAACCATTATCATAATAATATACTTTTTTAGTAGTATGTGCCATTGGGTAATCATAAATAGAAAATTGCCATTTTAAAAAATAAGGGCCGTCCCCTGAGATCGTAAGATTCATTGTGCACACATACAAACCACATGTAAGGTCAACATGAGCCAATTAACAGACAGAGTTCTGCCTTTTGCTTCCTCACTTCTTCCTGTTACAGTTAGTGTTGTAGTATTTCTGGTCAGGTGATCTCTGAGGCAGCACAGATAGAGTCACGAAATGGTGGTTCAAGGCAAGAGATGTAAAAGGGCAATATTTATGTAAATATATATTCCAGTTTGGTAAGATTCTTTAATATGTCATTCAATTTGATATAAACTATCTGTTGTTAAGTATTCATTTTGGGGGTATAGTTTTCCTTTAACTCATGCTAAACATAAACCAGTAGTGATGGGCAAATTTGTCTTTTCGCTTCGCCGCGAACTTCGCGAAAAATTCGCGAAATGTGAATTTTGACGCCAGCGACAATTCGTTGGCGTCAACTTTGACACAGGCGACATTGGACTCCCATTAAAATCAATGGGTGTTCGTTATTTTTCACTGGTGTTGAAAAAACGTTGATGCCGGCGTTGGAATGTTTGTGAAGGTAGTTCTAGTAGCTGCAGCATGATATGAATCAATTTCTCCATCCAAAGAGCTGACATTCTGTATGGCAGCCAGAAGCACAGGTTGTTTTATGTGACCCATAAATAATAAGAAACAGCTGTCATTAGAATTAGATTCAGCTTCACCTGCTTAAGTAGAAATTGAGTGGAAAAGTGGAAAAGTCTCATTGCTAATCTATTCCTTTGATACTGTGATGGTGTTATGCAGATACCAGAATTGAATTAATATGTGCCATTCGAAATATCACCGCCTGTTGTATGAAACAGACCAAAATCTGTGGACATGGATGAAATTTCTTGTAAAGGTCATTTAACCGCAGTAAAGGAAAATATTATATTATTAAAAGAAAGCTTTCAAATGCAAATCCATATCGACTGATTCATTACTGTACATTCCACATACAGGTTTATTTTCTAAAAGGTTGCATTAAATCTCTCTCAATGTTATATGATATGTTCTTCTCAAATCCGATTTCTGCATTTTCACCTTAATGCCACTGGTTGAATGTTATATGCAGCCATAAAATGGCTGTATGTTTAGCAACAATTCTCAGCTATTATTACACTGCCTGTAGAAAAAGCAGCATGTGAGCACCTTGTATTACAAACTGGAATCAAAGTTTCAATGTGAATCACCTTAGTATCGGGGAAAGTTTTGACTGGTGATATTAGTAATGTATAAACAGACTGCCCTCTGCTGGCGACTAGAAGATTAACTAAAGTTGTTGCCAAATACTACCTAAATATAATACTGTATGTGATATTTAAGATTTTGCACATGATTTTTTTAAAAAAAGGGGATTTCTTCCAAATACAGCCTCTGGTCATTTTAAATATTAAACAATTCTAATTTTATGAATTTCTTTTCCCTTACGACTTACTGACTTCTGCTGCCAGAGTAAAAATGAGAGTAGCACTCACCCATAGGTATATCTTCTGCTCCGTTTCAATAACAGGCACTTTCATATTATTTACTCCCTGCCTTAGAAGTGTAAAAATAAGGTGACAAATATGCATGTAGCCTTTACTGAACGTAAATGGGGTTTTCACCTGATGTGACTAACCAAGAAATAAGGGAATGACTGGTACGTATATACTGTATATATCATTATCAATGGAACATACAAGTGTCAGTTTTGGTCAGATTGTCCATGACAGCGATCACCACTTAGCCAGCCCAGTGATCTCAACCCACATTTTGTAGTTGATCTGAAAATGAAGATAATGGCAGGGTAGTAGTGACCCCCACTTACTTTTGACAATTATTTTTGGAGATACTCCTGTCTCTTCACCAAACCAAATGAAAATCATGCTTGTTATAACCATCCTGTCCACTTCAAAGTTTCTAAATAGACAGTAAAAAGGAATTGTCCTTATGCTGAAACGTATTATAACAAAACAATACCTTCCTCACACAGCCGCATTTTTACTCTTAGGGGCACATTTATCAGGGGTCGAATATCGAGAGTTAATTAACCCTCGAATTCGACCATCGAATTTAAATCCTTCGAATTCGAATATTCGAACGATATTCAAAGTGATTGATCAAAGGATTTTTCTTCGATCAAAAAAAGGTTAGAAAAGTGATGGGGAAGGTCCCCATGGCTAACATTGTACCTTGGTAGGTTTAAACTGCCGAAGTATGTAGTCAAAGTTTTTTTTAAAGAGACAGTACTTAGACTATCGAATGGTCGAATTGTCGAACGATTTTTAGTTCGAACCATTCGAATCGAAGTCGTAGTCGAAGGTCGTAGTAGCCTATTCGATGGTCGAAGTACCCCAAAAAATACTTCCAAATTCTAAGTTATTTTCATTCAAATCCTTCACTCGAGCTTCGTAAATGTGCCCCTTAGATATTTTGTAGCACATTAAAAATAAACTTAATAAACATACATAAGCTTAAAGGGGACCTGTCATCACAAGAAAGTATTCCAAATTCTATTGTATTATGTTAAACGTTACTTACACTATATACATTATTTCAATCTTGTTTCCTTTAGCCTGGGGAATAACAATCAAAGCCAGAAGGCATGTGCTATTTTGTAAACATTGTTACGGTATTAAGTGAAGCTTTGCATTATTCCAAAATGTTCTTTATGTGACAGAATTGGCGACCTGATTCACATGTTGATACATTGAAATTACAAAATTAGATGGTGAGATTGTGAGGAGTACAGTGACGTCTAGGAAGTGTAGAATGGCAATTAAAAGTAATTGCCTGGCGGGGCTCTATGTTTAAGGCATTGAGGTGGGGTAGGCAATTAATGTTCGACAGCTGAGATTTTTAAAAGTGTTTATAACAGGTATGGGTGTTTAACTTAAAAAAAATGTTTCATGTTCAATTTGAAAAGGACTTTTATTACTCAGACTTTTTATATCTGGGTGTCAGTTCCTCTTTAAACATAACATAGGTTGCCTGGGAGTGTATCATACCCTCCAACCAATTTCAATAAAGCTGGCTTAAGATTGGAATATATGGTTTGTCCATTTCTTCCAGCATCTTTCCAAGGTCTATAAATCAGAGTATGAAAATTAGTAGAAAAATGTAGTCACATTCTGTATTTATCCTCTTGTACAATATCTATATGTGAAAGAACCCCCCCCCCCAAAAAAAAAAAAACACAGCAGCACAAACCAATAAGCATTGGTTACTTAATACAAATAGTTTCTTTACATTAATAATTAAACCTGTGTTTTACAATGGAATATCCATTAAACTAAATCTATTAATTACAGTCATTGTAACCCAGGTTATGGAAGATTTATTAGTTGTAGTGATGCTTAACCTCAGTTTCATATTATAGGCAGAGAAACCTAGTTACGATGAGATGGGTTAAAACGGCCAAAAAGCCTTTCACAATACAAGCCATGCAGTGTAAAGCCTTCTGAAATCAGATGGCATTGGCATGCCTCATGCTACACAGAGCACCGTCTTCATAAAATACGATTTTAACTCCTACATAAGGCATTATGCCATAATGGGATCCCCAACCTTTTTCACCCGTGAGCAACATTCGGATGTAAAAAGAGTTGGGGAGCAACACAAGCATAAAAAATGTTCCTGGATGGAGCCAAATAAGCACTGTGATTGGCTATTGGTAGCCCATATGTGGACTAGCAGCCTACAGGAGACTCTGTTTACCATTACACCTGGTTTTTATACAACCAAATCTTGCCTCCAAGCCTGAAATTCAAAAATAAGCACCTGCTTTGAGGCCACTGAGAGCAACACCCAAGGGTTTGGGGAGCAACATGTTGCTCACAAGCTACTGGTTGGGGATCACTGGAAGAGACATGCAAATCACTCCTTTATGTCCCAGTGGCCAACTATGCATCCAGAACCGCTGGTAGCACAGATATAACCTAATAATTAGAACCATACTGTATATCCAACATTGCAGACAGCCTGTTTCGAACTTGTTAGATCTCATCAATGCAATATATATATATATATATATATATATATATATATATATATATATATATATATATATATATATATATATATTACAAAAAAGACCAGCAACACCGAGATAATTTAGTGAAAAATTGTTCGTGTATTAAAATTGCATCCCAATGTGTCGTTTCGGTCAAGGCAACCATGCCTATTTCCCAAACCAATCTATATACCTCACCCCTCTATCAATCGGAAATTACATAATCGCATCCTAGTGCTGTAACATGATAAATATAATAAAACAAATGTGTAACATTATAGCAATACCAGTGCATTCGCTTATTAATAATAATCAATTACATATTATACCTCATAAAATGCTAAAAAATCATGTGCATCTTGGATAAAATAACATTACCGTATATACTCGAGTATAAGCCGAGTTTTAAAGCATCCAAAATATGCTGAAAAAGTCTACCTCGGCTTATACTTGGGTCAGCGGGCAATAGCTGAGATTGCAGTCACTTTTAATCATTCCTACACCAACAGTTCACTTGGGGAGAGACTGCAATATCACACACCGCCCTCTGTTGGTTAAATCAAAGAATAACAGTGCGCCCTCTGTTGGTTATATGAAAGAATAACAGTGACTGCAATATCACACAGCACCCTCTGTTGGTTATATGAAAGAATAACAGTGACTGCAATATCACACAGTGCCCTCTGTTGGTTATATGAAAGAATAACAGTGATTGCAATATCACACAGCGCCCTCTGTTGGTTATATGAAGGATTTACAGTGATGGAAATATCACACAGCACCCTCTGCACATGGTAGTGGGACAATGCACACAGTAATCGGCAATTCTCTGTCACCATCAACTTTGCAAAGAAGTCCAGTTGATCGCTGGGGGGGTCTCTTTGGCGGAATGTGCGCTACTGGGAGACAGGGCTGTAGTTGTGTCTAGGCTTATACTAGAGTCAATAAGTTTTCCCAGTTTTCGTGGTAAAATTAGGTACCTCGGCTTATACTCGGATCGGCCTATACTCGAGTATATACGGTATTCCATAAAGTGCATGTGTTGACCTGGAAACACATCCAGCGAATACTGTATATAAAAATTCTATTAGATTTCAAGTGCATGTGTGTAAAAAATATATACTATGAAAATTTTAAAAACAAGACTATACTTTAGTTACTCCAGTATCACGTCTGGCTACTACGGACCTATCTAACTATATCTTAGTTTATTTATTGATTATTAATACTTCTATACAATTTTTGGTCCAGCCTGCGACATTATATCACTACTTACAGACAGATGTGTCTGCTATAGACTCATAGAATACAACTACTAGTAGCAAAACTTGTTTCAATATTCCAGTGTATCCATATTAGAAGTTGAGAATTTATCTATTCATGGATTTCTAATAATTAGCATATATGTCCATTCACAAAAACCGTTCAAAGGAAGAACTTTCTCACAAAAAAACAATTCAATGATAAAGAGCTATTCAGGCCTCTAGGGGCCACACAGTTCAATTCATATGTCCAGAATGCCTCCCTCTGTAACAAGATGCGATCCATATCTCCCCCTCTGGGTGGATCTGTGACCCAGTCTATGGGCATACATTTGAAAGAGGAGGCAGGGTGTTTGGCCTGAAGCCAGTGTTGTGCCACAGGTTACTTGGAAATATATTGCTTACTCTCCTTTTTTGGTTTAGGGTCAAGGACTGCTGTTATAGTTGCACGATGCATACTAATTCTCTCCCTTAATAGTCTGCACGTTTTCCCGCAGTATAATAACACAGTGCCCACAAGGGCACTTTATAATATATACCACATTCAGAGAAGTGCATGTGAGTCTATATTTGATGGAGTATCGTTTTCCAGTATGTGGATGAAAAAATTAATCGCCCACAATTAGAGAGTTACACATGGCACAATTGCCACATTTAAAGACCCCCAATTTGTTTATTTTAGCACATGGCATATACTTGCTTACCGGGTCCGTAGGTGAAAGGAGATCCTTTAAATTCCTGTGTCTCCGATGGCCAAATGAAATTTTCTTACGATTAAGTGATGTCAGGTCAGTATCTGATTTCACAGTAGGCCAGTGCTGCAAGATAGATTTTTTGATCAAAGGTGTGCGTGCATCATACATTGTCATATAGTGAGGTAAATCCTCATTGTTGCTTTTGACCTGCACTGACCCTTTCAAAATTGCCTCCCGATCCAGCGTTTCAGCCCACCCCTTGGTGTCCATAATAAACTTATGCGGGTACCCTCTTTCCAAAAACTGTTTGGCCATCATCTCCACTGCTGCATTTCTTCTCGCCTCCTTACTAGTAATATGGACCACACTGATCATTTGCAATCTACGTAAGGAATTTAGGAGGTGACGGTGGTGGCTGCTACAATAATGCAAAAGAGAGTTCCCATCTGTGGGCAACTGATTAGACTCCAAATCTTTTTATACTGTTACATCTAAAAAGTCAAAGCAGTGTGCGTCACTATGCATAGTGAACCTGATGGGGGAAGCAGCATTATTTAATTCTCCAACGAATTCCACTAAGCTCTCCTCAGGGCCATACCAAAGAAAGAACACATCGTCGATATAGCGTCTGTAATGCTACATATTTGTTTCATTACATTTATCATGTTACAGTACTAGGGTTTGATAATGTCATTTCCCATTGGTAGAGGGGTGGGGTATATAGATTGGTTTGGGATAAGGCATGGTTGCCTTGAGAAAGGTCCCAGAAGGGACTGAAACGTCACGTTGGTTGTTCATGCAATTTTAATACACTTGAACAATTTTTCACTAAATTATCTCGGTGTTGCTGGTCTTTTTTGTACTGTGTAAACCGAGGCAAAACAGTTTGGCGTGTGCGGCCCTACAGGATTTTATGATATACTGCATAGCAGTTTGACTTGCACCTGTCAGGCCCTCAATCAATATGGAGAGACCTTTGCAGCATGATCTGAGCTACAGACCATATACAACTGAGGAAGTGGACAGGATACTATTCACGGAAACATTCAAGGATACTTTTGGCGATTTGGGCTACAAAGAGAATCCCCGTGGCTTCCATATTAGTAACATGTCCACCATTGGATGCAGTAGTCCTGATTTTGCAATCGCTGGTGTGCCACATTGGACCGATGTTCATTGGAACTGATGTTACTAGTGGTGGAGGAAACAGGCCATGAGCTAAAATCAACACGTGGGGAAATATTGCAGTTTGAATACAATTTGAATACATTAAAGCTGGACAAGGCTAATGAGTTGCTCAACAAAATACAAGAACAGGTAGCTTGCTACAGGAGCGATATACTTGATTTCAAATGCTCGAAATTCCTCAGAGTTCAACAGGACTACAAGGAAAATGGTGTATATCGATGGCGTCATAGAGGGAGACCGAGTGCACAGCGTCGCAGAGGAATGACGCAACACGTGAGGAGGCCATTTGGGTATGCGTCTAGTAGTGCAGAATCAGAGGAGGAGAAGGACGCGGAAATAAACACAGACATGGGGGGCTGAAAGCATTAAAAGCAGGGGCCGCGGCAGGCTGCCGCAGACCTCCGCCGAACAGGCAGTGATCAACCTTTCCAGGAATCGATTGACAGCAATGGAGGTAAGCGTATTAGCTAAAGGCTTATCTTATGTCCCCTGCATGCTATCGCATAACTTCAGTGTTATTGTGGACAATTACAAATTTTCCCGCAAATTGAGACTCAGGGAGCATTTTAAGCTGCAGAACAAAAGGGATAAAAGTGGGAAGGATAAGGCCATGAAATCGACTTTGATCCTGTGGTGCCCAATATATCTCTACACACCTACTCCCACATGATTGATGCAGCTGTGTATTGCCCTAAAGAGTCTACAGAAAAACGTAGATATTATTGTGAAACCGGCAGACAAGGGTGGAGCAGTGGTAGTGATGGATTATGAGTACTATAGATCTGAAATATTATCACAATTATAGGATGTAAAATGTTATCGTAAGCTGAATTTTGACCCAACATCTACACTTCAGATACCACTTGGGAAATTGCTGAAAGAAGCTTATACACATGGTTGGATAACGGAGACTACATGTGATGGACTTTTTGTGAGAGAAGAGAAAAATCACCCTTGCTCATTTATTTGCGGATGCAACGTTTCGGGGCGTAACCCCTTTGTCAAGCATACCGGGAATCAATGCTCATAGCATTTAAAAGCATATCAATTAGACATAATTGGTTAAAGTGATTACATAATTAAGTGAAAAATAATTATATAGTTAATACATATAAAGTGTAAAAGGCCATAAATACATAATTAGTGACTCAAAAAAAGGGACTAGTAAAAATTGTCCCAAATATCCATCAGAGTAATAAAAATTAAAAAAGGTTAAAACACCATAGAATATCCTGTGCGGTGTTAATACGAAAGTTTTTCAGTTCCAAGGGTATCCTTCCAATAGTGAGCCTTGTGGATGATTCAAGTAAAAAGTATCCAAAGTGGTAAAAAGTACTAAAATGTCCAGTGCTATAAGAAACAATGTAACAATATTAACGTTATCAGTACAAAAGTGTATTTAAGTTTAAAAAAATGTGGCTTATCAATAAGCAGTTTACATAGTATCCAAACATTTTAACTGGTACTAAGTAACAATGTTTCATAGTCACACAATCAATTATGTTTCTATCTTACTCTACCCGTATGGAGAGGAAAATCTTTCGCCTATTCCTACAAGGATAGGTGCCTTTACTTTGGGTCCCTAGGATTGTACGAACTCCTTTCTGTACAGTGGATTTTTTCTTTATAAGTTCTCCTATATTTCGACCCCTCCTGTAGGAGAAAAGGGGAGGTAACCCAAAGAGATGTCCATGTTTCTGGTCTGTGCTCAAAATATTCCAATGTTTTAGAATAATGTTCCTGAAAGCCTTAGACTTAGTGTCAAAAGAAGTTATGAAAGGCATTCTATGGGATTTGGGCTTATCTTTTGGTTTTCGAATGAGGGCCTCGTCCCTAGGAGTTTTTGTGACCCACCCGGTAAGACCGGTGATCTATTCACTACCCAAAATACATAAAAATTTAAGACAACCCCGGGAAGGCCCATTATATCAGCCAGGGGGTCATTGACAGAAATATCGAAGTATGTTGATATGCTCTTACAACCCATGGTGAAGAATCTGGGGTCCTATAGACAGGAAACCACTGACTTTTTGAAGGTGATTCGCAGCATAGATACCGGCAAGATGGAATTCATATTTGTGACTATGGATGTCCATAGTTTATATACGTGCATACCCCATGAAGCAGGCATACAAGCTAGTAAGGAGGAGAAAAGAAATGCAGCAGTGGAGATGATGGCCAAACAGTTTTTGTAAAGAGTGTACCCACATAAGTTGATTGGGGTGGGCTGAAACGCTGGATCAGGAGGCAATTTTGAAGGGGTCAGTGCAGGTCAAAAGCAACAATGAGAATGTACTTCACTATATGACAATGTATAATGCACTCACACCTTTGATCAAAAAATCTATCTTGCAGCACTGGCCAATTGGGAAATCGGATACTGACCTGACATCACTTAATCATAAGAAAATGTAATTCGGTCAAAGGAGACACAGGAAATTAAAGGAGCTCCTTTCATCTATGGAATAATAAAATAAACAAATTGGGGGTCTTTAAATGTGGCAATTGTGCCATCTCTATTTGTGGGCGATTCATTTTTTCATCCACATACTGGGAACAATACTCCACGTTCACTTCTCTGAATGTGGTATATATTTTATAAAGTGTCCTTGTGGGTTATTATACTGCGGGAAAATGTGCAGACAATTAAGGGAGAGAATTAGTATGCATTGTGCAACTATAAGAGCAGCCCTTGACCCTTGACCCTAAACCAAAAAAGGAGAGTAAGCAAGATATTTCCAAGCAACCTGTGGCACAACACTGGCTTCAGGCCTCCTCTTTCAAATGTATGCCCATAGACTGGGTCACAGATCCACCTAAAGAGGGAGATACGGATCACATCTTGTTACAGAGGGAGGCATTCTGGACATATCAATTCAACTGTGTGGCCCCTAGAGTCCTGAATAGCTCTTTATTCTTGAATTGTTTTTTGTGAATGGACATATATGAATGGACATATACAGTATGCTAATGATTAGAAATCCATGAATAGATAAATTCTCAACTTCTAAAATGGATACACTGGAATATTGAAACAAGTTTTGCAACTAGTAGTTGTATTCTATGAGTCTATGGCAGACACATCTGTCTGTAAGTAGTGACATAATGTCACAGGCTGGACCAAAAATCGTATAGAAGTGATAGAAGAATGTTAATAATCAAATAAATAAATAAACAAAGATATAGTTAGATAGGTCCGTAGTGGCCGGACATGATACTGGAGTAACTAAAGTATAGTTTTGTTTTTAAAATTTTCATAGTATATACACGTATTTTGTACACACATGCACTTGAAATTGAATTGAATTTTTATATACACTATTCGCTGGATGTGTTTCCAGGTCATGCACTTTATGGAATAATGTTATTTTATCCAAGATGCACATGATTTTTTAGCATTTTATGAGGTATAATATTTAATTTATTATTATTAATAAGCGAATGCACTGGTATTGCTATAATGTTACATATTTGTTTCATTACATTTATCATGTTACAGCACTAGGATGTGATGATGTCATTTCCCATTGATAGAGGGGTGGGGTTGAGAAAGCCTTGAGAAAGGTCCCAGAGGGAACCGAAACATCACGTTGGCTGTTCATGCAATTTTAATAAACTTGAACAATTTTTCACTAAATTATCTCGGTGTTGCTGGTCTTTTTGTACTGTGTAAACCGTTTACTTTGCACCCTAGGCAAAACAGTTGGGCGGTGTGCGGCCCTACAGGACTTTCTATATATATATATATATATATATATATAGATATAGATATAGATATATATGTGTGTGTGTCTGTGAATTATTAGACTGTATCTGTGCTATAAAACCAATGCATAGTTGGCCACAGGGACATAAAGGAGTGATTTCCCATAAAGCCTTATGTGAGAATAAAAATCTAATTTTTAGTATTAAGGCAAAACCAAAGTAAATTGCCTTTGTGTATTTGGGGGTTTGTTTTTGTTTTGTTTTTTCTTTGCTGTTGGTTACATATATTATTGATCAAATGTGATGAACTAAAATACAACTATGTATTTTGTCTTGTGCAAACATTTTTATAAATAGGTAAATATGTATGTTCCTGTTTGGAAGCCTTTAACATTGGAATAATACTGTGAGACTGCTTTTAAGTAGTTGCCCATCTCCAGATTCCAGATTCAGGGCAGACAGACTAATTAACCGAGTTTGCAACCCTAATCAAGTTTGGCCACAAAACACCGGCATGCTGTTCTGCTTGATTGTAGGTTTTAATGCTTCTTAATGTTTTGTTGTGAGTCTAAGAACCTAACTGTAATACAACGCTGCACATAAATGATGAACAGAAAAACAAATGGTGGATGTGATTCATCAATCTCCATAATAGGTTGCCATGGCATTCTGGCCAGTACTCTCATTCACATGATTTAACTAGTTATATTGCTTGATTAATCACTCCTACGGAATAAACGCAAAAACTTTTTTTTTTTGTGCATTTGCCTTTGTATTCATAGCTAATTTTGCAATGCTCCTGATGTTTCCAAATTACTAGATTTGGAAGCAATTTACGGAGATGTACACACATACAGTATAATGATAGCTTTCCCATAAATGATGGTGTGCAGAAAGGCTTGGCACTCATTAAATAAGACAATACCTGTGCCAGGTACAGGTAAAGGAAACTTGTCTTTACAGGCTGCCCTATAGTGGGGTTGCCCTTTGTCTGCCAGCACTGTATTCTGCACCTCATGCAAAGGCATATGTAAAAGAGGCCCGTGGGTTTATCTAAATTAAAGTACCGAATATAGACTCCATGGTGCTTACACAAAAGAACTAACATGCCAGCAACATTGAGTTTTGCAACTTATAATTCTAGTTGTAGTCACTTTGCCCTCAACAGAGGTAGTCTATATTCTCTACCTGAAATTGCAGTATGTAAATTGCTAATATAATATAAGGGTAAAATTGTTGTGGATGTGTGTTCATTCTATAGGGGCTAAAGAAAACGCATAACTAGTCATGAGGGAAAACTGCCCCATTTTAATCACTGAAAAATTTGCAAAACTGGATCATGGATCCCATAACTATAATATGATTTTACAATAGCTTGTACTTTATGTCTTATATAACTAGATCCCAAACAAGATTCTGCTTTTCAGTAGTTAGGGTGCAGTACAATGGGTAAAAAGTTGGTATAAAAAAGAAATTGCATGTTTTTTCTAAAAATCCTTCCCTAGTAAAAGTACTTTTGAATAATAATAACCCACGGTATTTATCATTTACACTCTAATAACTCTGTTTAAAATAAACATGGATGAATTTCCTACAACATAAAAAGACCTTAGAATTTTCTGTTGAACAATCACTAACCACAATTCATAACGGCTGATTATTACAATACTGCTTTTATTTTAACACTGTCCCCGAACACAAAAAAAACACTTGAGCTCTGTGGTTCAGTGCTTACTAAAATCTATTTATATGCAAATATACTATCCATTACTACTACTATGAGAAGGAATTTAGGCATAACAGAGGAAATAAATTATCAATAAAAACCATTATTAAATTCTATTTCATAGCATAACATAAGAGCTCATTCGTGAGGTGTTTATTTTACCTCAAAGGGAAGCTGGATAATCTTGGGAAATACATTTCTTGCCAACACATTCAGATTTTAAATGCATGTATGTTTTTGTAAAAAATAACTTAACTTGTTTAGTAACCCTAGAATGGTACCTCAGCTGTGACTGCAGTAATGCACATGTAGGATGGCTGAATTTAAGCCTTTAGACTTTCCAGCTAATAAATTGTTATGAATATTAATTAAACACAAGCATAACTACTGCATATAATGAAAACAATTTTCAAACATGGTCACATGGTCATTTTTAGGTTTTTTGTGCTTAAAGGATATTGATATTTTTCCAAATAAGGGAAAGCATGGGAGATGTTTCATAAACAAATATTACAGTCAGCAGGATCATACGTCCTAAAGATACATACTGTAGCTCCTGTAGGCAACATATTTAGAACCAAATGCTATTAGATCCTCTGCTTTGATGGAACAATGCAGTGTTTAGAAGAAATGATCCTTTGTACCTACTGTGTAATGGTTGATAGAAGTAGAAGTGGTTGTGTACTTACAGTAAATACTAGTGATGGGCGAATTTATTCATCAGGTGCGAATTTGCGGCGAATTCCCATGATTCGCCGCCGGCGAATAACTTCACGAAACCGCAGTGAAAGTTTGCCGGTGTCAGTTTTTTTGGACGGCGGCAACAAAAACGGACGCCGGCATAAAAAAAAAACAATTTCGCCGCTTCGCGAATGTCGTGGGAAATCCGCAAATTTTTCGGCGAAGCAAAACACCCCAAATTTCACCATAACTAGTAAATACATCATTTTAACATGCGCAGCATTAGGACCTTCTCCATTCCTGTGAACCTTAACCATTACCCTCATCCCTAATGCCATATCCGATGTTTCATTAAATATAGATTTGTCAAATGCATCTGATTAAAGGACCAGTAACATCAAAAAATTTTTTAAAAAAATTCGTTAGAATACAATGAAAAAAAACACCAGGACAAGTTAAACTAAATTGCAAATCCTTTATTAAGGAATAACTTACTGAAACTCCACT
The DNA here is from genome assembly GCF_017654675.1 of Xenopus laevis. Lineage (NCBI taxonomy): Eukaryota > Metazoa > Chordata > Amphibia > Anura > Pipidae > Xenopus > Xenopus laevis. The sequence continues at coordinate 63,926,197 of NC_054372.1, read as the reverse complement.
TCCTGTCCCCTACAGAAAAGGCGACACGGCGACCATCCATACTGCGATGCTCGATTTCTCCTCCCTGGCTATTGTAGTGACAGCGTGTGAAGGAGGCTGAAGCTGTAGGAGCGTTGGCTGGCAGAGCAGGGTTTGTAGTGGGGTTCGTGGGCAAAGTTTTCCTGATATGTCCTGAGCACAGATATAAAGACCCAGAATGGCACCTCTTCTTCTCCCCAGTCCATGTCTCCTGCACTCAGCCCTCGTGGTTCAACATAGAGTTCGGACAGCAGCAGCATGTCGAGTGGCAGCCCCCACAGTATCCCGTCCAACAGGTCCGTCAGTCTGGAGATTGCAGAGTCTCACCACCCACACCAGCACCACAGCCACGGCTTCAGCGTGAATATGCCTCTTCCTGCAGTGTAGCTTTCCTGTGCCAGAGGTATCACCCATGTTTCTGCCCCAGAAGGGCCCACGCATGCAGTCCTACCCGGCAAGAAACCAGACATGTGCCGACAGCCACTGGGGGACCGCATAGCACCCATAGGAGACACAATCCTACAGGAAAATACTTTAGTGGCGGGGGAGCTCTGAATAATGGTTCTGTATCGGTGGTTGACAGAATGAAGCACATGCGCTGCTGCACACCAGTGACCCGCCTAGTCTTACACAGGAGCCGGATACTCAGGAAGATGCACCAAAGTACTTGAAAACTATACACTGGTTATATAATAACACTCGCCCCCCCGTCAACCACCGATACCGTATCACCCCCGTTTCCACCCCAGAAGGGCCTGTGCCCTACAGGAAAATACTATTAATGAGGCGCCATGGTCCCTAGGTACCTGTAAGGAGCGCTTACATAGTGCTGACAGAAGCGCCGAGTGGCGGGGGAGCTCTAAATAACAGCTGTGTATCGGTGGTTGACGGGGGGCGAGTGTTATTATTTCACCGGTGTATAGTTGTTCAAGTACTGGTTGTTATCTTTTGTGCATCTTCCCGAGGATCCTGCTCCTGTGTAAGACTAGACGGGTCCCTGGTGCGCAGCAGCACATGTGCTTCACATGAAAGCTACACTACAGGAAGAGGCATATTCACGCTGAAGCCGTGGCTGTGGTGCTGGTGCGGGTGGTGAGACTCTGCAATCTCCAGACTGACGGAACTGTTGGACGGGATACTGTGGGGGCTGCCGCTCGACATGCTGCTGCTGTCCGAACTCTATGTTGAACCACGAGGGCTGAGTGCAGGAGACATGGACTGGGGAGAAGAAGAGGCGCCATTCTGGGTCTTTATATCTGTGCTCAGGACATATCAGGAAAACTTTGCCCACGAACCCCACTACAAACCCTGCTCCGCCAGCCAACGCTCCTACAGCTTCAGTCTCCTTCACACGCTGTCACTACAATAGCCAGGGAGGAGAAATCGAGCATCGCAGTATGGATGGTCACCGTGTCGCCTTTTCTGTAGGGGACAGGAAGTGGAGTTTCAGTAAGTTATTCCTTAATAAAGGATTTGCAATTTAAAAGTTTAACTTTTCCTGGTGTTTTTTTTTCATTGTATTCTAACGAATTTTTTTAAAAAAATTTTGATGTTACTGGTCCATTAAGATTACTGTGAACCAAAAGAAGACACACTTTTTACATTTCTTTATTAAGTCCAATATGTGAACTAGAAAAATAAACTCAACCCCATTTACCATGTCCATCTTCACTAATAACTCCAATAACAAAAAACAAGCACACATTGGGCTTATTAAGTACATGGTAAGAAGTCTGCCCTGGTCTAGTAATGAGGCAATCATTAGGTTTTATTCTAGTTCATTTAGAGTAATGAAACCATACTGTGGATGCTTTGGGCCACTGACCTAGGGGAAAAAGTCTCCATTCTGCAATACAAAAAAGGCCATCAACTATTATAGAATAACCTTTCTACCATAACGCATCCTCTAAGCAATTAACCTTTTAAAGCAATATCCATATTAGATGCGAGTTGCTGCACTCAAGATGCATTCATTTCCATTTCATTCGGTTTTTTTTTACAGATCCTATTGCAAATTATTATCAAGTACACTATGGCAAAACAGAATATCTGTATTAAATATATATATATATATCACATAATGGGGATTATCCATACATTACATCACATTAGACAACTAGGGGGTTAATTTATTAAAGTCAGAATGTTAAAAACTCAAAAAATTCTACTTTTTAGTGGAAAAAAATTGAAATTTTCAAGTGTTATTATTCCCAGAGGCTGCAAAAAGTATGAATCCAAAACCTTCAACCTGTCGAGGTCCTGTAGAGTCAAAGGCAGAGGTCCTATTTGCAGTGTGAAGTTATTATTGTCTGAGCTGGATTTCATACAATAATCTGAACATTTTTGGGCTTTTCCACCAATTTCACAAAAAATTCAGACTTTTCAGGCATCAAATAAGAAAAATATTCAGATTTTTTGCACAACAATCCGAAAAAGTGGCAGTTTTTGTCCAGTCAATATTTTCATGGTTTTTTAATGATAAATAATGCTAGATTGTGGATTCTAGTTTGGTCAAATTTAATAATTGAATCAGAAAAATTTGGTAAATAACTCCCTTAGTGTATGCATACATTCATATATAGGATTAAACTAAACTAACAATGCTCTGTATAGCAAAAATTAGATTGCTATAGGTTTTGCCATTTCTTTTTTATTTAAATCATTTGTTGTACAAGCTTTTCATTCTTTTTTAGTCTCTCTCTTTGCCTTAGATCATCAGCAATGGGCTTATTTGTACTTTAGCTTGAACATGTAGTTTTAATTTTCACAAAGAACATAGTCTGAAATCAAGTTTTATGTTACTACCTTTCAAATATTGCTTCATTCCAACTTAAATTAAATACAACCTTGTTATTGAGCTTTTCAATCTATTTTGAAAAGGAGTAATGATCTGGAAAAATTTGAAATGAAACAAGGTAACCATATCTCCTTGTACAGAGAAAATAATGGTCTTAACCAGGTATTTTCTGATGTTCTTTATATATTTGCAGCATTTAAATTCATAGAAATCAAGTGGAAACCTTGTTTCATAAGGACAAAAATGACACACAATCTCATTTATGAAGGCATAAAATGACTCACCAAGTATCTATAGTACTTTTCCATATTTTTTTTTGATACGTAAGTGTTAAACATCAGCATTTGTTTTTTAGATAAGGCTGCAAATTACATCTAACCGTGCAGAAAGTTCATTGCAGACTTACTTTTTCCCCTTTTTTATTTACTACGTTATGTTTTTTTTTTTTATAATTGAATATCTAATCTTTGGGTATCAACTAGATATAGAAGGCAGGCTTATTAAATAATTTAAATTGTTGCCCCAAATGTTTCAGCTACCTCAGGGTGGCAGCAGGGACTGAAATGTCCCTGACCCTAGCACCAATTGTCTAAAGACCACGTGTTGCTACAAATGTAGCCCTATAGTAATTGCTGGGTGTTCATCATTGCTAAGCACAAATGAGTGTTCCTTTAAAACAGTGTGATCCATACCTGAAACTGGCAACTTTTCACAATTTTATTTGTGAAAGTTGTAGAAATTCTAGCCATATGACAACTCAGCAGAGGGTCATACATCTTTAAATTCTGGCAGTGAGTGAGGCTTGCTTTCCGAAACAGAGATTTACTTTCAATAAATGAGATTTACTTCCCAATAACTCAGTAAAATCTTCTTTAGAATGCCCATTGCAAGGTTCATAGTTTGTCAAAAATATCTTCTACACACAGTATTGTTGACAAATGAGGTTAAATAATAATTTAATTCTTCTATTTGATATACTGTTGCTTGTTAAATGTCAAAGAAAGTCATATATGAATGACAGGCGATTCCATTTTCAACCAGCAAAAATCTCATAAAGACAGAAAATATTTTACCGCTTTAGAAAAAAAGGTTAAAGAAATGATTTCAAGTTAATTCTTAAAGAATGTGATCTGTGATGCATATCACTATAAAATTAAAATTATGTATTATGGTCCATGCACAAATTCACTGAACCTTTGTATTTAAAATGTTATGGTAATAAGTATTTGTGAAATTGCATGTATTACTAAGAAAGGTCTTGCTTATTAATAATTAAAAACATGCCCCAGTGGTGCAAGGTAATTTAGTAGATGGGTTTCTACAAGTTGTCATAATAAAAGCAACTGTTATTGGGCATAAAATGGCATGCTTTTGCTATACAGAAACATCTGATTTCAGTATAAAAGTAATTAACAACTTTATTTTATATAGTTGTTTTAAATATAATAATTATACATTTATATTTATATATAATATTAAAATAAACTATGAAAGCATGGTAAGCATAACAATTGCACATTTTTAAGGTTGTTATAACAGGGGGGGTACTAAAATCCATTTAGTCAGCTATAGGTAGCACATTGTTTTGGAGAAACACTGTTTTCCATCACAGTTTTGCATATTAAGTTCCATATTGCTATTTTGCTTTACTATCCTCCATAATATTGCAGTGGTCCTTTTGAGCGCAAAAGGTCTATATATAAACATACTGTACTGGGGCTCAACTTCACGCAGGGCAGACTGATTCGCACAGTGAATATATTTGCCCTACGCATGGTTATATTTATAAAGCTGGATAAGAGTGCAAATTAAATTGCGAATTTTTTTTCACAATGTGAATGTCTATAAGAGCTTTTTAAATATGTCAAAAATAGCAAATATTTATGTGCACACTCTGCGTTTGAATTATGCCACAACTTTGGTGGCGGAGAAAAAATGCGCAAAATAGTTTCACAAATTGTGAATTTAAGTTACTGTCAGTGCTATTTTCGCACACAACAACCTCGCACAGTGGGCACACTCATGCAAACACTTGTCTCATTTGCGAAAAAACCCAGAAAGACGGGCAGAGCAGTGCAATATATTAGCGTTCAGGAAAAAAATTGGGCAATACAACCATTTGCGAATAAATATGCGCTACACGAACTTTATAAATGACCCCCACTGTATGCAGACCCTCTGCACTCAAAGGGACCACTGCAATAGCATGGAGGATGGTATTGTTGTGAATTGAATATTTTTGTGTATATTGACCCCTAAAGACTTATACCCAAATGTCTGAACTTGATGTAAAATGTTGCTTTTTGTGTTTGTGTTTTTAAACTTCAAAAATTAAAGGTTTTAGAAGAGTATTGGAGGAATTTTATTTTTATTCCTGTTATGGGGCTGGTAGGCAAGAATATCCTGGTATGTCATCAAACCTACTAGCAAGGCATACTGTATGATTGTGTATAATATTACTAAGGATTACAATGTCATGTCTTGTGTTCAGCCCCCTGGGTGTTCTTGTCTCCAGCTTTAAGATCCAAAATGCCTCCCTCAAATTTAGGGAGCAGACCCAATCCCCACCTCTGAAGGGAATTCTTATTTATTCAATGAGTTTAACTGTCAAATGTTGGGTACTGTTGGGGGAACATGTAGAGAATTGTTTACCTACCGGGTACCCTTCATCTTTATTTGCTATTGCTGTGATGTGTTCCCTTATCCTCTCTTTTAAACAACGGTTCTTACGCCAACATATTGCTTTTGGATTCCAGCAGGTATACAACCCTTTTGGTGTTAAATTATAAAAACCCTTATTCTGGTATGTCCTTCCCGTAACAATAGATCTGAAGTTAGGCACTGTAGCAACTACCTTACATGTTTTACATGTGGTGGTTCCACATCTGTAGGTCCCCTTTAGGAATAACCAACTGTCACCAGGGTTTCTTGTAGTTGGGATTACTAAACTAGGCACTAGAATCTTCCCTAGATTAGGGGCTTTTTTGGACACACATCTGATGTGAGTGGATGATACTCTTATAGCCTAATATCATTTTATAAAACTGGGAGGTGTTTTCTTATAATGCTACAAACCATTTCATATTTCTCACTGTTTACTGTCGTAAAATATAATTTGATCATTATCCTTTGTATTTCATTTCTTTTTTTCTTTTTTGTTATTGGGTGTATTTTTCATATCACTCGTTTGATATCTGCCTGCTTTATCATACGATGTTCTCACCATCTCCTTAGAGCAGTGGTCCCCAACCAGAGATTGTGAGCAACATGTTGCTCTCCAACCCCTTGGATGTTGCTCCCACTGGCCTCAAAGCAGGTGCTTATTTTTAAATTCCAGGCTTGGAGGCAAGTTTAGGTTGTATAAAAACAAGGTGCACTGCCAAACAGAGCCTCAATGTAGGTTGACAATCCACATAAGTGCCACCAAATGGCCAATCACAGCACTTATTTGGCACCCCATTTTTCATGCTAGTGATGCTCCCCATGTACTTTTACTTCTGAATGTTGCTCATGGGTCCAAAAGGTTGGGGATTCCTGTCTTAGAGTAACCCCTTCTTAGTATCCTATCGCTCAGGAGTTTTGATTGTTCCTTAAAAGTGCTGTCTTGGCTACAGTTCCTTCTGTATCGGACAAACTTACTATAGGGGATGCCCCTGTGTTTTGGGTGACAACTATTGGCTCTTAAAATGGTGTTGCCTACCATGGGTTTCCTGAAAATGTTATATACAATCTTCCCAGTGTGACTATCCCCTTTCAATAGGAGATCTAAAAAATTATTCTTGTGTATTTAACAATCTAAAGCAAAACATAAATTACATTGATTGTGATTCAGGTAAAAGTCCTTAACCAATTCTTGTGGACCACCCCATACAAATAAGGGTCCTCAATGTAGCGACCATACCAAATTATTAGTTCATGAAAGGAGTTTTCATATCCATAGATGCAGGACCGCTCCCACCAGCCCATATATAGGTTGGCATAGGAGGGGGCAAAGGATGCCCCATAGCGGTCCCCGCCTCTGGAGGTAGAAATCCCCATCAAAGTAGAAAAAATTATGTGTCAACAAAAATTCCAGAACCAAAATCGTGTAGTGAGTGAAATCCTTTGACAAAAGATTTGACATTCATCGAGACCCACATATATGTGTCCATACATTTCAATGTGGACAGTTACTTAACAGGTGTCCGGAATCTCTAATATAGGAATTCAGCTGAAGAACCAAAGGTTTCAGACAGGTGTCAACCCAATTCGAAAGGCCTTCATTACTTGACCCTATGTTTGCTATAATAGGTCTGCCTTCAGGAGAGGACAAAGATTTGTGGATCTTGGGGAGATGGTGAAAGATCGGTATTATGGGCTGTCGTCTCACTAGATATTCACTATCCAGAGCGTCCACCGCCCCCAATGAGATCCCATAAGAAACTAGTTTCTCAATGATGGACATATATTCATTTTGTGGGTTGGAAGGGAGCTTTTCATAGGTGTCTAAATCATTTAATTGCCTTTAACCTCTAGCATATAATTTGCGGTAGTCATAACTACCACGCTCCCGCCATTATCTGCTTGCTGAATTGTGATGGCTGTATTGTCCCTCAAAGAATTAATGGCCATCCTTTCCTCTGTGGATATTTTCTCAGGAAACCTTAGTCCTGTTGGAACTTGACTTGATGAGGTCACTTACAGAGTGCTAGTAAGGCACCATCTTGAATACACCACGTAGTTTTGGTCTCCAGTGCTCAAACAGGAAATTGAATTAGAGAGTATCCAGAGAAAAGCAACTAAGCTGATTAAAGGTATGGAAAATCTCAGCTGTGAGGAAAGACTGGCCAAGTTGGGGTTGTTCTAGCTGGAGAAGGGAAGCTTTAGGGGTGATATGATAACTATGTATAAATATATAAGGGAGTGATATAATAATCTCCCTGGTGCTTTATTTACCAGTAGGTCCTCCCAGCTGACACAAGGGCACCAAATTCAATTAGAAGAAAGGAGGTTCTGGCTTAATGTTCGGAAGGGTTTTTTTTACAGTGAGAGCTGTGAAGATGTGGAATTCACTCCCTGAATCAGTTGTGATGATTGAGATATTAGATAGCTTTAAGAAGGGGTTGGATGGCTTTTTAGCATGTGAGGGAATACAGAGTCATGGAAGATAACTTGTAGTACAAGTTGATCCAGGGACTGACTCGATTGACATGTTGGAGTCAGGAAGGAATTTTTTCCCCCTCTGTGTCAAATTGGAGAGGCTTCAAACAGGGTTGTTTGCCTTCCTCTGGATCAACTAGCAGTTAGGTAGGTTATTTATAGACCTAAAAGTTTAAACTTGATCAGCGTGTTTCTTTTTTCTATTTTACTATGTTAGATTAAGTAAACAACAGATGATTTCATTTAGCGGGCCTCTTAGATAGATTTTGTATGAACATCAGTAATTCATTGTGTTGAGTAAGTAAAAAAATAAAGTGAATCATTTTTTAATTCAGTGGAGCTCTGTAGCAAGACTTTGGGATTTGCTGTGCCTCATTACTTTTAATTTCAAAAGGGTTCCGAGTTTCAAAAGAATAATGAAAGTAAAACAAACACAGGTTAATTACTATCACACTGTGCACATCTACAAGTCAAGTTTGACTGAAAGTGTTACAGTGAGATCATGCTGAAATTTTGCTAACAAAGAAAAATTTATTTGCAAATCCCAAAAGTTTAGGCTTGATTTATAGTCACTTAGGGCATCTCTAGCTGTTAACATGGGCACAGGTTTTTTTTTTTTTTTATGCTGGACATATGCATTTGTATTAAGCATCACTGTACTTAAAGGAGAAGGAAAGGTTAAAATGAAGTAAGCTTTATCAGAAAGGTCTATATAAATACACCAGTAAATCCTCAAAGTAATGCTGCTCTGAGTCCTCTGTCAAAAGAAATCAAGCTTTTCTTTTCTTCTATTGTGTACACATGGGCTTCTGTATCAGATTTCCCAACTTCAGCATATACCTCCAGGGCTGGGGCTTGAGCATGCTCAGTTTGCTTCTCTTTCCCTCTCCCCCTCCCTTTTCCCCTCCCTTCTCCGCTCCCTGCTGTAATCTGAGCCAAAAATTGAGTGACCAGAGAGAGACTCAGGCAGGAAGTGATGTCACACCAAGCTAAAATGGCAGCTGCTATCCTAAACAAACAGAGAGATCTTCTAGAGCTGTTTACTCAGGTATGGTAAAGCAGACTACAGAATAAATATAATGTTATAGCTTGTACTATTGTGGCTAATCTATTGGCGATAAACTGCTTTGGTAGCTTTCCTTCTCCTTTAAAATACCAGTATTGGTACTTCTTAGTTACAGGTACAATACCGTATATTCTTTCAGTTATGACGATGCTATTCAGTTATATGTACATACATACATTTCCTGTGTTCAACAGCATATATATACATATATTGACTGTCCAGAAAGAGTTGCAATACACAATGAAGCCTATGAGTGATTTTTCTGCAGTGTATACAATGAAGTCTAAGGGGGGGGGAGTTTCATGTTGACTTTTCTGTGCAAAATACTTTAGTGTCTATGGGTGTTTTGTGAGCACAAAACGCTCAATTTTGTGTTGGTTTCTCGAAAATGTACGATGATGGAAAAATGCTCATCACTAATTACGTATTCTTACATTCTTTGCTAACTTTGGATGTTTCTAACTCTAATACAAGGCAAGGCTTATAACATGTAGTTCTGTCACAAGTCACAACCTCACTTTAATACTATGAAACAAACTAATTTGTATGGGAATATGATGTTAAAGTTCAGCAGACAGTCAATATATATTCTTTCATAATAACAGTCTCGTCATAGTTACTCAGGAAGTGACTGGTTGAGTACGGTTAATTTCTTTTATCTTCTTTATTGGTTACACATGCAAAGATAACATTAGACATTTTTAAGAAATATATGATTAATCTGAAGCAGGTGGTTACATTGTTTCTATCTAATGGGTACCAGTTACAATGTCAGCTTTGTTAATACAGGTATATGTAACTCAAGTTTGTGTAACTATAAAAGACAAATTCTTAATTTTATCTGCTTATTATAACCAAACTAAAAACATAAGACCCTGTTAACTTAACTTTATAAAGCTATACAAAATACAAAAATGCTTTCACTAAGCACCTGGTTGTAGTATAAGTCCAACCACAAAGTTCATAACTTATTGTTATGAGTAACTTGCCATTAATGATGTTAGGTCAGTGCTTTCTGTGTGCTCTATAACAGCTAATAAAGGGAAAGTAGAAGAATGACAACATTCCAATAACTGCTAAACAAATCCAATCCAATAATTGTATAATATTTCAATCATGCCACGAGGGAATATGCAACTGCTAAAAACTTAGGGAAAACCTGAGGCTGGGTCAACAAATAGCTTAAGCAAAGTCTATAACAATAGAGTAAACAAGTGAAATGTCATGACTATCACATACAATATATGGCAAAAAGTTTGTGGGTGCTCCTTGTAAATAGCAAAGCTTTCATTGCTAGCACAGGTTCCTCTACATTGTACAATGACATTCTTGACAATTCCCTGTTTCCTAATTAGTGGTGAAAGTTTGAGGAAGTCTTTTTTTCTGCTCAAGCAGGGTAATGACTCTGTCCACAAAGTGAGGTCTAAAGAGAATTGGTTTACAGAGATCAGAGTTAATGTACTTGACTAGCCTGTACAGAGACTTGTGAGCTCTTATTGGTCACAAAGTGCAAAAATGGGCAAAGCCTGTTTTTCCATCCTCAATGGCTGTGGGTGAAGGTTTTTTCACTTATAAATATAGAATTGGTGCAGGCTTCCCTTCTCCCACCTCCTACTCAACTGTAGCATGTGCTGCTGTGCTCTGCACCTTACCTTGGGTATGTTTTTTTTAAATGAGTAATGTGCTCATTCTGGCCTCCACCAAACTGAGAACCTATGTGATGAAGAGAAATACTAATTGCAAGCCAGGCTTGAATCCCAAAATCAGTGTTCAACCTCACAAATGCTTTTGTGGCTGAATAGAAGCAATCCCACTAACAATGTTCCACAATCTAGTGAAAAGTCTTCCCAGAAGAGTAAAGACTGTTATAGCAGGAAAGGGAAGACCAACTTCATATTAATTCCCTTGATTTGGGATTGGGTAGATTTGTCAGAATGGGAGATGAATAGAAAAAGACCATGCAAAATAAGCACCATAAATTAGAATAATTCTGGAATAATTGACACTGTCTATTTTTGGTCAAGGACCCCACCTTAACATCAGAGCTGACATGTAATAAGGGAATTTCACAATTAAGGGCCTTGAATGTTAACAAGGAATAATAATATTATTATTATAGATCATTGCCTTATAATAAGAGAGCTCTTGAGTTATTTAGACAGCTTACTGTATTTCACTGGTAAGCAAGAGAAAGATAAGAAATTGTAATTCCCCTTTAAAATGTCTCTATTTTTAGGCTTTATATTTGTGATTATTATTATGTGATTATGTGATTATGTTCACAAATTTCAATTTCGACACCCATGACAATTTACATGTGCGCCTATCTTGTTCAAATGCAATAAAGTCAATGGGTGTCCAAATAATTTTGACGGGTGACAATTTTTATGCAAGTGACTTTTCTGATACACACCAAAAATTTTTAGACGCGGTGGATATTTCGCCTGCAAATCTTTGCGGCAGATTCGCAAATTTATTTGCCTTTGGCAAAACGTGGAGTTCGACCCGAATTTGTGCCTGCCGAATTTATTCGCCCTTCACCAATTGTGATTTTTTATTCATTATTCTAATGATCAGAGTCTTTGTAAGATCTTACTGTACTGTATAGTTTGACAGCCCTCTGGAAGGTTTGACTGGGCCGCCTCAGCCACGCAGTCACAATAGCTTTAGTAAAAAAAAAAAAAAAAAGCAGGCATGGAGTACAGAAAGAAGCAGCAATATATGGCTCTTTTTTTAGGAACAGTCAGAAGAGACAAGACTGATAATGGAAACAGGATTGACAGATAAGGCAGGCAAAGTCCAAAAAGCAGACACAGTTCTACTAAGAGCTCAACATTCTGTGTTTAAGCCCAGTAGCAGGCTTCCTATTATGGTACAACAGTATAGGGTCTGTTGGGTTTTCTAAAGCATTGTGGGCAGCAAGTCTGAGTGATTGGATTGGTTTTACTGTATGTGAAAAATTATACAGCCGCTGTATGTAGTAAACTACATCCCTCTGTAAAATATTAGTTGCCCTTTAAATGCACTCATATATATATTAGTTTTTTTTTATAGAATACTTAATTTAATGCCATGATTTTATGATTCAAAGGAATGTCATTTTTGAGCTGCTTAAATATAAGAGGCTGCCACTGGCCTGCTAAATGGCATAAGGCAAAAAATAGGACAAAATATTTTGATGGCTAATGCCTATGGTAGTAAATCAATTAGTTTATAGTCCTTCAGAAACTTTATGAGGCATACTAATTCTGATATTTCATTTTATAGCAAATGGTGTAATGAAAAAAGAAGAGCGGTGTGTGTTAATCAAATCTTGTGACAAAACATACCAGGAATAATACGTCTGAGCTCAATGTAAAGCTATTCTCATTTTAATTACACAACTGATTTAATTGCATTCATCACATCTAAGAAATGTGATTATGCAAAACCAAACATCACCAAAATATTAACTAGATACAAAAGGAAGGGACTTTAGAAATAAATAAATAATGGTAATAAAATAAAAATGATTTATACTTAGCTGATGAATATGGATAATGAGTTGGATGTGGCATGAACATCTCCTTCTGACAGAATAAAGAAGAATTCATTTGAAAACATGCCTATAGTTCAACAGCAAAATATGACAAAGAACCCTCATCAGAAACATAGAAGGAATTTAGAAGCCAGAGTCAACAAATAGAAGCAGGCCTGTATAAGATAATGGGGGTCATTTATAAACTTCGCCCAGGGCAGATTGGTTTGCACAGTGAATATATTTGCCCTGCACATGGTTATATTTATAAAGCTGAATAAAAGTGTGCAAACAGAATTGCAATTTTTTTTTCACAATGCGAATGTCTATCAGAGCTTTTTAAATATGTCAAAAAATTGCAAATTGCGAATATTTATGCGCACACTCTGCGACTGAATTACGCCACAAGAAAATATTCACAAAACAGTTGTGCAAAGTGCCAATTTAAGTTACTGTCAATGCTATTTTCGCGCACAACAACCTCGCACATTGGGTGCGCTCGTGCAAACTCCTGTCTTATTTGCACACCATTTGCGAAGATTTATTCACAATGTGAATTCGCAAAAAAACGGAAAGACGAGCAGAGCAGTGCAATATATTAACATGGGCAATACAACCATTTGCGAGTAAATATGCACTGTGCGAAATGCCCCCCACTGACATTTATTGACTTCCATAGGTATACACTATGGAAGTGCAAACATCCATACTGACAATAGGACATTTGCTTTCACCATACAAATGGTGATCTTATTATTTACCCAACAGTTGGATAATACTGACATGAGGAGGGCATCTTTTTATGGGCTTATACATGGGTGTACAGGATAAATGTACATTGTTTAATCTGTTATTGCACAAGTGCATCTGAGCACCTATTGTACAAACTCCAGTTTCCAGACTGTTTATGTTTTATGACTAGTGGCAGTAAGAAGAATGTTAAATCAAGTCTTAACAAGCTATCATTGTTACAGTTTATTTGATTCCATGGTGTGTGCATTCTGGGTGAAAACTGAACAACAATAATTGGGGTAATATTTTATAATATCTTTTCATCTGTATGTTGAATGATTGTTTATCAAAACTCTAGGCTTATACAGATATGGAAAACCAAGATGGATTCATTGATTTTCCTTTTTGCTCAAAGCTATGTTTTCATGAGTAATGCAATTGTGATGACCCCCCTTCCAGTACATAAGCACACAAGGTTACAAGGACAGACAGGAACGAATACAGCTGCATAAACCCTAATCTTGATAAACCCATGAAATATGAAGTAATGGAATGGGTACAGGGATGTCAGCCTCCTGGGTTTTTTCCCAATCGGAACCCCAAATCATCTGGGTGGGTTGACATCTCTATGGGTATGATAATACATTACAGCAAAAGTTTAAATCTGTGGCTATTCATTTACGCAATAGCAAAAGCCAGCTCTTAGTAGAAAATCTATACCATCTAAACCTCTATAGTCGAAGGGTGGCCAATCAACTTTTTTTTTTTACAAAGTGTCCTTCATAGGGGCAGATTCACTTGAAAAGTCACAAGTGACTGCTTTGCACCCATTGCTACACTTCGCCAGGTGAAAATACACTCACTAAAATGCTGAGTTTCATCGTTGGCGCCAAATGCTGGCGAATTTTCGGTAGTGTTACTTCAGCAATGCAAGCAATACAAAGCAAAGATGCGCTAGCGTTCATTTCTGCCTAGCGCAAATATACTAGAGGTCTTGCACTCAGGTTAATTTGCATACTTCTGGAAATTTTAAGTTGAATGGACGTCTTTATGTTATATGTTGCAGCAAATACATTACATTACACAAGTCCAAGAAACCTTAATAAAGACAATAGAGTTGTTATAATGCCCTACACGCGAGTCCACTGTATAGTTAATGTTCCATAAATTAAAAAATGTATGATGGAAACTGGTTATCCCAAATAAAATTTTTAGGACATCTTCAGGTTATCACTCTAAAAAAAGAAAAAGGCGCCAGCATTTTGTGAACTTACAATAGATGCTTTTTCTACTCACAGAATATAATGTAAGTAACAGAAGATTGAGGAAGATCTATGCACTCCAGTGTACTTCGCCTGGTCTGAGCTGGCAAAGGCAAGTCTGGCGAAAGAGGTAACGTTTAGTAAAATCCGCATTTTAGTGAATTTGCCAGAGGAAAAATTCACCTAGAGATAGAGTGCAAATGAGTGCTAGCGCCTATCTCTTGACGAATTGGTGCATGTGCCTGGTAGTAAATTTGCGAAGTCCCTGCGGGTGGTAACCTGGCAAACTGTCAACAGCATTTGCCACTTCGCCCTTTAGTAAATCTGCACCATATTGTCTTAGGGCCAATTGCATAATACTTGAGAATAGTGATGGGCGAATAAATTCGCCTGGCACAAATTTACGGCGAATTTGCGGGTTTCTGCTCCAGCAAATAAATTAGTGAAAATCCGGCGGTGAAAATTCGACAGCGTCAATTTCTGGTTTTTCCGTGAAATCTTTCGAATTGCTTGATTTTTCCATGAAAAGGTTCGAATTGCTCGGTTTTATAGTGAAAACGTTTGAATTGCTAAATTTTTTTGTGAAACCGTTCGAATTGCTCTATTTTTTCGTGAAAACGTTAGAATTTAGCCACCCCAAGCCTTCATTAAAATCTCTCCATGTGAGCACTGGAAAACTTTCCAACATTTAGAAATTGTCTCTATCTGCCATGTGTAAGCCCAATGATGCCCAGACATGTAACTGATCTGCCTAAAATCACTGTCCCTTTAGAGCTCTGCAAATGTAGATTGTCTCACTAAACAGAGAACATTTGTATGGTGCTTTTGGGTGACACTTCTGCTGTCAAATAAATGCATAATGTAAAACAAGTTATGCAAAATCTTAATCCAGTTATGAAAAACATATTAAATATGTAGTGTTGAGCTGTCTCACATAAATATATTGCAATAAACAATCCATTATATGTTACATGCAAAGACACCTTAGGTAGTTAATATCATATAGCATAAAATGTTGTTTTTTTAAAGAATAAAGTATAAGTACAGTGTATAATTTAATATATGCCACTGTGTAGATATGTATGAGCTCTTGACACTTTATACACACTTTATAAAAGGGTTGTCTGTCTATGGGTAACACACTTTAAAGTGCTCTAAAATTAATAAGAGCATTAGAAGGGCTATAGTAACCTAAAACATAGTCACACTGAGTATTGTGATGTAGTTAAGTGCACTAACAGTTCATTAGAAATGACAATAGATGCCTGTGTATAAAATGCAGTCTGCTTTTATAATATAAAATCTGCTTGATTCAGAAAAAGTGACAATGCAGTGTAGTCGTTAATCTATAAACTATGATTAACAGCTGGTGCCTTTTAGAGTTTATCTCAATGCACATATCATGTGTGTTTCATTATTGCCATAACTCTGCATTTTGCACTGGTATGTGGAAATACATTACAATGTGCTGTTTCTAATTTATTATGATAACAAATCTCATTGCTTTGAGATCTCAATATTTCAGCAGGTCAAAAATGTCCTTTCCTGCACTGATTCCCTTCCTTGTGGCGCTACAGGAGTCCTGTGCCTCTGCTACAGGGGAGAGCAGAGGCACATGACTCGACACAGGGTCAGGACACACTGGGCTGTAATACCCCTCCCTGGGAACTTCTCTGATCCACAATAGCATACAGGGATATGGTTGAAACATTTATTTTTAAAACACTGTAACTTTAAATAACATGCAGACAAATGTAACTTTATCTTAGTGGGTGCTGTTTATAGTCACACAAATGATCAGTAAGTGTGCGCCTTTGGCACACAATCCCCACTGAAGGTGAATCTAATAGGGGTCCTACACTCCACAGATCTCTCTATCCTTGAGCCTAATCACTTGTGTCCTTAAGATGGCAGCTGTCAGGGAGCCGGGAGGTCCCTCCAGGGAGGTAGTCAGGATCGAGGAGGAAGCCCTCTTGAGGGAGCAAGGTCGCAGTGTCCAAAGGGTTAATCAAAAGTGTAGTCGGGATCCAGGCAAGAGTTCAAAGGCAGACAGAATATTAGCAAAGTCCAAAAGTCCAGGCAAGAGGTCAGCAACAAACAGGAACAAGATAAGTCTTCAGCAAAGCAGACAGGAAACCCAGGAAACTTCACAGGAATGAATCCTATACTTGGGCGCCATTCTGGCGTCTTGGTAAGGCTTTTATATTTGAATTTGGCACCATTCTGACGTCATCGGCATCCTTGCGCCGACGTCGACGCGCTGACGTCATCGCGCCGGCGCCGCTACCCACGTGGCGGCCATGGGCGCCGCCATTTTGGGAGCGACGCCGGCAGGGAAGGACGCGCCGCCCGGAGCTCCTGGACCTGCTCCAGGCGGCGATCATGACAGCAGCCTTGTCACCATAGGGTACTAACCCTCCTGGTCTCCTCGTTGGAGTCTCTGGCTGCTCACTTAATAACTCCTGATCCTGTCTTTCATTTCTAGAGTGACTATACCAGAACTCCCCTTGCATTTATTTCACCTATTCTGGAACCTTCCTTTGTTCCAGGGCCCTATTGAGCACCACTGTACTCAAGCAAGGGTGCAGCTTAAAAAGATTGACCACCTGGGACCTTCCCCTTTTATAAAATAGAATAGTGACATATACTGGCCAGTCACAGAACTGCCAGCAGAATACTTTCGCATAGGAGAAGGAAACGGTTTCCCTTGTATATCTGAGAACCCAATCTATCTGACTAAATTATGCCCAATAATGCACACATTGTACTGACAAACATCTAATGGAATTTTCCCCAACAAGCTATAAAATGCTAATTAAAAGTTTTTGTGAAAAGCTGTTGTTGTTGTTTTGGTTTTGCTAACACCATTACTTAATTTGCATAGGACTCATACATTGGGCATAAGTTGGGTTAGCTAAAGGATGGTTCCTGTTGGGAACAGGGTGGGTTTAAATGTGATTGGTTGCTTACAACCAGTTCACCAGTCCAAGCAAGTAGCCAATGATATAATTACCACAAAAGACCTGTTGGTCTGTGAATGTGTATGACCTCTATCTTCCTGTATAAACTGTTTTCCAGTCAGCTGCTTGGTGACAATAAACTAGCTATAGAAAATATCATATATAGTGTAAGAAACCTAACTACTCATAGTTTTAATAGCAAATAATTTATTCTATAGACATGCTGATTATAATCTACAGTTTGGTAATGTTCCTGTTGTGAACTATTCCTACTTTAAATTATATCTGTATGAATATCTTGTAAATTATATACTTTTAAACGGTGAGTATTGATGTCATTAGTTATAAACAGTGAGTAGTGATGTCATTTCTGTCACATGACTCACTAAAACTTGTGTATAAATAAATAAAGTACCCCCTGTTGCAAAATATGAGGATATTAGAAGTTACCTCGGAGTTCCATGACCTGTATAAAAACATACGGTCATGAAACTGCTCTGTAACTTATAATATCCTTATAATGTACAAGAAGAGGTACTTTTTTCACTGTCTTAACGGAACTTAAAGGAATATGCACACATCTGTGATGTCAAGATCATGTTGCAAGGATGCTACATCCTGGATGGAATTAATTGGGCTGGATAGTTTTGTGTGATCTGGAAACACTGATACATTACTTACAACACCCTCCCCTAAGTCATTAATGAACAAATTAAATAAAAGTGGACCCAATACCAAGCCCTGAGGGACCCCACTAAGAACCTTACTCCAAGTAGAGAATGTACCATTAACAATCACCCTCTGTACCTGATCCTGTAGCCAGTTTCCTATCCATGTGCAAACGACTTCATTAAGCCCAACAGACCTTAGTTTGTGGGATAGGGTATCAAACACTTTGGTAAATTGAATGGATCACATTTACTGCTCCCCGCTGTCCAGCATCTTACTTACCTCATCATAAAAAGCAATTAAATTTGCCTGATATGACCTATCCTTTATAAAACCATGCTGTTTGCTGGTCATAATGTCATTCACTAGTACAAAATGTAATCCCTAAACAAGCCTTCAAATAATTTGGCCAACACAGTTGTCAAATGTACTGGCCTATAATTACCAGGTTGAGATAGTAATCCCTTTTTAAATATTGGAATGAAATCAGCTTTTCTCCAATCCATAGGTACCATTCAAGATGAAAGCTGTTGAGAACCAGAAGCTTAAATAGTTGCTCCTTTTATTTTAAAAATGCACATTTAATTTTTGCTTTTGCGACTGTAAGAAAAAGTGACACCTTAGAAAATCCACCTAAGTAAAAGGGAGAACATGCAAAATGTATATAGATAGTATATTGTATAGTACTGATTTGTTTTTCAGCCATTGCTTGTAATGTTTACGTTCCCCTGCCAATGCATGCAATACAACACTATGCATATATGCCAGGGATTAAAGAATATTAAACTCTTCAGTATGGTTAGTGTTATTTACTGATAATTAACTGATACCTTGTGTGACTGTAGAGTCTGACTACCCATTTATTATTGTAAGAGTTAACTTTTCCTTCTAATAAAATATGGTTAGTGTTATGTGACTTAAGCTGTAACAAACAAGGGAAAGTTGTGCTCACCACTATTTTTTAAAACCATTAGGCGGGGGTGCAATGAGGCTGTGACCACAAAATACATATAGTCTAAAACAAGAGTCCTCTGCACTCAACCCATTAACAATATATTTAAGACAGCGACATTTTGTGCATACTGCTACTAAAAAATGCCTTACCCTTAAATATATTGATAATGGGTTGAGTGCAGAGGACTCTTGTATTTGACTATATGTATTTTGTGGTCACAGCCTCATTGCACCCCCGCCTAATGGTTTTAAAAAATAGTGGTGAGCACAACTTTCCCTTGTTTGTTATAGTTTATACAGGAGCAGTGACCAGCTCCATGTTGTAGCTCCCACCCTTCCCAGCTATAGTCAGGTGATCCCACTGGTGTCTAATAAAAGGGCAGCCAAGTATGGAGGTTTACTTTGAAAGCAGCAAGTTAAGTTGCAGGTAAAACCAAGTCCCTTTGTAAAATGTATAATGAAGCAACAGAATTCTTAATGAATCAGATAAAATTGAGCATAGGACTGGCCAGATATGGGATGACTTTGACGTAGTTGGCCAGCTTAAATATATTGCAATATATGGACAAACAATCCCTTTTTTGTTTAAAGGGTAAGGCATTTTTTAGTAGCAGTATGCACAAAATGTCGCTGTCTTAAATATATTGATAATGGGTTGAGTGCAGAGGACTCTTGTATTTGACTATGTGACTTAAGCTGGCCATAGACGCAAAGATCCGATCGTACGAATCAACGTACGATCGGACTTTCCCATCTCCCGACCTTCCACTAACCATTCAGATCAAAGTCTTTACCATTCCGATCAAATAAGAACAGATCACCCAATGTTCTGCCCCTGACAGCAATCGTACGATACTTATGTCTGACAACACTAGTGACAGTCTCCCTCTGAAAATCGTACGATCGGCAATACACGCAGAGATATTATCGGCAGCCGACAGAAATTTTCTAACCTGTCCGATCGACCAAACGACCGATCTCCGACAGACGAAAAATGTCGGGACTCTCCACACATGGTCCGAAAATCGTATGAATCCACGATTCATACGATCGGATCTTTGCGTCTATGGCCAGCTTTACAAATAGAACATTAAAAAACCCTCACAATATGTGCAGTATTTTATCAACATTTTTTGTTTCATTTAAAAAAGTTTTAAAGTAAACATTTAAACATGTAGGCCTCTTGCACCTAGCAATTGTTCCAGGCTGGTCCAATGCAGTACAGATGCACACGTTTAAATAAGAATGCCTGGTACCTCTCATATAAACACCAAGATTATATTCGCTTATATACTTAAAAATGAACCTTGAAATGGTTTTTCCAATAAAAATAAATATACTGATATGAAATCTAAAGAGCAAGACTGATCTTCAGTTCATAATCTTCTGCAGTGTATTATCTTGTCAGTTCATTTATTACAAATGATTATTATGGTAGATTGGGATCAGAATATTAAATATCTTCATACCATATACATAACACATAAAATGAAAACAGAAATGGTGAACTCCAACAGTAATACGGTAAATCAAGGGCCCAAAGTCAAAATTAGATGTCTAAAGTCTAAAAGTTTCTACCCTATAGCTTATGAATGTTATTGGCAATGTAATGATTGACTGATTCCTAATGCTTTGCATGCAATTGAGCAGAGGGTCTCATGTAGCTCCATTTCCAGTTACTGCCATGAACCCCACTAATGCTAAAAATTCAAGAGAAGGCAAATATGGTCAAGTAGAATTGGAGCACAAGGCAAGGACAACACTTGTCTGTTCAGTGCTGCACTGTCCCTTAAACATGCAAGGCCACCTAGCTAGAGTAGATGGCGTCTGCATCCCTAAACACATGCACACCGAGACACATGCTTCGTTCTATTTTCAGGCCAGATAGAAAAGTAGTATTGATGATGGAAAATTTTCGATAGGTTTCTCTGCGTAAAAGACACCTATAGACACCAATGGGTGAAAACAATTGTCGGGCATCAAAAAAATGCCACTCCTGGTAACTAAGAGCCAAATTTCCGGTTTTCAACCCGGAAATTCGGCTCTTCTAGTGCAGAGCGCGCAACTGCACTAGCTACGTGGACAACCCCCCACCCCGTCCGGTCTTGAAAAGTGAGTGCCGTGGGGACAAAACGAAGCCCACCTCAGGCGGCAAAATGCGCAGGATCGGCCCTGCATACTACCTATTTCCTGGTATATTTAAAATCAATTATGTTTTCCCAAATTCAGTAATTCATTGCAATTAATCAACTGTGGTTTTGGGTTTAAGAGAAAAACAGATACAGTATATACATACTAAATGAGAAATACAGTCACAGAGTCTATAATATGCTACATAAAAAAAAGGGTTGAGGCATAAATAATTTATACCTATTTTGTTGGAGTTGACAAACCACGACATACTGGAAAGTATATAGACAGTCGTTTTCAGCAGAGCTGAGAAGTTATTGCACAATAAAACCAACCTACAGATTAAAATCCCTTATGGAGGCTTCACACAAGCCAGAATTCAATTACAAGTTTGTTTTGGGCTGTCTATGAAACCTAGACCAAATGATATTATTTTTCGACAACTGAAAGGTTACAAAAATGTTATGATATGTTTCAGGGCAAAGTAGGACAGGAATTTATTCTCTGAAGCTCTGACCTTCCACTGACAATTATGTTGCCTTTCTTTTCAAAGATACACTGTCTGAACATTTCTGTTTTAATGTGCTTGATAGTCTTATTAAATGCTGTACAGACCTTGGTAAGGGTCTGAAACTAAGGATACAAAACTAACTTACAACTTAAAGGAGAACTAATGCTCAGCAAATCCTTAGGCTAGAAATGATAGTCCATGTGTTTTGAGCTTCAGTACTAATCCAAGATCACCACTGCTCTGTAGCATTAGTGATCTGGGCTTGCAAAGATTCCCCCATCAGCACACCATCTTCTTTTCTACTCATTCCTAGAACATGCTGCTGTCAGTTACATCAGTTTAGGTATTGCTGCTGTCATTTTACCAACCCACAATATACAATGCAAACTTAAGATTTATGGATGATAATTAATCAAATTTATTGATGTCAGATACAATAGGGTAGTGGAGGTAAGCTTTGGCCTGGTTAGGCAAGCTAGAGGGATGGCTTATTGTGCAGGGAGAGGAGCGTTGGAGACATAAGTCTTGATTCTGGTAAGGCAGCAGTGGGAGCAGCATCCTGCCGAGTGGTGGAATGGAGCAGTATCCCCCAATCTGTAGAGTATGTGTACCTCTCTCCGGTTAAGGGTGCCGGGAGGAATGGAATCAGGTAAGGTGAGTAGGACTGGTGGCCTAGGTCATTATTTTATTATGTGCACACCACTGAGATAAATGCCTTTGTAATGAAGGTACATGATGCATTTTGTCTAAGATAATTCATTTAGTTGAACAAGTTGAAGAGAAGCAGCCACACATTCATTTAGTTTAACAAGTCACAAAGAGAAGCAGCTACATTAGTACTTATAACTAGAAAATCAGTAAGCTGGTTTAGGTGTCAAGCATCTGCACTGTGCCAAGTTTCCTTGAATATATCTGAATCTGTTAGGGCTAGCTAATCTATCAACCTAGAGGAACTGCATAAAAAAGAACCAAAAGAAGTAGAAAAGTGTCATAAGGATGCATGCTGTACTCTATTTAAGGAATGTAACTACTGCATGTCTTAGATAGGAGGATAAAAAGAGCAGACACTGTCTCTCTACAGTTTAATAAAAAGAGTCTATTGCAGCCTTACACATTTTGTGCTTTCATTAGCCTTTCATTCTACAGCTTTCCCTGCTCTCCTAGCTGAAGGCTCAGTGAGATGAACTTGGGCCATCCACTCACTATAGTGAGTTATTTTTGTTTTTTCATGGGGCATTGTTCCTATATTTTTTTTTCATTTGCACTATGTAGGGTGCACGAATACTACGGGTGTGAGAGTGCACCTATCAGTATTTTTGCCTGGGGGAATGCCTACAATATGCACCTTAAGTGCAGTGCAGGGAGTGCAGGGAGTGCAGGACAGTCCTGTCCTTACTAGCTATGGAGTGCAAAGACCCTCTGTAAAAACAGTTGCACTGTATCTATATTTCAAACTTTACATACTGCCCAGAAGGTCATAAATGACCCCATGTAACTTACAAAACAATTATTTCATTTATTGTTTTAACACAGAGAGGTCATATATTTGCAGATGCAATAGCTAACTAAAAGTTACCTATATCAAATGTAACAACCCAACAAAGGCTTTATTTAAGGGAAAGAAAAACACAAAAACACTAGTGTAAAAAGTTTGGCTTGGAAAAGAAAGCAATGTTGACTTCCATGTAAAGTCTGTACAAAACGAGCTGGCCTGAATTCATCAAAGTGTCCGAGAACAGTCATAAACAGTTTCTATGTCAAATCAGTGTGTAGCTATGAAAGAGCATCACTTTTGCAGCCAGTACCTCTCCTTTTAGCCATTGAGCCAATGGTAATACATCATCACACAGACATTAAAAAGACATCACAACAATGAGACTGCTGTTGACAAGTTGTATTAATGTCAGCAAACGTAACTCTAATACTGCTGAAGTTACATGGGAAAAAAACTTTTCTCCTCACCCCCACTAGAAAAAATCCCCTATTTCTTTAATGCTAAGACGCCAAATTATTTCTTGGCTTTTTAGTGCACAATAGTCATCATAGTCCAACAAAAGAAGAAAGAAGTGCTTGCTATTTGGGATACAAGAATAGAACTCAGGTGAAGAAAAAAAGTAGCATTCATTCAATAAAGATGAATCATAAAAGTGCCACAGTACTATCCTTTAATACATAATCACTTTGGCATGATCTGCTGTGCCACTTTCAAAGGAAGTGCTATGATTAATCTTTCTTGAATTCATTTAATTTCTCTACACTGTGATTTATTTTCTTTTTCCTGACAAAAGCAAGCTTTGTATTGTTTGTTGTTGTTTTTTTTTTTTTTGTAATTCTAAAAGCAAAACCTCATTTAGTGTTCTATCTACAGTTAAACGAAAGTTCTGTTCAGTTGTATATGTTTTAAGTGTGCTGTACATGTTATTGTGCACTACATAGCAGCATTAAGCAAGATGGTCAGTGTAATCTATAGTTATTACAAAGCCATTTCATTAAACATTAGTTCAATAGGGAAGAGCTAGTTTCTAAAATGATGCAAAGGATAGAATCATCCTTATAATCATAAAAGAAACCAGGTGTTAACAGTAGATATTATAGTGGGAGAAAAAAACAAATAAAGTCTTCTTAGGACTTTTACAATTGTTTCTTTTTAAAACATGTTTAAAAGATAATTAAAAAATCTTCTATTGGGCAAGTAAAAAAAAATCTAGAGTAACTAAGATTCTATTCAAGTAATCCATAATTATTACAATTAGATGCATCTTGTATACAAAAACTGTTTATTGTACAGTGAAAGAATATATAATTCGAAGTAACCTTGTTATATGCATTAATTACAATTGTTCAATGGTTTTAAGCTATTTGTAAATTTAATTAGATTTGCAATCACATTTACAAACCTTAAAATCCATAGACGTGTTTAAATAATAATAATAATAATGATATTAATACTGAGAAACTGCTTGAAATTAAATTTTTCCCTTAAGTAATAAATCAGTTTTTGGACAGAGGATGCCTATAACCATAACTTGGTGATTTGAACTTGCAACGTTGAAACGTGTATATTACCCCCTCTTTTTTGCTGGATTACAGTTTTAATAGAAACTACAAAAAGTGAGATTTTTTGGCCAGTATTACTCCTGGGTAGTGTCAGTCTTGCAATCCAGGAGTCACATAATCACTAAAAACAGATGGGTGCATGTAACAGTTGCATAATAAAATACTGTTGTACTGTACTCGTAAAACAACAAAATCAGTAGTGATGTATACGTTTAACAGTTCATTTACCTGGCACCTCAGCAGACCTTGGCAGTAGAAAGGTTTGTGGGGTAGCACTTAAGAAGCAGGTATGTTTTCTTTTTCCTGCCTTGTTCTTGGGTGTCTGTATTTGCCTTTTGCATGAGCTGCTTCAAATGATTCATAGACATTATAGTAGCCAGGGGGTGATGCATCCTGAAAATGAATAACAATGTATTTCATTTTAGTTCACTTGGAAGCCAAATAATTAAAGTACAGAATGCATTTGATTATGGCATTGTGTGTTTGTGTGTGTGTGTGTGTAAATAGTTATATAACTAAACCAAATGCTAAGGACTAGTCAGGAAAGGCCCTATTTATAAGTATATTTGGAAAAGGTGGCGGCAACGCCAAAAATTTCCTACAAATATTTATTGAGCAGCCTCCCAGCTACTAGTATCTTACCATTCTGGAATAAATAGTTTACTTGTATCACAATGTAGATGGATCTGTTCTAAGCAATTTCTCAGTTGTTCTGCAAGATTTATTTTTGGATGTTGTATGAATTATAGACGTTACTATCTTATCTCATTTTAGCCTGCAAATAAAAATGCTATTTTTGAGGGGTTTTACCCTTGAAACAAAAAAAAAAAAAACACCCATGAAGGTAAAATGTTATTGTTAATTATGAATTATCTTGCTTTTCAGAAAGATACTGATTTTCCATTCTCCAAACTGCTGCCTACTAACAAGCTTTATTATGCCCTAGCAGCCAAATAAAAATGAACACATTGCAAAATTGCTTTAATAATGATGCCTACATCATACTAAAAAGTTCACAGTTGTAAAGTGAACTACCCTTTTCATAATATGCTAAAAATCATTTAGGGACATATTTATCAAGGGTCGAATTTCGAATTGAAAAAACTTCTAAATTCAAAAAGACCAACCGAAATTAAGTCAAAGTTTTTTTGGTAGAATAGGTCAGTTTTAAATCGAATAGGTCCATATGCGGGCAAATTCGAATTGTATGAATCAAAGGAATAGCACATTCAAAGTTTTTCCCAAAAAAAACTTAGATTTTTCAAAATCCACCAATTGACTCCAAATAGGTTCTAGGAGGTCCCCCATAGGCTACAACAGCAATTCAGCCAGTTTTAGATGGCGAATGGTCGAAGTCGAATTTTCGAAGAGACACTACATGATAAATTTCGTTTTTCAAATTTTTTAATTTTTCTAATCTGATCACTCAGTAAACCAATTTAAAACATAACTTGTACTAAGTAGATTAAAAAAGAACATCCAGGAAAAACTGGGGAAGGAACAGGGAGACGGAAAGACTATGGTATGGGGTAGGCAGTCTGTATCTATGAGCATCAGAATGGGTCTCAGATCCACCTAATCGGCTTACAGCCCGCTGCTGGAGTCACCTAAGGATACCCTTTTCAATGTGCCATACATCAACCACCCCTTCACCCGCATTGCACCCCTCCCGGTTGTGCGGACAAGGATATATGACTGAAGCACCATATAGATATAAGCAAGTATTAAGCCTGCCTGAATTGCATTCCTGTCTCAAAGGCGCAAATAATTAATAACATTGACAAGCTCTACCCATTCATGTTCCGCCGATTGCCAACCCCTTCACCACAGAGCACCCCTCCTGGTTCTGTAGGTAGAGCTTAACCTATAGTATTAGTCTCATTCTGCCACCCTGCCTAAGTGTTCTTAAAATTTAAAACCACCAATTGGAATTTGAATTCCAATGTGAGATTTATGACCACTCAACCTTAGAAACAGTTCAAATTAGAACATCCTTCACCTAAAACCCGCGAGTTCATGTAGAAGTCAATGGCAGAGGTCTCTTGAATTATTTGAAGATGTTAATTGTAGTGATAAGCCAAATTTTTGCCAAGTTTCAATTAAAAAATGATGACCCATTTTGGGGGCAAATTTACTAAAGGGCGAAGTGACTATGTTTCCATAGTTATCATTGCTACCACAGTTACTATTGTTTCCATTGCTACCAAAGTTACTATTGTTTGTTACCATTCCTACCATAGTTACTCTTGTTTCTATAGTAGCCAATGATATCAGTTACTATTGCTACCATAGTTACAATGTGTCCACTGCTACCATAGTTACTACAACTTTCCTACTGGAAAGGAACTGTGAAAACAAATCAGTGATTAAAGATGGTTGGGGCTCATTTATCAACACTGGGCAAATTTGCCCATGGGCAGTTACCTATAGCAACCAATCAGTGGTTAGCCTTTTGAAACCAGCTGTAAGTAGAACAATGAATGCAGCAATCTGATTGGTTGTTATGGGTTAACCACCAATTGGAATTTGAATTCCAATGTGAGATTTATGACCACTCAACCTTAGAAACAGTTCAAATTAGACCATCCTTCACCTAAAACCCGCGAGTTCATGTAGAAGTCAATGGCAGAGGTCTCTTGAATTATTTGAAGATGTTAATTGTAGTGATAAGCCAAATTTTTGCCAAGTTTCAATTAAAAAATGATGACCCATTTTGGGGGCAAATTTACTAAAGGGCGAAGTGACTATGTTTCCATAGTTATCATTGCTACCACAGTTACTATTGTTTCCATTGCTACCAAAGTTACTATTGTTTGTTACCATTCCTACCATAGTTACTCTTGTTTCTATAGTAGCCAATGATATCAGTTACTATTGCTACCATAGTTACAATGTGTCCACTGCTACCATAGTTACTACAACTTTCCTACTGGAAAGGAACTGTGAAAACAAATCAGTGATTAAAGATGAACCGGGGCTCATTTATCAACACTGGGCAAATTTGCCCATGGGCAGTTACCTATAGCAACCAATCAGTGGTTAGCCTTTTGAAACCAACTGTAAGTAGAACAATGAATGCAGCAATCTGATTGGTTGTTATGGGTTACTGCCCATGGGCAAATTTGCCCAGTGTTGATAAATAACCCCCGCTGTGTCTTGTCATGTTACAGTACTAAAGGCTATGGGGTTTAACAACTGAAATTCTAAGTTGTGGTGGCAACAGAGCGAAGGAACTTTTAAGGAAAGAAGAAAGGTTGATGCGCTGCTTTGAGACTTTAGAAACCCATGGTTTTACTCAGGAATATGATCTCCACTTTGTTTACAACCGTTTACATTTGTTTTGTTTTATATTTAGCAGATTGTGTTATTAACCTAATGATATACATGGGCTATGAAGTCAGAAACAAAAATGCAAGGATAATCAACGAGATAATGACACAGCTTCTGCATTTAATAATGTCTTTATTGTGGATCTATATAGATAATTGACGTAGAAGCCAGTAGATGGCGCTGTGCAAAATTATATAAAAATGTAACATTGTGAGCGAATTGTGAAAGGGCTGGGGGCAGGCCCGAAACATTGCAATTATTACAGGTTAAAGACATATATCGTAAATAAAGGTTTTTCGAATTTACCTCTGGAATGGTGTTGTGTCATATATTACAATGCCATTGCTACTATAATTACTATTGTTCCCATAGCTGCCATAGTTACAATTGTTTCCACTGTTACCATTGCTACCATAGTTACTATTTATTTTAAAAGTAGCCATCAGTTACTATTGCTACCATACTATTTGTTTCATGGTTACAATTACTACCATTGCTACTATTTTTTCTATTGCTACCATAGCTACTATTGTTTTCACTGTTACCATTGCTACCATAGTTAATATTTATTTTATAATTGCCATTGTTGTTGCTATCAGTTACTATTGCTATTATAGTTACTATTAGTTAATGGTTACCATTGCCACCATATGTATTATTGTAGCCATTGTTTCCACAGTTACTATTGTTACCATAGTTGCTATTGTTTCCATAGTTGCTATAGTTTCCATAGTTATCATTGCTACCATAGTTTCTAATGTTTCCAATGTTACTATCGCTACCATAGTTACTATTTTTCCATAGTTGCCAAAGTTATTATTGCTACCATAGTTATTATTGTCTCCATTTCTACCATAGTTACTATTGTTTCCATAGTTACCATTACAGTCGTAGTTAATGTATTTTTCATAGTTCCTATTATTTCCATAGTTACCATTGCTATAAAAGTTACTGCTTTTGATTAGTGAGGGGGGAATCTGTCCAGTTTCGTTTGGCGAATAATTTGCAAAACAGCTAAAAAAATTCGCGAAACAGTGAAAATTTGTGAAACACATTGAAATGGGCGTCAAAATAATTTTGACACGCAACAATTTTGATGCGAGAGTCAATTTTTGTACGTGCCACTATTCAATGCGCGTCCAAATAATTTTGATGCGTGACAATTTTTATGCGTGCGACAATTTTTTTTGTGGCACTGGGTTTTACGACAGCAAATTTTCACCTCAGTTTCAGCAAATTTCTTTGTGGGCAGTGAAACTCGGAAATTTGCCGCAAATTTATGCTTGGTGAATTTATTCGCTCATCACTACTTCTGATATTGTATCCATTGGTACCATGGCTTGTAAGCCTGAATTAAAGCCATGCTCTACAGAAATGACCATGGATATCATTGGATAGAGATTCCAGCTGGGCAAATGGTTACTAGGAAAATTTGCAGTGGTGTATGCTACAAGCCACCTCCTATAAGTGATAAGTATGAGGCCCAGCTGATGATATTGTGCAGAACTATGGGCTCCATACAGGCTGCTGTAGGCAGCAGACTGAAAAATGAAGTTCAATGTTGATAAATATTTTGTTATTGTAAGATATGTACAGGTAAGCACATAAGCACAAGTATATATATATATATATATATATATATATATATATATATATATATATATAAAAACACAATAAACTCTCAGATGTTTTATTCGTCAGTAGACATTCTAGCATCCATTTAGATTAAAATGAAATTTTTTTACAGTGAGATCTGTTGGGGAGTTCTCTCCCAGAAGTCATTGTACTGGCAGATGCATTTTTATCCTTTCTCTCAATCATCCACAAAAACAAAGGTTACACTACTATGTATGTTACTGGATGTTTAAATGCTTTTCAAAACTGTACCGTATATACTCGCGTATAAGCCGAGTTTTTCAGCACCCAAAATGTGCTGAAAAACTCAACCTCGGCTTATACGCGGGTCATACCGTAGATACGCTCCTTCCGCGGCCCCAGCAGGACTGTCTGTGACTGACTGTCACGATCGCCGCCCGGAGCAGGTCCAGGAGCTCCGGGCGGCGCGTCCTTCCCTGCCGGCGTTCGCTCCCAAAATGGCGGCGCCCATGGCCGCCACGTGGGTCCCTAATTAAGTTTGTGATGCCTGTGTTGAAGCACAATTTTTTTTAGAAAAGGTGTATATCTGGTTCTAGAGGGAAATAAACTTTCCATAGCAATGCTGCTTGGCATCTTTTACCATATTTCAGCATTAACTCAAAGGTCATGGAAAATAATTGTGATTGTTCTCTAATTGAGTTTGGAATTCCTAGTGGCACAAAAGAGTCAGTTTTTGTGCCATTTAAGTTTGATATAAACTACTGGAGTCTGATTTCTAATTGCAGCATTAATCATTTGTAGGAAGGTAAATGCTTTCCCCACGTTTTGTGAGGGTACCTGGGGCTGGAGCAAGACGGGGATGCCCACCGCAGTCTGTTTCTTAGTGCGCCACTCGGCTCTTCTGGATTTTTGTCTGACATCATTGCACAATGGTGTACAGTACCCAATGTAAAGGTGTCTTCCAAGTTGCTGGGTGCGTTCTAAGTTCTCTTGACAATGCTGCGTTGTGCATCGAAATAGCTGTCGAGGCTACATGCTGTGAGTGAAAGAAGGGGCCCCCTCTCCCTGAGTTCCGGACGGATTTAGGACGAACACAGCGACAGTGTATATAGCCTTTTGCTCAATGTGCCTGTGTGGCTGTGGAGATACTCTTGGTAATTTCAGGCTCATAGATTATTGAACTATTCCTGGTTATAATTCTTGTGTATTGACCCTTGCCTATCCCTGACTTACTGCTGCCTGACCTGACCTCTGCCCGTTTTGTGACCACTCCGATTTGGTAATGCGTTTGTTCCTGTGTTTGGATATAGACGTATAATTATACAGTGCAGATATTTGGACATAATTTTTTTATAATCAAATACTGCAGGTTTTATTCATCTTAATGGTTGGATATACTAAAATATTTTGCAGGAATATAATTAAGTTTACTCAATAACAAAAAACGGTACTTTAGGATAGCATGAGTCTTCAACAAATTTTACGGCTTGCCCCCACAAAAAGAATAAGTAATCTGTAGTGAACAATAATTTGCAATGTCATGTTTGTAAGTAATATTTTTAGTTAATCGCAATGCCTCTTGTAGAAATTGATGCAAGAGTGCCCCCTTCTCCTTAGTGCTAATTTAGTCATCATTTCTTTTTCTGGTCGGGCTATGGTCTCCACATCAGAACAATGGAAAAAATCTGGCACAAGTTGCAGACCTTTTGCAACATGCGGCCTCTGCTGCTCCTTAACTTGTGTGCTTAGGTTAGGAGACATATTAAAGCAGGAAGGTGTCTCTCCCTACCTCCACTTCTTGCAGTGTCAGACTGGGGTGTCCAGGGCTGCCACCTCAGGGCCCCCCACCCAAATCACTAACTCCTGCACTTCTCAAACCCACCACTAGCCTCCACCCCCTACTCTGCATTTCTTTACTTGCAGAGGCTATCAAGGTAAACAGCCCAAAGTAAGGAGCAG
This sequence comes from Xenopus laevis, assembly GCF_017654675.1. NCBI lineage: Eukaryota > Metazoa > Chordata > Amphibia > Anura > Pipidae > Xenopus > Xenopus laevis. Next base: position 63,894,500 of record NC_054372.1, on the reverse strand, counting down.
GGAGTGTAGGTCCGCTGGGTAGATGGGTAATACTCTACTAATTGCCCACTTTGTTGGATAGCCAGATTAGCAGCTAATTTATTAGCAATATTTAATGTTTGAAATAAGTGGAAATGCTTCTTTTTTTTAATACATGCAGCATTGTGTTCAAAAGAGTAGCCATAGGTCTCTGCTTTCAGAAAGTTATCTATACTCAACGAAATGCAGTGTGCAATGTGCAAATATAAGGATATATTACACCCTTTTTAGACCTTTACAAACTGCTTTTGAAATAGTAAATTATTATAACATTATTATATTGGCAAATAAGTTTAACACATCCAACCAATATGGCCTATAGCCCCTAACGTAAGTACTTGTAGTTTAACAGGAGTTTGAGTTATAGTACAGGAACAACATAGTAGAACAATGCACAAGTTAGTCTATTTGTATTACTGATTAAGGGATGTGTAGATACCCCCCCCCAAAAAAAATTCTTTCATTCAAAAGGAATGTTCTTGCACCCAATAACCCCTGCTTTCATATTTTATATTTTTTCTTTTTTAGGGGGGCAACCTAAACCATATAAAAACATGTTTAACCACACCAAAAATCCATTAGGATAATGTAGTGCTTTGTATTATAAAATCAGCAGCCATTGTTAATAGATTTCTAGTATACCTATTTTTTCTTAAAAGATTACTAAGGCAATATATTACAGTCTATTACATTCTGAATGTCTATAAATTTTAAAGTTGCTGGTATCAGTGAATAGATTTGGTGCACAGAAAGACTCAATTACTCATTTATATTATTGCTCAGTTGTCAGGATGAATAGTTAGTTCAGATGCTTTCTGTGTATTTTTAAAGATTATATTAAACTATGCTTGTGTAGCGCACCCGTAGGTGTAGCTTTTGCTGTGTATTAAGGCTGTGTGTGACCAGGCTAAAACTGCTTGTAGTGTGCCCTGGACCCCCAGTGTACCCGTGCAACTCCCGGCAACTCCCGGTACCTGGTGTAGATCAATGCGGTAGGATATTCAGCCAGACAGTTTCTTTGCAGTAAACTATAACTTGTTTATTAACAGAGAACAATGGCAAGGTCGTAGTTCACAAGCACTTTGATGTTCACAGTAGCCATAGAGTAGCTTCAAACAGTAGTATTCCCTCCAGGGGGGGGCAAGGTGCAACAGACGGGCTAATATTCAATGTTTATCAAAGTTACAGCAACAATAGACTTGTGGAATAGTTACCACTCTCACTGGGCACTATCCCTCTGGTGAAGCACTAAGGCATGGGTTTCTCAGCATGAGGTCTTGTATCTTGGCACCGGACTTGATCCTCACCTCACCCACTGTATTCAGCCTGGGGTCTTGGGTCTTGGTATCCTATCTGGTCCTCAACTCACCCACTGCAGTCCCTGCACTAGTGGTTCAAATACCACGGGGTCCTAACCCCACTATTTCTCCTCGTTGGAGCCATATCTGCTCACTAGCTACCCTGTGCTGACTTTCACTCCTAGAGCGACTATTACTGTATTACTATCACTATCTTACACTTAACTAACTTTCCCGGCAGACCTGGACCTGTAGTACCTTACACTAAGGCAAAGTCCCAGGACAGACCCAGACCGCATGGTGCTAAACCCTTTTATATTGACAAACAGTGCCATCTAGTGGACAAACTCCATGAACTAATGTGGAGCCAGCAAGTCACATAGCTGCCTGAGTTACCTAAAGGGCCCTTAGGTGTCCTTTTACCAAGGGGAAATGCCTGAGATAAATACACCCAAATCTCAGGGTCTCTACATTTGCATTATTTAATACTGAAGTTTTGAATTCAATCAAAGCTGTGCGGGCCTCAATCCACAGGAGGTCAATCAGTTGTTACCCTAGTTACTCTGTAACCTTTCAACTCAACAAATTGTAAGTCCATAATACAGTAAAGCCCGTCGCTGTTCTTTCTCTTGTCGATGTGTTTGTCTTTGGCTGTGCTCATGGCAACAATAACAATCTGAATATAATGCTTAGAGATTTTTAAAGTGAATAACTGAATTTACACTTACCCAATAGGCTGGTTGCCTAACAATGCAGGACTCCATTTGCTAGGCTTTCCCAAAAGGGAGTCATTGTGCAAGAATGCATGAACGATGCCTATGTAACATGTTTACTTTGCACACAGTATCAAAAACCAAATCTGCCTTAGCAGAATAAATATGTAGTGGCAGTGCACCGCTGTCTAAAATTTTTCAAACTATTCACTCATACCTAGAGGCAGATTTATCAAGGGTCACATTTGGAGTTCACTGGAGTTTGTAAAAACTCCCATAAACTCCCATGAACTCAAAATTAAAAAAAATTTAGTTTTTCAAATTCAGGTGAATGGGATAGACCCACAAACTCGAATCTAATTCAAATTGAATTCAAATCAAATTCAATTCGAGTTTTTTCTCCAAAAAAACCTCAATTTTTAGAAAGGCTGCAAACAACTCCAAATTGATCCCATGACATTCCCCATAGGTTGAAACAGCGATTTGGCAGGTTTAAGGTGGTGAAAAGTCGCATTTGAATTTGAAGGGCCAGTAAATGATACATTTTGAAAATCAAATTCAAATTTTTTAATAACAAATCGAATTTTAACTATTCCCTGATCAAATTCCACAAAAAAACTTAAATTTAATTTGATATTCGAACTTGAAAATTTTAATTTTCACTTTGACTCTTGATAAATCTGTCCCCTAGGAAATAAAGAAAGAAAATAATCCATGAAATATAGGTTTGTAATATTTTTTCGGCTCTGTTTCCATGTTTAACAGATCTAGACCCAATTGTAGCCAACGTAAGCATTAGAATATTACCTGTGCTATTCAAGTCAGGCTGCCTACAGCTTTCACCCCTTATGTTTATTGATCTTTTTTGGAAGGAGGGGGGATAATGACCACCTGTTATCTGTCGATAATATGCTCCAATTTACTTTTAAAGAGTCATCATATCCCTTTGCAAGCATGTTTTCTCCAGAGAACCAATCCCAACCTTGCCAGTAATTGCTTAATTCTTCCATTTTGTTTAACTTTCTAGTTGCACATGTCTGCACTCTCTCCAGATCATCAATTTCCTTCTTAAAGCCTGGAGCCCAAAACTGCATTGCATACCCAAGGTGAGGCCTTACCAGGGATATATAAAGAGGCAAAATGATGGGGCATAATTATTATGCTGTATAAAACCAAATTCGCTAAAAAACTGTGTAAATTTATCAAGGTGTCTGTAATTTTAGCCATGTGAATGCCAGATTTGATGCTGTTATGTTAAAAAAAACTTGTAAAAAAAATAAACGCATTTTTTAAAGTTACTCTGCCTAGGGTTACACAGCTTGTTGGCTTAACTGCACTTTGATTGCCACTGTTTGTCACATTGTTTGCGTGAATAAAGCCATATTTGATGAAGAGCAAACGTTCCCTATTTTGTCCGGCTGAGCGCCTGCAGTGATTGAGCTCATCTTGTATCGTATGAATTGGGATTGCTTGCGCCTGTAGAGTTCTCGCGGGATGCCGCTGGAGGGGAGACGTGCTTCCTAGACGCCGAGTTGGTGAGCTCCGCTTATTTTCCACATAAACCTACTTTGTATACGTGTTTACACAGCTTGTTATCAAAAAAAGAACCCTAATTCTTCCCATTTAAGGATGTCCCCAATATGTTACAATTTAGTGCATAACCTTGCATTTATCAACATTAAACCTCATTTGCCAAATCTTTCTGGAAGATGGCAGCACCCTGCACATTCATCATCATCAGTAAAAATAGATTGCCAATAATAGTAGAAATGCCAGCACTGGATTGACACATTACAATGTGGAATTATACTAAATTTACATAGTCTGGGAATTAAAATCTTAGGTTTGCACTAGAGGGAACAAAAGAACGGAAATGTAATTGGCCCACAGTGAAAGTTAGAAGCTTAAAGATGTTCTATTATCAAACAATATTGATTACTTATTATATATATTCCATTTTGAGATGTCACAAAAGTTATGACTATTTGGCCTTCTAAATATACACAATGTGACTTCATTTTAAGCCTTAAATGTTGTGAATTCTGCAGGGAATGGGTGTACTTTTTAGCTTTCTTATGCATTTCTTCCACATTAAACTGTAGCTCCTGTAAAATTGTCTGCATCATTTTTTGTAACAACAAGATGTGTCAAAGTTGGCACTTTATTTCATATTTTATTTTATCATGGACAAGATGCTGTCAGGTTATAGCTCCTTGATCCAAACTCACATTATTAATAATATACTTTTTATTAGTCTTTGAATTTAAAAGTGAAAAGGAACTTTGTTGTTATTAATTATCCACTTAATAGGGCAGTGATACAGCTGTAACAGCTCATACTGGAAATATGGAGGTTTTTTTACTTGAAGTAAGGATGTACATATTGGACAACATTAAGTCCAACGGGGAGAAAAGTTTTGACTCATGAGAAACTTGTCATAGCCTAAGGGCTAAACTGGAAATGACACTGGAGATACCTCCAGATAAATCTATCAAAAAATTTTAATAATTAAAACATTTGTATTTATCATTTACCTTAGAGATCTGTGTGAGACACAGTACAGTACCATCTTGCCAATGTACCTCTATAAGGTACAAAGTTCTTTTATAATGAATACAATTACGTAAATAACTATTCATGTAACTGAATATCAAACTGCAAGGTATATGTGATATGTGGGTGTACCTCATTGATCTCTTGGTGAAACCGCATAAGGGAATCAATGTTGGTAATCTCATTCTCAGTATATAATTTAGTTGCCCTTAGAAGCATAACACAAGCTTGAATACCATCACTATGTGATATGAATGTATAGAGTGAGGATGCGGTGATACATTGATGATGTGTTTGTTATATGGAGGGGTGACATTCATTCCCTTATGCAGTTCCAAAAAGAGATCAATGAGGTACACCCAAATATCCCATATACCTTGCATTTTGATATTCAGTCCATCCAATTTTTGAATGTGAAGGTGATTAAACGAAAAGGTGGGTTTGCTACAGAGTTATACTCCAAACACAAAGACACATTATAGACATACTAAGAGGTCTATTCCTATAAGCCAATTTTCCCGGGTGGAGAGGCTGTTAAGTCAGCAGGAAAGACGTGAACAACAGTTGAAGGATATGTATAATACGTTTTTAGTACGTGGATATCCTAGACAGAGCAACAATATGGATGAAGAAGAATAAACCTAGACACAAGGAAAGAGATCCATGTATACCATTTGTTACTCAGTAAAGTGACCAGCAAGGCCGGGACTAGAGGTAGGCAGAAGAGGCAGCTGCCTAGGGTGCAATGATTGGAAGGTGCTGGGCAGCTATCTCCTCTGCCTACCCCTAGACCAGACTCATCTGGAATTCAAAATAGTTTGTGAAAACAGGCCATTCGGATATGGATTTGAAGTATATGGTTTTAGAATGTGTACCTACTCCCAGGCAAGGGGGTGATAGTGAATTATTACTAAGAAAAAGAGAGGTGTGGTGTATATGTTTTTATTATGAAACTTCTTTGGTTTCATTGTTTTCTATTTTTTGTTTTTTCTCTTCCAGCTAAATTGGGAATGCAACGGATTAACGAGAAATGGGGATTAGAGACTTATATTTATGGACATTGTTGGATAAATAAGGGTTTAACTGGATAACCACTGGTGATGACATAATGTCCTGGATGCAATTTCCTGTTTTACCATTTATAATGCTCTGTGTTAATGTTTGTTTTTGCTACTTGTGCCCTTGGCTTGAGAAAGGGGCCAGAGTACCCGGAAACATCGCTCTGTGGGTTGTGGTATGATTTTTTCTAATACACTACCAATGTTTGCATTGATAACCTTGAGTGCTGTGTTCGTTTTTTTTGCTTTTTGGCTATATTGAGTGATACTTCTGCAGTGGCAAATTTTTACTTGCACCAAATATAATGTGTGGCAATATTTTTTTTCCAAAATACTATATATATATATATATATATATATATATATATATATATATATATATATATATATATTTACTGCATCAATTAGAGAAATTATAGAATAAATCTGTTTTAATTCTCCTGGTTGTTCATCTCAAAATACTGATTTAGTCGTTCAAAGCACTACATTTGTTAGCTGAACTTGTCTTGGGAACTTGCCACCTCTTGTAATGAGCTGCTGCTTAACTTGATGAATAACAATAATTTAGAAACCACCATTTCTCAGTTAAAAATAGGTCTAAAGATGTTTCATGATTGAAATACTTAATTTAACGGGCTCTATTGGGGCAGATGTATCTAGCTCCATTGAGGAGTATCAGTGTTAACTGCCATTCAGGCTGACAAATGGATGAGGGTGCAATATCCCACCCTGCAGATTAATTAATCCTGGTGTACTTTTCCCGTGCATGACACCTCATGAAATCCTTTTAACTCATTCATGTGGCATAAGAACAAGAGGCATATGGTATGCGTATGCCCGCTGAGTAGGCATTGGAACTGTCCCTTCAGATTAAAACATTAGCACAAATCTTGCCCTTCTGGAAGTGTAAAAAATGATATCATGGATAAAGGATAGGACATAAACGAAAACTAATGGCTTTTTTAAAGCCCTGTGAAACCTGACTTTAAATCAGAGGCAAGCAAGGAACCGGCAGCACCCTCTAGAGGAAACGTATCCCTCTCTGTGAGAAAGTCTGTTGCTTTTATCACACATGAAAGATGTTAAGCAGTTAAAGCTAGGTTATTAGTGACTTTTTTAATAACTCCCACCATGAAGCATAAGGAGATAGTAGCAAAATCCAATACTGACTGCCACAACACCATGCTGATTTTCATTAAATTTGTTCAAAGGGGACCCAGCATGGAATTATTAAACTACTTTCATAGGCAGATGACTAAAGAGGCTTGTCTATTTATAGCCATCGCACTCAATCTTTATTCTCGCATACACAGGCGGCAGCCAGCAGTAAAATCCTCTAACATTACCCATTATCTGAGCACTGATCAACGTAAAACATTGACTGCAACAAAATGCACAGTGAGCACAATGAAAGGCTAAAAATGTTAAATGACATTTCCTTTCTTCAAGTCATATCTTTAGTCTGCATTTTTCATGAGGTGTTCTTAGCCTTTTGAATGGTTTTCAAGGATCCTTTCTGCTTGAGTAATCAAAAAACTGCTTGGCCTATAACAAAAACATGAGAATGGATCAATATTTTGTTAGAAAAATTAAGAGTGCAAAGTAAAATATGTTTTACCCACAATTGTTGCAAAATGCTGTGCTAGATACAATGGGAACAATGATGTGCCTGGTTAGTAATCCAGACAGGGAGACATTTTGTGCAAAAGTTATTCCAAAGCATAAAACTTAAAACAAAGCATAAAAATGTTGACAAACAATATGGTTTACAAGTCTGGAATACACACTTGCAAAAAGTGTACCATCTGATTTTTGTTTCATGTGGATAAACTTCATGTGGATCTGTGATCTTAAAGGAGAACAAAGCCCTAAAGTTAAAAAAAACCCTACCCTACATAAACCTCCCTCCCCCCCCCAGCCTAGCTGGTACCCCACGCAAATGCCCCTAAGTCTTCACTTACCCCTGTGTGCAGCGGCGCATGAGTAGTTGGAGCAATTTTCTGTATCACGACAACTGCGCATGCGCCAAAACTCAAGAAAGTTGCCAGTGAAAGTGAGGGACTCATTTCCAAATATTACAAAAGCGGCAGAAGATGTCGCCCATGAACTCTGCTGGACAGAATCTTCACAAAGGGGTATGTAAAGACTATGGGGCATTTGCCCGGGGTAGCAGCTAGGCTGGGGGGGAGGAGGAGGAGGTAAGAGGGTCTATGTAGGGTAGAGGGTAGGGGTTTTTAACTTTAGGGTTTAGTTCTTCTTTAAAGGAGAAGGAAAGCTACCAAGGCAGTTCATTGTCAATAGATAACGTAATTTTTATTTTTTAGAACACTTTACCGTACCTGAGTAAACAGCTCTAGAGGCTGTCTGTTTGTTTAGGAATAGCAGCTTCCATATTAGCTTTGTGTGACATCACTTCCTGCCCGAGTCTCTCCCTGCTCACACATAGCTCTGGGCTCAGATTACAGCAGAGAAGGGAGGGAGGGGGAGAGGAGCAAACTGAGCATGCTCAAGCCCTAGCCCTGGAGGTTTATGCTGAAAACAGAAGCCCATGTATACACAATAGAAGGAAAGAAATGCTGTGTTTCTTTTGACAGAGGACTCAGAGCAGCATTACTTTGAGGGTTTAGTGGTGTATTCATATAGACCTTTCTGATAAAGCTTACTTAGTTTTAACCTTTCCTTCTCTTTAAATAGCACTTCTAAAGAGGAAAGTGGGTAGCTCTTGTTTTTGCTCTTATTTTTGGTTGGTGTGCCCACTTGTAAAATATTTCCACGTATTTACCACCAGGTAAATGCTTAAAACAATAATTCCACTGCTGTATGGCCACCAATTCAGTATTGTACTTTTGTATATCTAACATAGCTTGCTCTGGCTGATCCCAGATATGGTAAAAACAGAGTCCCTCAATTTAACCAAGCAATATAATGCAATACTGTAAACTATTTTATGCATTATACATTCCTTTTTCATGCTACATGAATTACAAATGTCTGATGAGTTTTACCTTAACTCTCTAAAGGTGCTTTTATCTTCTCTTCCTCTTCATTTTAGGACTGGCCATATTAGTTTAATTACTAATCTATTTGGATATTCTAGCAATTCCTACTTTAAAAAAAAAGCTTAGCATATATCAGTGCCAGCATGCTCTCCACGTGTTATTCCAGAGCTGTGTATTGTAGTACAATTACAACAGCAAAAGCCCCCACGGTGTGAGTCTTATACAGCCTGCACTGAAACAGATCCTTTTGAATCAGGTATAAAAACATATCACATTAAATTGTTATTTGCTCACTACAACTAACCTGTAATTTGATCACTTTTTTGTGCTGAGACACAGTTGCAGTAAATTGCACCATTTCCACAAACCACCGTTCCTTAACTCACGATGTAATGCTGCATTGGATAACTAATGGCTGAAGAAAACCTCACTAACTCATCCATAGAAGCATACATGAAACGGAACATTTTAATATTCATACATAAATATTTTCCCCTACCAGCTGGAGAAAAAAATATTTTATAATTGCAGCCAAAGGTCGTGGGATTCATGATATATTAAACAGACAAATGGTCAAATAACATGATGGCAATTGCAAAATTACATAGTACAAATTTTTACGAGTTGTGAAGGGCATGTAAAGTCTAAAATAGAATAAGGCTAGAAATGCTGTATTTTGTATACTAAATATAAACATGAACTTACTGCACCACAAGCCTAATCAAACAAATAATTTATGCTTTCAAAGATGTCTACAGGGGGTCACCATCTTGTAACTTTGTTAAACATTTTTGCAAGACTAGGACTAAGTGCACATGCTCAGTGTGGTCTGGGCTGCTTAGGGATCATCATAAACAAAGCTGCTTGAGTGCTGCATGGCTGGTAAGTAAGGCAGGGCTCCCCCTGCTGTTCATAAGTATGATTGTTTCCCTGCTCAGCAGTTAGGGACCGTCTGACAATTCCTATCCACAGCAGTAAATGAAGGGAGAATTCCATTGCATACAGTCAGGTTTCTTATAAAAACGGTACACATTTTTTAATTAAAGTATATTGGAGATAGGTTTCTTTTTCATTAAAGAAAGTAAAAATGGGATTTTATTTGTTTGGCTTTACATGCCCTTTAAGAGGAAAAGTATCTTTGAACTTGGAACCTTTAAAGGGCAGAGACACACGCTCCTCTTCTTCGGGACAGCTAATCTCCCCGAACTGCCTCCCCCCAGCTAAAATCTAAATTGCCGGCAGGATGGCACTCTGAGCATTTGGTTTTCCGAAGTCACCCGAAGTTGCCTCAGGAGGAAACTTCAGGCGACTTCGGAAACAAATCGCTCCCGAATGCCATCCCGCTGGCGATTTACATTGTAGCCGGCAAGAGGCAGTTCAGGGAGATTAGTCTCCACGAAGAAGAGGCGATTTATCGCCGGGTGACTAAATTTCCCTGAACCTAAGTGCATGTCTCTGCCTTAAAGAACAATGTGTAGTTATGGACCCCCAAACTTATCATCTTTAACTGTGTACCTACAGTCTTCTCCACAGAGTTAGTGGCTCCTCATTTAATGATTACAAATCCTGTATTGGATGGCCAACATATTTGTTCCTCCTAGCTTTACCTATCCTAGAGGCCCTTTGCTCTTTGATGTCTTTTTTAACATTAGTTAAAAGGAAATTGCTAACTCAACAGATTATATTTTTTCAGCAACCATGGTCTCAGAAGGTAAATTCTAACTGTTCTAACTGCAATGTGATGTGTTAAGTAAAACTACATTCGACAAATACCTTATGCATAGCTTTATGCTTGATTTCAGTATCAAAGCAATAGGTTACAGCTCTCGCACAAGATATAAACTGAAGTGTGTTATACAACCAATCTGATGCAATTTTAAATTACTTAAACGTGTTTGTATAACTATGCTTTCTAATTAAGTGAAAGTGCATGCCACTTATCTATATCTTTTAATCAGACCACTACAACTACTGTACAGTAACTCAGGCACGGTGATTTGTGTAGAGGGCAATTACTGGTAGTTGACTGCTGAGTTTAATTAATTACTATGACTCAATTTATGATAATCTAGATTGTATTCATATAGAAACATAAGTTCTGCACAAAAATAAATTTACTTTCTAAACAGCAAGATGCGTGGAACCAAAGCAGCTGGGTGCTTGAGGCTCATGCCAACTCCTTTCAGCTAAAAAAATGCTGCAGTAGATATTTTGCAGAGAAACTGGCATGTGTTTCAGTACAAATCCAGATGACTGTTGTTTTGAATTCTGTTGTTATGCTGGCATGCATATACTGCATATCAAACATGGTATTTGTTTTTTAACCCTGTAGAGTAGGAGTCAAAGTTCTAACCCTATAAAAAAATATTGTCATAGTTTGGATCAGCTACTGTAATGGCATAGGGGCATATGCTTCTTATGGCTTTATGCTGCTGATTGGTTATATATACAAAGGGAGAAAGAGAGTTATTAGTAGTAGTAGTAGAGATTGAATCAATTTTAAGCAAATAATTCTAATATTTAAAAACAAGAGCACCTCCTAAGCTGCATGAATCCATATTGGTGCCAAAACAATCCTATTGGGTTTATTTAATGTTTATTTGATATTTAACATGCTTAAGGTATTATGATCCAAATTATGGAAAGATCAATTATCTGGAAAACCTCAGATGCCAACCATTCCAGAAAATATAAAGTATACCTGTAATAAAATTAACGTACCTTTTGCTTTGCATGTTTCACTTGGCACCCAGGTCACAGACCTATTTAACTGTGTGTGTGTGTGTGTGTATGTATATATATGTATATATATATATATATATATATATATATATATATATATATATATGTATATGCATGCGCAAACAAAGCATGATGTGCGAACATGGCGCAAACTCCATGAACAGCTTTGTTTCTTTATAGGGGAGCAGGTCTGGACTGGTGGGGGCCCATGAGGGCCAGGGCTGCCTGCACACTAGAGTTACATCTTAAGGCACAAAGTTCTAATAGCATGGGATTGCAATAAAAACAGTATCCTTGTCTTGTGCCCAAATTCACACCCATAGAACTCTGAAGCAGGCAGGAGATAAACATTAGATTGGTGACTATGGGAAATAGAAGGAAGATACTTCATTTTTGGCACAGAAAGTGACAATATCATTTTAAGATTTTACCAAAACAAACCTTTGCCCAAAAACTCAGAAAACAGACTGCAACTTTCTTTTCTGTAATGTATCCAGCTAACAATATTTTATAGTTTTACTCAATTCACATTATTTATTTAGGTACACTAGCTATTCTGACAAACCACATATATATATATCTATATATAGATATAGATATATGTCTGCCAATTCCCCGCCAACAATGGAAGTCAGAGGAAATCAGTTGCATTTGCCCCGTCAACCCTCATCAAGTTTTCAAAATATACGAAGGTCATACAGCTATATAAAGGTACAAAAATCACCCCTATGTTATTTAGAGTACAAACAAATTTTAAACCCCATTGCTTATTTAATAAATATTGCTCTATAAAGCATTTTCAGTTGTGGCTACGAATAGTAAGCTGTCAGGCTAAATTGTCTAGAGATGTGCCACTTCCTGCTTAGAAAAAATGTTTTCAAGGCTGCAGTTTGAAAGATGGAATTTATAGTTATGTGCTGTCAGATGTGATCCAGTAATGTCTTAAATTTACAGAACATTTTAGTTTGACAAAGTAAAAAAATATGTTTCCCTGTTTGTCTGGCGATTACAAAGATTCGTTAAAACGACATTTCTTTTTACTTTGTAGAAAGTGCAAGTTGACAGAAGACCACAGGGCAGATATATGAACATACATGTGAAATTTTACAAGTGCAGCTGCTAGCAGCAACCAATCTGCAATTATTTTTTAAACAATTTAGAAAATTAAAGCAAAAGCCTGACTGGTTACTACTGCAATTGGCAAAAGCCCCCTGAACGCTTACAATAGCTCATTTCCTAGAAGACTATTTTGTACTTCCCCTACCATTTCTGCCACTCTAAAAATACATTAAAATAGGTCCACCTTTTTGAAGCTCTTAATACCAAGACAACATTATATAATCCCTTCTGAATACAGTACAGTATTGTCAGGCAAAAATTGCATGGTACAGTTTAAAGTACAATGGACAAATATACTGTATCAAATACATTAAACTACACAAGGACAGGGAACCTCAATAAAATAAAATAGAGTTGTTATAGTACCCTACACATGTGCCCACAGTATAGTTTAGGTGCCATATGTTCTCAAATGTAGGTACCCCAAAAAAATTACAATCTTTTTCAGTCTATCACCCTTTAAATAGAAAAAACGCCAGCGTTTTTTGAGACTTAGAAAAAATTTCAACTTTTTTTTTGAGGAACTCTTGTTTACTCTATTGCACTTCGCCTGGTCTGAGGTGGTGAAGGCAAGTCTGGCGATAGAGGTAATGGTCAGTAAAATCAAAAACGTAGAGAATTTGCGTAGTAACGCTCTTTTTCCAGACCGAAAATTCGCCTGGCGTTAGAGTGCGAAGTTGCACCAGAGTCTATCTCCTTGGCGGAATGATGCCAGCGAAATTAGGCCAGCTACTGTTAGTAAATCTGCGAAAATTCGCCAGCGTTTGCCACTTCGCCCTTAAGTAAATTTCCACCCTAGTGCCTGATCAACTCCCTCTCACCTGCTCTCAGCCTATTTGGGTTCCCTCTTTCGGATCTCTTCAATTCCAGTCTTCCGTTTTAGACTCACCATCTCCCTCTAGGGGAATATATTGGATCCACACTTCTATTACCTTCTTGCACCACCTAGTGGCCGATTTATCAAATTACACTTAAAACCCCATATTGTAAATACATTCAAACATAAATGAACCCACACTTACATATCACACATTTTCAAACAGCATTGTGCACACAGTAATTTCACTCACAATAACATTCATCACCCCTTACATCCTGTTTTTTGGAGCTTTCTGGATAACAAGTTTCCATATAACAGATTGCATAACTGTAATATATTAGGTAATAAAGAGATGAGGGGCACTACAAAAGGTTGCAAGAAAATCACTGGCACACAGGTAACGCTGATAGGGTGAAACCTTGTTAACATATTAATTGCAGCATGCAACGTTTTGGGGGTAACCCCCTTTATCAAGTATACAGAGCAATTTAAAGCTTAAGCAGGTAATATCACAATGTATAGGCGTGGTAATAGTTAATTAGATGATTAACCAGTTAGTTATGAAATAAACAGTGTACAAAATGTACAAAAACTTTAGTATTTAAAAGGTATCCAGGCAAGTGAAAAAGTATCACATTAAAACTAAAGACACAATCATGTAACAAGAAACAATGTAACAATTTCAGTTATTAATCTAGAAGGAAACCAAACAACTATCTTAGCCTATGCGAGGAAAGGAAATCTGTCCCTGAGGCAAATCCGGCAAACTCCTCATCTAAAGAAGGGAAAAAGGAGTATTAGCAGGATTACAAAAAACAGGCAATGTTAAGGAAGGACTTTTTTTCCAATGGACATTGATTTCTAAGGACAATGTTCCCAATTTATTCACGTCAATTACTTTTGACGTGATTTCAGTTATACAGTTTAGGTGGTAACATAGCAGAATCAACAGTTCGACCGGTGGGTTGCCCAGGTTAAAGTCATATTTCAGGGTGCTACTTTCTAAATAGTAAATATATTTCCCAGCTATATGAATATATGAAACAGCAATAAATCAACTTTCTTCCTTTGTATTCTGTTTTTTTTTCCTAGAAGGAATATGAGTACCATAATTAGTAATCATTTGGAAACAACACAATATTTTTATAGTAGGAGTGTTTTGAATATTCTCATTGTAAGAACATTATGTTCAGCTTTAATCAGTTTATAAGGGCTATATAATCCCTCTTATAACTCTAATATATTCAGCAGACATGGGGAGCAGCATTACCTTAACTCTAAGCTAAGACAATGTAGGAGTTATGAGTTTTCTTATTTTTACCTGAATAAGCCATTTTGCATCTGTAGCACTGAGGCTTACTGAGATGTAACAATGGCAGTGGCAGGTCCCGACTTCTGATTTAGGTGCTCCTAGGCCAAAGAGTCCTGCCACTGCTCCTTGTGCCCATGCACTGGGATAATGTATACAGGAGTCCCCAGTGCTTCCAAAAAAAATGATAATGCGGCTGGATGACATTCTGCACCTACAATCTTGTAGCCCTAGGCCAGGCCTTTGTGTCCTTCCCACAAATCAGTGCCTGTTTGTGGGATGCTGGAGAATACTGAGTAAGGGACAATTGAGGTTGCACTGTCTCTGAGACTGACCATGCCATGGGATCCACCTTGAACAGGTAACTGGGCACACTCACTTGAGAAAATGCACCCTTATGCTTTCTTACTCTTTTTAAGGTAAAACCCCTGAGCTTTCATAATATTCGGTATATCAGTTAATCAGGAACAAATGGACCATCCAAGAAGTAAAATTTGTTCAATAGTGGGAGTGGGACAGGTAATTAATAGCAACCATTTTTAACTATGCAGGGTTTCTAAGTAGTATCTTCACTTTAATCCAAGGCATTCATTGTCAGGGGGCCTAGCGGCTTCCAAAGGGAGTAGTACGGACCAAGGAGGAAGCCAGGAACAAGAGTCCAAGATCGAGGTATCCGAAGGGTTAAACAAGAGAATAGTCCGGTCACAGGCAAAGTTCTTCAGGCAGGCAGCGAAGGGTCAAAGTCCAGAACAAGCAAGGATCAAGTTCAGGAAACAAACAGGAAATCTTCACAGGAAACACCCAGGTACAATGCAGGCAAGAATACCTATAATTGGGCAGGGTTTCAGTGTCCAGGGCACCCTTTTATGACAAAATCCCGGCACCAGTGATGACATCATCATGCAGCGATGCTGCACACATGTGTTCAACATGGGAGCCGCCATCTTGGATTTTCAATCGGCACCAGTGATGATGTCATCATGCAGCGACGCTGCACCCATGTGTGCAACATGGGCACCGCCATCTTGGATTTTCATTGCGACCGCCGGGAAGGTGAGCAGCGCCGTCGGGTGCTTCTGGCAGTCCTGACAATCATGTCACATGCTTACAGTTGAGATTAGGTTATTTGGTCAAAAAAACAAATTCATTCATTAATAGGAATAATGTGATCCCAACTGAAAATCATCTTGGATTTCTGTGGCCTGAGCAAATTAATCTGCTCATGTTAAAGGAACAGTTCAGTGTAAAAATAAAAACTTTGTAAACAGATTATGCAGGCTATGCAGAATAAAAAATGTTTCTAATATAGTTAGTTAGCCAAAAATGTAATGTATAAAGGCTGGAGTGAATGGATGTCTAACATAACAGAACAGAACACAACTTCCTGCTTGTGGGCAACTCCTTTGAAAATAAAACAGTCTAAAAATCGATAACAGTATAAAATCCAAAACCCAATCATAACTTTTCATCTGCACCTCTGGGCAAGCGCCTTCTCAACAATAATCCAAACTTACTGGGCAATCCAGACTTTCCTTCAGAATTGACACAAACACAATTTTAAACAAGGGTCTGGTAAATATACACAAACTGTTCAACCAAAGAGGACTCAAAACACTGCAATATCTACAAGAAATAGATCATCTTCCTTTGACTGCGAGTTTTCGACTCCAACAGATCCCATACTTTTACCACTTCCAAGCACCAAACTTAGTCACGCTGGAGGGATCTCGGTTTGAAAGAAGATGCCTAAGTCCCTTAGCCACCAGTGGTAACAGCACTATGATGTTTTAGACGTCTGTTCATTTGAAAATTGATAAAAATCAAAAATAAAGAGATGTAAAAAAAAAACTCACCAGAACTTCTGTCTCTCAACATGCAGAATTTGTGCAAAAGGCAGTTAATTTGTTATATTTTGTTTATACTGGAATCAATTATTTGAGTGAGCTCTAATACATAAGCTAGGAAAGGAAGCCCCCCTATAATATATATTGGATCTAATGTCAATGAATATCTGACACCCAACTCCTGCATGAAGACAGAATGAAGAGAAACAGATGCTGAGAGAGGGTTAGTGAAGATAAACTTGATTATTTCAGAAACGATGCAGAAGCTGAAGCTTAAATTTGATTTTTATTTTCGCAACAGTTCCCCTTTAATGTTAGGGACGTATTATGCCATAAAAGGTATTTAGAATCCATTTGACCCTAATGGGCATATTTGTTTTTCTCTAGGTTTTCCTAAACTCTTTTTTTTTGTAAAAAACAATTGCACAATTGTCAGAATGACAAGAAACATTGAAAAGGCAAAGTAAAAAACCATATGGTATATACATTCCGACAATCGTATATGAGTATACAGTATTAATATCTGCATTTTTATACAATGTTGCAATATAATAAACAACATATCTCAGGAATATTTTGATGTGATCTAGAGTCTTTTTTTGTAAATAACCTTTCAGGCCGAAGCCTTGAATTTTCATAGTATATACCCAAAGAAGAAAATGGAGGTGAGGGGGGAGAAAAGAAAAAATGGAGTGGAGAAGCCCTTGGGAGGTGAAGGTCAGTAAGTCCACTATGGATCACCTTAGATCATATCCAACTGAGGCACATTTTCATTCACATTATGGGTTACAGTTATATATACATCCCATTTAGACCAAGCCTTCTCCCACCTATTTCGGCAACCCCTAACACTTGCAGTCATAAATTCCATCTCCTGCATGTCCTTCACCCTACGAACAATATCACTTAGCTTTGGGGAGGAGGGAGTTTTCCATAGAGATGTAATTGCCAGCCTGCTGTTAGAATAAAATTTGTGAGTCTTTGTTCTGCGGAAGTGTTGTCTGGCAGCGGCCTACCCACTAAAGTTGTGTATAGATCCAAATGAATCTCCCTATGGAAGATCTTTGAGAGTAACTCCTCTACTTCTTGCCATAATGTTAAAATCTTAGGGCACCTGGAAAAATATGATTGAGTTTTACAGGGGTATCATACCAGAAAAACATTGATTTGTAAATACTCTCTTTTTGTCTAACAAAAGTTGCACTTTTGTTAGCATTCTCCCAGATCTCCAACCAATCATCCAAGGAGAGGGTTGATGAGGTGATCTGTTCCCATTTTAACATGTATGGATGCGTGAGGAAAGGGTCCTCAGATATTGCTATAATGTTGCTATAAATCAGAGAAATCAAAGCTTTACGAGGAAGCCCCTTTAAGCAGAGTCTCTCAAAATACATAAGTGGGTTAATAAGTATGTTCTAAGGGAGAAATGTCTTAACAAAGTGGAAGATCTGTACATATTCATATAATCGGGTGTGAGAGATTTGAAACTTATCTTGAATCTCTGCAAAGGTTAAGGTTTTCCTAAATTCTAAATAGTTTATACTAATGTTAAAAAGTTTTGGGAGTTAGCAATTTTCCCATTTTATTCATTAGGCAAGCATGAATCTGTTCTAAAGCCACCATACTAAAAAACAAATGGCATCATTTACATTTCCAAAATCAACATATACCACATAAACTCTTGTAACCAGAGCCATCTGTTTACCATTGGTTTGTCTGGTAATAAATAAGTAGCTGCAATGTTAAACATCTACACCTGTCATTGGCATAGTTAATCCACTCAACCATTTCAATCCAGCAGAAGTCTCAATTTCTGAGCATCTGGTCATCATTATATCAGAATGGAAGGTCTAAAATCCTGCTGTTGATAATTTTCCTTGTGTAAAACAAAAAAAAAATTGAACTATAATACTAGGGTAGAAATAAAGAAGTTGTTGATTAAAGCTCAACCAAGTGAAGTTATACTATAATATTATATGAAATATACGTTTAAAAAATGATTAATATCGTTGAAGCAACTATGGAGAAAGGAATATATAGCTGGAGTAATATTGAGACTGTTTTGATTTCTTATGTACATCAGAATTTCAATTCAGGCTTTATGGTTAAATGTCTAATTTGAAGTTGGGGTAAGGATATTGGTGATATTTTTTCCATTCCCATTACAGTATTCCACACAAGGGAATTTTTATAAGGAGCTGGTCTTGAAATTTTGAACATGGTATAGTATGGTGTGCATATTATGGCATTCTCCGATAATTATATTATCCTAAATTCAACTGTCACTGTGTCACATTTGAGTTATTTGTATGTGAACCTATGGCAAACATAATTTTTGCTCCCTTCCCGTAATCTAGAGCAGTTGTTAGGGCTCCTTAGTCCTACCTATATGGTCATGTCCTCCATTCCATCCAGTGTGAGCTTATCCCATGTTCCTTACTTTATCTCCTGTCAGTACTCTTGCATCAGCCACACTATTGCATACTCCTAACTCTGACCCAAAGATTGCTGTTTAATGGTTAAGGTTAGTAAGAGCATTATGGTAGACCTGAAAAATTGGCAGTGTGGAGCTTAGCAAAAAATATTCTG
Organism: Xenopus laevis; assembly: GCF_017654675.1. Taxonomy (NCBI): domain Eukaryota; kingdom Metazoa; phylum Chordata; class Amphibia; order Anura; family Pipidae; genus Xenopus; species Xenopus laevis. The sequence continues at coordinate 63,875,438 of NC_054372.1, read as the reverse complement.
GGATGTTGCATTTTTTGAAGAAAAGAAAAGGCCAGGGCAGAAGCTAAGTCACTGGGAGGTGTATAATAACTTTTGTATGACCCCATTTATTTTACCTTTCCTTCTAATTTAAAAGTGGTAAAGGTCAGAATAAGCTATAGTTTGTGCAATTAGAAATATGTATGAAAATATATATGGACTGCTGCCTGATGAAGGATCTATTTTATGAAATAAAGGATTACGGTTTAGCACTTGCAATTTTAAGCAGGGAGCTAAAATACAGTACTTTTTATTACACAAGCACTAGATTAAAGGTAAATGGATTTTGAAAAGGAAGGCTGGAGGCCATAAAATCTCCAAAACATCTTCAAACTCAATGTTTTATGACAGTAGTCTTGTAGTGCATTAAAATGAAATCTACAGTAAAAAGTGATGTGTATTAATTAAGAGATTAGAAAAAAACAGACTGGAAAGCTGAAGCAGCCAGCAAATATATGAAATGGGAAAGAGTTCTAAAAGCATGGCGAAAAAAGTCACTCAGGAGACAGAATGCAAAGTTGAAGCAAAGCTAACAAAATGAAAAAAGTTAAAAGAGGAAAAAGAAAGAAAGGCTTGCCTTTTGGAAAATAATAGTTCCATTCAAGAATCATATCTGACAATGTTTCAGGGGAAATAACACTCCTACTGACAAGAAAAACATCATTTTATGAGCCCACAGAAGTTATTAAACCTTGACTATAGTAATATAACCATTATTGAACTGCAGCTAGATTTTGTTTCTTTTTACCCGTATGAATTAATAAATCCCAGAGATATCTAAATTTATATTTTGGGATTACTTTTGACATTCTGCATTTGTAATGTCATTTAATGCAGCTAGAAAACGAAGGCACCAGATGTGATTGTCTGGGTGCAGAGCCACATTGGCATTATTCAATTCGAAAAGAAGTCCACAAACTCAGGTCTTAAAGAACAAAAAATATATTTAAGTTTATTACTGGGAGACTAATGTTTCAGCCAGCAATCTAGCCTTTATATATACAAGTTACACACACCTACCTTGTCTCAAAGCAAATCATAGAATTTGAAACCCACATTCATTGCAGCTCTTTTTAATCCTTCTAAAGCATGCCATATTCAAAGCTGTGTTTAATCATTTACCTAAACCATGGCCATGTAATCTCCCAAAAGATGTGTGTACCTGTGACAGTCTGCAAAATCTTGTTACTTGTAAATGATATCCATTAAAATAGGACAGAAGAATTACCAGCCATGCCAATGAGAACAATCTGCATGGCCTTTAGAGACAAATAATTGTTTCTTCTGAAAAATGTAAAAACAATTAAAATGGGTTTATAGAAGTAGAACTAAAATGTAATTTTCAATGCTTCTGAAAAAATAGAAATAAGATCAACGTGGAAAGCTAAGCTTCGCCTTAGGCCTGTTCAAGGTATTGTTCTCACCTGTTGCATATGGCAAACTCATAGATAATTTCCATAATACTGATTTTATTCAATCAAACACTTCTTTACCATTTTAGTTACAATTAAGAAAAAAAGAAAACTGTAGATACAGCTAATTCCTTCTTTTGCCTATTTTTTAACCAGCCATGGGTATAAAAAAAGAGGGAAATCAGCAAAATATATCAAAGAATGTGTAGGGCACATTCTGCTTCTTGTTGAGGTATGCAATAGAAACTTTAGAGAGCTTATAAAGAGACCATGTTCCCGAGTTGCTACCTGGCAAGTATTTTTCAGCCCAGTCAGTAAAATGTTGCTTGATGCCAGTGTTTCTAAATTGTAAGCTAAATAACTCAAGTGGAAGCCAAGTATTTTTTTTCCAGAAAAGTTAGTCACCCTGGATCCAACTGACCTTAAAAACTTAATAATCTCTGCAGGCGAAGAGGCGTAAGAACACAATATCTTAAAAAAGTCTTTGGCTGCCAGAGATGCGAGAAATTAGACAGTGGATTTTGCAACTACTTGAAAATTATACTATGAGAGGCAGTGCATGCTGGTTCTTCAAATATATTAAATACTGTGAGAAACAAGAGTTCCTGGCACCCCAAAATACTCTATACACAGTAAAATAACTCAATCCCTACAGGACCTGGTGCAAAATGTCCCCTCTCCACACACATTTACCTGGATTTTTATTAGGCAGTAGACCAATGGGTCCCAATGGGGGGGGGGGTCTGGTGCAGCTTTACTCTCAGCCCCCCACCCCCATGTAGTTACGCCACTGAGGCAGTGACTTCTGGCTACCAAAAGTACATGTAACGTTCTTAATAATTTTGATGTACACAAAATCAAGAATTTAAAATTTTCCCTAGATGTGAAACTGTATAATATTTTCCTATTTTTGCCTATTTGGGCAGGACAGTCTCAATTTGCAAACCAAAAAGGGTAGATTTATCCAAATGTGGGTGGAATTCATATAATATACAGAAGGCTATGCATATAACCAAACCACTTGTATTTTATCATGTTACAGAAAATCTTTGAGCTTTTATCAAAACAAGTCTCCTGTTGAGAATTTCTTTCAAAGGCTTGTAGATTTTCTAAACAGCAAAATCAAAAATCTTATATAACACTTATATAGCACTGCTTACACATTTGTTACACAGTCTTAAGAAATCCCAGGTGTAGCACTTCTCCCCAGGGGCTACTGAAACCAACTAATTTGAGCACTTATCTGCAAGCTTGTACAGTGATACTTGGAAAGACAAAAACCCAGCATGCATTGCCTCTGCTCTCGGCTGCTCCGAACAAGGAGTAGTCTAAATGTAAAATAAAGTACCTATTAAAATATAATACACAAAAACCATGAACATCCTGATAAATGATATCCTTTAGTGATGCAATCAGTTATAATCAGAGCTTATCAGAGCTCAGTTATGTGTCACATGACTTACTGAAATGTATGTATTATAATTGTAATGTATAATAAATTTACCTCTTTCTGTAAAATATAACAATATAGCTAGATGTCACCTTATGACCATAATAAATCACTCAGGCTTTGCCAAAACACCTTCATAATATCCTTATATTTTACAAAATATGATAGTATTTAAATAGCATTATAATCATTATATAATGCAAAATATTATTACTTATATAACCTTTATATTAGAAATTTTAAATAAGGACGTTTTTCATACACTAATAAGGTAGCCCTCAGACAGACAGAAAGGTTCAGCAGACTTCTACTTCAACTAATGCTATTATGCAGAGAGGCACAGGATCCTCAATACTGTGACTGGAGGAACCATTTGAAGAGCAGTTAATGTCGTGACATATGATTTTACATGGGCCGTCTGTGAGTATAATATACCACCAGAAGTGGGACCACAATCGTGTGGGTACTTGTCCTCACCTTTTCAATTTCTCTTTTCACATTCTAGCACATGCACTTTTTACTTGATGGTGTTGTAATTGTACTTGGTAAATATTTCACTTGCACCTAAAAAAGGCTGAAGTGGGTTCAATAACACTGATAAATGTGTTAATTTAAGCACAAGGAGGTGTGATTTTAGAAAAGAACGCTACACTATTATTGTCTTGTTTTTCTCCCTTTTCTTTCTTTTTTTGAGGATCGACCAGTGACACACCTTGGATTTTTTAAAAAAAAGGGGTCATTGATATATGAACTGATGTCATTCTTTAATTGTACTTGTGTTTAAAGCTGCTCCTTGCACTTTTGCATCACTGCCGCTCAGTGCTACTACCTCCATTTTGCCTCTATGAATAATAATGCGCTTATGACACAAAGGAACCCTGGAGCTTCCGGGTTGTGGCTTGTGTCAATTGACACAGCAAACTTGTGCCTGAAAAATCAGACATGGATGTAATTTTAATGCCGAGGTCCAGAAATGACAGCATCCAAACACCAAAGATTTTCAGTGCATTGTGGCCAATTTGCATTGAAGCATACAGTACCTGTACATGCATCTGCAATTCCACTGAAATTATGGGGATAATACTGCATAGGCATAGGAGCTCCACTGTCACTTACTAATGCCTCATTCATGGGGTCACCAATTTCCACTAAGCTGTTGGCCTAGGTTTCAAGCTTTATTCCTTTGCTGAGCCCTCCTCTTGTCTTAGAACCAATAGACCTCTCTCTTTGGACTATACCTTAAGTCTATCACCTTTTACAGACTAGGTAGTCTAGACGGTAGTGTAACTATTATGTTATGGATCCCTCTGCAATAAAGAACGTTGGAGTACTGTATATCTATGTATTAGGAGGCTGGTCAAGGAAAATGAGGGCATCTCCATGGTCCCAACTACTTATTACTAGTTACACACTGTTCCTTTGAAAGACAGCATTTGATTAAACACACTGAGAGAATTAAAGGCAAGGAAAAAAAAAGAAAAGCAGGCAATACGTTTAGTTAAAATTGTTAGTTTATTTTTGTCTTTCCTTATACAAGTGTTTTACTTAACATTTATGTATCATTAATAAATATACAGAACAAAAGTATTATACTGTATTGTAAGAATGAAAACTTAAATAAAAAGATATAATAAAAAAATAGGAGAATAAATATACATATAGAATTAGTTGTATAAATAAGGTAACAAATAAAAGGGTATCAATAAGTGACAGAAACATAGGCATGGGAATAAGAAATAAGGGTACAGGTAATGTATTATATAAAGAAAAAATATATTAAATAAGATTAATCATACAAATTGAAATATAGGGAAAGTAATAAGGGAAAAGGTTATATGATGTAATAAGGGTTATTAGTACTAATATAAATAGAAACATAGGCATAGAAATACCATGATGTTTTAAAGTTAATAGAGGTAGCAGAATACAAAAATGAAAAGGGTAATTTACGTAATAGGGTCATAAGTAATATAATTATATCAAATTAATTAGAAGTGTGGCCCACTGCAAGGCCACACTCCTGTCTGGCTTCTTGTACAGATATAGAATATATTATCTGGAATGCTTGGGATCTGGGGTTTTCCGGATAGGGACTCTTTCTGTAATTTCGAATACCATGCCTTCAGTCTGCTAAAATAATTTAATCATTAAATAAACAAGGTAGGTTCATTGACACCAATATGAATTCATGCAGCTTAGTTACTATCACATACTAGGTAATGTTTGATTAATTATAGAGACATAAGAAATTATTTTTCAAATTTTAATTATTTACTTAAAATTGGTAGATGGTCTTCCTGCAATATGGAGTCTTCTGGATAAAAGGTTTCTGGATAAGGTATCCCATATCTGTAATGGAATTATTGAACAATAGGGGACCTATCATATGTAATTAAGAACCTTTTGCCAGTAAGGAAAAAACAATGATTACTGAACCAAGGTTGATAAATACAAACATAAAAACTGTGTTTCAGAATGCTACAATCTTTTCTGTATGGATTCTTACGCACACATGCTGTAATATCTGCAGTTCTGAAGGCATGCTGAGCATGGAAAAAATTTATGTGCGCTCAAACCTTAGTCTGAAACGCATAAAAATCAACCATACGTAAGAGCCCTAAAGCATGAAATAATTGAATAGAATAATAGAATTGAATAGAATAGAAATAGAATTCAAGCACAGATGCAATTATTACTTACTAACAATTTAAGCAAAATCTTTCTTGCTAAACAATAAATTACAGAATATCCAATGTTTGCGGGTGTTACGACATAATTACAGATCTTTTCTATGGAAACCTGTTATCCAGAAAGCTTTGAAATACAGAGAGGACATATTCACTAGTCCATTTAAGCAAATTATTTCAAAATGTTTTTAATGGATTCCATGTACCATGTACATAATGGTGAGTAAGCCGCACAAATACGTACTGGAGGCAAAACAGTCCTATTGGTTTTATTTTAACACTGGTCAACATGGAAACCTATTTTATTCCTATAAAGGACAGTTGTAGCATAGTAGAAAGGAGCTAAACCAAAATGTTTAGAATATATGCTTATTCTTTAAAGGTGATAGACTCAGAGCCGGGCCATGCCGGGTAAGACGCCCTAGGCAACCTGGGCTGAGTGCGCATGTGCAAGTTGATGCCGGCACGCATGTGCAATTTGACGCTGGCGCACATGTGCATGTTAACAGGCGCAGAAGCGCCAATCGCCGTGCAGGAAGACGGGGAGTGAGGGGACCGGACATGTGGTAGGCGACAGAGCAGGTACGTGCCTGGTGCCCCCCCCCAGCTTTGCGCCCTAGGTATGTGCCTACTCTGCCTACCCCTAGTTTTGGCCCTGGATAGACAAGTGTGTGTACACTGTAATTTAGCAACAAAACCTTCTCATTTATACTGTGTTATCCTAATGTTAACTTCTGGTAGTAGGTGTCCCTGTTCATTGCAATGTGTGCTTTCTGGGAAAAGTCTCCACGATGTGATGCTATATCCTTGTTTCTGTGCATGTTGTGAGGAGAATAAAGCATCAGCCATGACATCCTGGTTGGTAAGAGTCCTGACTGTTACTGCACCTCCAAATTACCCAGTTACTCTGCTAACAAAAGGTCTTACGTATATATAAATTTGCCAAAGACTGAACATTATTGCATTATTATAATATACTGTTTGTTACATATTACAATACCTTTTAAACTCATCAAAAAGCTGCTCCTGGTAAGTTTAAAGGAAACCAAGCCCTTGCTAAAAAAAAATCCCTACCCCCCTACCCTAGACCCCCCTCTCTGCCCCCCTCAGGTGGTACCTTTGGTAAATGCCCCTACCTCTTTACTTACCCTTTGGTGCAGATTCAGGGCATCGGAGTTCATGGGTGCCATTTTCTTCTCTTCAGTTATCTTCGGGTCTTCTTCCGGCTTTTCAGCAATTTCCTTTCGGCGCATGTGCAGTTACTCCAACTGCGCATGCGCGATTAGGTAGCTCTGTTCCCGAAGATTACCAAAGAGAAGAAGATGGTGCCCGTGAACTCCGATGCCCTGAATCTGCATTGAGGGGTAAGTAAAGAGTTAGGGGCATTAACCAAAGTTACCACCTAGGCTGGGGGGGGAGCAGGGAGGGGGTCTATGTAGTGTAGGGGTTTTTATTAGCAAGAGTTTTGTTCTCCTTTAAGAACCACAACAGCATTTTTTAAAGTAGGACTTTGGGTCTTTTAAGTGCAGAGAGCACAACTATGCTTTCTGAACTAGCAAATGGCCCATTTTGCTATCTGCAGAAAAAGTTAATATAGGTGAAAGGATGGCATCAGTTTTGTACTTTTTAGAAAAGATTATTTTAAAATTATCATTAGTAGCTGAATTGCCAACATTGTCCCTAGATTGTTACACAGGATCTATTAGAATTAAGTCAATGGTAACTGGGCATTTAGAGTTTTTCTTGAAAAACATTTTCTTGAAAAGTGTTTGCATTTCAAGAAAAACTCTAAGGGGGTAATTCATCAAAATCCGAATTTTTCTGATAATTATAGGGCAGGACTACATGGCCGATTCAACCGCGATCCGTCGCGCAAAATCGCAGGAGTCACAGCATTGATGCGACGTGACACGACTGTCAGATGCAGACGATGCATGCTGCGTCTGCATCCGACAGTCGTGTCGCGTCACATCAATGCTGCGACACAATGCGACAATTGAATTACTTACCTTATTTCCGTTGTATCCGATGTGACACCAGTAATTTTGCGCAGCGCGTCGGATCGCGGCTGAATCGCCCATGTATTCCTGCCCTTATTAAAAAAAGTCTGAGCAAACTAGAATCCACGATTTGACCTTATTTATTATTAAAAAGTCACAATTTAATTGGATCAGAGAAAAACACGATAACATTTTTCCCTAAAAGTATAAAATTTAGTCGGATTTTCAGGCTAATTCCAGCGCAGATCACAGAAACTTCCAAATAGGATAGGGACTCCTTCATTGACTTATATACAACATCGGTAGGTCTGAGATAGAGGATTTTTTTTTTCTACTAAAATTTTGGATTTTATAGTTTAAAAACTGTAATTTTTCAAGTTTTTTGCATTCAGACTAATCTATGATCAGTTGCTCTTGACTTAATTCTGCTAGATACTGTATATCATGACCTGGATAAATGAAAATCTTCATAGATAGATTGTAACACCGTTGATTTTATCATGGACATCAACATCAAATTATACCATCTGATTAAATATATTATTTAATTTTTCTTCAAAAACACATCAGAGGGTTATAGGTGTCAGAATATAATACAGGTATGGGACCTGTTATCCAGAATGCCAGGGACCTGGGGTTTTCCAGATAATGGATCTTTCCATAATTTGGATCTTCATACCTTAAGTCTACTAGAAAATCATGTAAACATTAAATAAACCCAAAAACCTGGTTTGTATTAAATTATTATTACAGTGAAAAAGGAAATAATTTTTAAATTATTTTATTTGAATATAATGTAGTGTATGGGAGATTACCTTTCTGTAATTCTGAGCTTTCTGGATAATGGGTTTCCCCATTACTAATACAACTAATAGTACTAATACAAGTGCCGACTCATTTGTTTGTTAAGGGTATGAGAATAATCTTCAGGCTCATAGTATGTTATATAATAAATTGATAATATTTATTGCTTTGTCACATACACACATTACAGCATAGAGATGGTACATACAAGGTGAAATCAAATATATACAATAAATACAGGGAGACAGCATAGATGTTAGTCGCTGCTCCCCCAAAACCTGACTGTCCACCAAGGCCAAACAGAAGAGGTGGTTTTGATGTTTTACAGCCCCAACAGTTTTTTACTAATAAACAATAGTGTGTGTCATAGTATTGTAAATACCAATATGTGACGTCGGTGATGCACTACTGGTGCCGCAATTTATATTATTTGGGGGCACTAAGGTTGGGGGCTGGGCCAGCGGGGGCCCGGAGATCATGGGAGGGGGGCTGGGCCCATGAGGGCCAGGGTGTCCCGCCAGCTCAGTCCATTGCTGACTGTGTGTAACATGCTCCTTGTGTCATTTAACAAGCAACAATCCCTATTATAAATGTATCATATAATGCAGATATAATATCAAGGCATGACCCACCACACACTCCCTACAATAAGGATAGGGCTGGCCTAAGGCTAATTTGGCCTAATCGGGGCCCGTGCCCATGGGGGCCCTGCACCAGCTCAGCATGCTTCAATACAGAAAAGGGACAGATGTGACAGGTCGGTGAGGGAGGAGAGCTGAGGAAAGAGGGAGGAGAAAGTAGTCAATGCTCTAAAACTACATTCCCCATAATGCATCACTGTCTTAGCTCCAGGCAGTCACAATGCCACACCCGCTAAGACAGCCAATGGTTATTCCTATAGGTCAGGTCACTTATACTGACTTACTCTCTGACCTATAGGAAAACATTGTGCCCTGCCTTTGAAATGAGAGCACCTCTGTCTGACTGGTGCTGGTAGTGGTTTGTGCATTGCATGATGGTGATTTGTTCCTGGTTGGTTTGGGTTTCTGGCATTGTTGAAATAGCAATTGGCTCACTTGTCTGTTAATGGTAAGTCACTGGCCAGGTGTGTACCTTCACTTGTCTCCCTCTCCTGCCTTTTGTTCTGTCTGCCCACACAGAAGTGACCATTCAACAAAATATACGTTTATGTGGCCCATGGGTAAATTCTAGAAGTGGGTGTCACTGTTGTGCCTGTGCTGTCTGGAGAAATCACTGCCCCAGGGTGCCTCTGTGTCAAATTGTTTAATGGGAAAACAAATCTTTCTGAGGAGGAGCAGTTCATGATAAAATCAGAACAAAACATGAACATTTAAAAGCTAATTACCCTAATTGTTAATAGATTATTGTAGCTACAGACAAATAACAAAAAGGCAAATGTTATTTTACTTTGGCTAAGGAAGGTGGGTAATGTGTGCAGACTACAGAGCAATAGGTAGAAATATCAAAAGAGCGGGCAATAAGAGACGTTTAAGCAGTCTGCCTTGTTGTCACGTCTCTCTTTTTTCCTATGACATTTTAGCCTGCAACACTAAGTCTAGGGGCCCCAACAAAAAGGTCCCAATTGGGCCCTGCAATTGATAAGCCGGCCCTGGATAGGGATATATATTCAAGAGCAAACCCAAGACGGGGTGTGAAATCAACTGTATGTGATTGTAATATTAAAGGGACAATTCACCTTCAAGCTTACTTTGAATAGGTTATAAAATGGCAATTTCTAAGTAACTTTTCAATTGACCATCATTATTTTTTTAAATAGTGCTTTCTTTTGACACTGACCCCTGCCTTCTTCTTTTAGGGTCACTGATCCCCTCTGCAAGGCTACATTTACTGCTACTTGTTATTACTCATTTTTATATTGAGTCCCTCTCCTATTCATATTCCAGTCTCTAATTGAAATCAATGCATGGTTGCTAGGGTAATTTGGACCCTAGCAACCAGATTGCTAAAATTGAAAACTGGAGAGCTGCTGAATTAAAAGCAAAGTAACTCCATAAACCATAAATGTTAAAAAATGAAAACCAATTGCAAATTGTCTCAGAATATCACAAATACATCATACTAAAAGTTAATTTAAAAGTGAACAACCTCTTTAAAGAGGAGTTATGCCAGATTTAGGTGAAAAGACAATATGTTTCTTTTTTGTTAGGCTCAGTTTGAGATGGTGTTTAAATTTCAGGGGTTATTAATGAAAGTATATTTGTATATCATCTGCGTACAAATAATATTTAAACCAAATGAAAGGAGGGTCTCCAATGCATCTGCACAGAGAGCAAAAACTGACTGGGGTTAATGGCTCCACCCCATCCTCCTATAAAGGGTAAATGCTTGCAAGGTTTGATTAACCCCAGACAAAGAAAAATATTAGTTCAAAGGGTAAGAAGATAACCAGGGAATACCTAGGGAATTACTAATTTTCATTAAAGGAAAAATGAAAGGTCTTGGAAAGGGACTTGATATCCAGAATGCTCAGGATCTGGGGTTTTCTTGATAATGGATCTGTCAGGGGTCCCCAATTTTTTTTACCTATAAGCCATATTGAAATGTAAAATAAAAATTTGAAGAGAAACACCAGCATGAAAAAGTTCCTGGGGTGCCAAATATGGGCTGTAATTGGCTATATATAGCCCCTATGTGGAATTGCAGCCTACAGAAGACTGTATTTGACAGTACAAATGTTTTTTGTGCAACCAAAACATGCATTCAAGCCAAGAATTCAAAGGTGAGCACCTTTTTTAAAGCCACTGGAAGCAACATCCAAGGGGTCAGAGACCAACATGTTGCTCACGAGCCACTGGATCACTTCCTTAAGTCTACTAGACTGTAAACATTAAAAAAACACAATAAGGGCTTGTTATATCTTATTTTTGATCATGTACAATGTACAGTAATTTTTACAATAATTTGTACAAATGTGGAATATTTGGATAAAATGGAGTCTGTGAGAGATGGCATCTCTGGATAACGGATCCAATACCTGTACATATATTTATATACATTTTTTTTTCAGATGCATTATGATTATTAATACTGGGTCCTGAACTGACATGGTTTCTGGGTATCTTTCTGTATAGGCCTGATAGAATTAACTCTTTATAAACTATGGCTTTGTTATATAGTCTGAACTAGAATAGAATAGTTCAAAAACACAGTCTCAATTGTGCTACCCATCAATACTATGAATGCTGCAGAATTGCAGGCAAACAGTCTACATAACCAAGCTCTGCACCCTTGACACCCCTAGGTATATGTATTTTGTCCTTTGCGTCAATGCTTCTATTGGTCAGATGAACATGCCTAAGAGTTTGGGTTAATCAGATGGCACATTGCAGCTTTTGAAAACCCCTAGATACTGTACAAGTTGCAAGATTTAGAGGGAAAAGAAGAGTAGGAAGGAGGCTTCAAAATTATGGTAAAAGGAAGAGAGAAAGCAGGGAGCATGAAGAGGAAGAGATTCAGAGAGATAAGCATAGTATGAATGAAGGAGACAGGTAAGGAGGAGAAAGTAAACCCAGAGGAGAAGGCTATAGAAGAAAGCCAGAAGAGGAGTAGAAAATCCCCAGAAGAGGGGAAATTAACAAAAAAGAGACGCAGGGAAGATGGCAGCACAGCCGGTAGGAATACAGTTTTGGGGTAAAAAATAACTCTTAATTTTTAATCCTGTATTCATATATAATTAGTGACCCAAAGTTGTTATTTGCTCCTTATATGTTGACCAGCTGACTGTGTCATTTAGGGTCAGGTTTTTTTGTTCCTTCTATAAGAGCAGCTGGATTCGTTAGAAATTCCTATAAACTGTTATTGTCATGAAATAAGTTACAGCACTGGCCACTCAATGTAGTCTTTCATTACTAGGGTGAAGGCAAACTACAGTTCCCATGATGCCCTATTAGGTTGTTTTCTTTATGCTCTTGCTGGTGCCAGTTTATCAGGCAAAATTGTCTTCGTAAAGACTACACATTCCATAATGCACTGTAATGTTCTCACTAATATGCAGTACATCAATGGATGCCAGAACATATAGTTAGGCAGTGTGATACTGGCCCACCGGGATACCAGGAAAACTCCCTGTGGTCCCAGGTGTCAGCGGGCCATTTTGCTTCTAACTATGTGGCCAATTTCATGGTAATTACTTATATTTTTATGGGAAAAAATGCTTAATAATGTAAGAATAGACTAAGTAAATATAAAAGACTAGGAGAATAAAGAGGTTGAGTGAGGAGGAATAATAGTTTGGAAAGTGGGCCCTTGACATCCCAGTCCGAAACTGTAGTTAGTGCTGTTGCAATCATACCTGCAAAATTACTGTACCCTTAAACTGAAGTCTTGTCTCACCTATGTATGTACAGGTATAGGATCCATTATCCAAAAACCCATTATCCAGAAAGTTGAGGCTGTCACCCATAGACTCCATTATAATCAAATAATCCAAATTTTTACAAATTATTTCCTTTTTTTCTGTAATAATAAAACAGTACCTTGTACTTGCTCCAAACTAGGATATAATTAATCCTTATTGGGAGCCAAACCAGCTTATTGAGTTTATTGAATGTTTGCATGATTTTCTATTAGACCTAAGGTATGAAGATCCAAATTATGGAAAACACCAGATCCTGAATTCTGGATAACAGGTCCCTATAAGAAGCCTTTGCTTCTAGCACACTGGAAGTTTCCATGCTTGGCAATAAAACAACAAAGAATTAAATGTTTAAAGTTGTGCACTTTTTAACTAAAACAAAAAAGGCTAACTCTGATAGAATTCATTCTTTATAAACTATGGTTATGTTAAATAGAATAAACTAGATTTAAAGGTGCACAACCCCTTTAAGAAATACAATTAATATATCCACATGAGTTTTATTTATTGTTTTTGCCTGGGAGAAAATCTGCATGTTTCTTATGTCTCCTGATGCGAAAAAAGAAAATCGATGTCACTGTGGTGCAAACTGACTTTCTTTCACCAGCAAATTACATCTGAAAATTCAGTCAGAATGAATGTTTGTGAATGTAGAACATTTATGGGACAAAATCTGCTTTCCCCTAGTGATTTCATTGAATTAAATGATTGGATAAGCAGATATGCAGATAAGATAAGCTTCTGGACATAAACTACCAAAGCTGTTTTCAAATATCAATAAAGAAGTCATGAGTGCCCCCCAGATATCTGTGGTGGTAGGTAATACTCTTTAGAATGTGAAATAATATGTATGTCATAAGGAATGCAGTAAAGAAATGGGATGTGTCTACCACTTGGTAGACACAGCTGTACAAGTGCTCCCATCGACAGACAGTCATACAAGCAGATAACTTATAGCCACTGTTGAATTTTGGATACAAATAGTCTCTGTGTTTTGTATATTGCACTTAATGCGGAATGTAATGTATCATATTCCTGAAGCAAGAAATACAGTATTGCATACATCAGTAATGTTTATAGCATTTTTAAGTTAAAGGGGTGGTTCACCTTCATGTTAACTTTTGGTATGTTATAGAATGGCCCATTCTAAGCAACTTTTCTATCAGTCTTCATTATTTATTTTCTATATTATTTTAATTATTTGCCTTCTTCTTCTGACTCTTTCCAGCTTTCAAATGGGGGGGTCACTGACCCCATCAAAAAACAAATATTCTGTAAAGCTACAAATGTATTGCTACTTTTTATTACTTTCTATTCAGGCCTCTCCTATTTATATTCCAGTCACTTATTCAAATCATTGCATGGTTGCTAGAATAATGTGGACCCTAGCAACCAGACTGCTGAAATTGCAAACTGGAGAGCTGCTGAATAAAAAGCTCAATAACTTAAAAACCACAAATAATAAAAAATGAAAACCAGTTGCACTCTCTACATCTTACTAAAATTGAACTCAAAGGTGAACAACCCCTTTAATCCAGTCTAATTCTGTTTCTTTTTGCTAGATGAAAGCAATAGCAATAAACATCACACTGATTCTTCAGAGCCGCCAGACCCACTGGAAATCATCAACTACCAGTTCTTGTCTGAGCTGAGGGAAGGATCATTTGGCAAGGTGAGTGACAGCCTCCTAATAGGAGTAGAAGTGGTTGGAAATGGAATTAAGGGATCTGTAATTTTAGAGATAAAATAATTGTAATGAGTTTCATAGAAAATTGCGAAATGTACTGCATGTCTGGCCCTGTCACAAATAATACATTTCAATGAAATAGCAAAGGTACACTGTATATATTAACATACAGTATATGCCCCATGAGGTACCCATAACAGTGTACAGTGCAGTGTACATGTCCCTGCAAGGAGCCCTTTATCATCTTCTTCTTACTCATTGCCTTTCTCAGGTTTTGTTGGCAAAATTAGATGGCAAGAATCCATGCGTCGCCATTAAAGTCCTTGAGAAAAAAATCAGAGAAGACCTGCAGGAATATCGGGACAGAATCCAGCATACTGAGGATGGCCAAAGAAAACCCTTATCTGTGCCAAGGTTTTGCGGCATTTCAAACTCCGGTACATGTCTGGGTCAACTGTGCTCTGCATTCTACTTATTGGCCTTTTGTGATACACATCACATTCACGTTCTGATTCAGTTTTCCCATGGTGTATACCTTCAAACCCTTCCACTAAGCTTCTAACCCTTCCATACATGTTGTCTCCCCTTTACACATACAAACCAAATCCTACAGTACTTAACATTACACACTCCCTGCAATACAAAGCTCCAAACTGTTTTTACTCCATGCAAATGTACCAGTTACTATCCCTAATCTAACTACACTGAACTGATAAAAATGCCTGCTTGTTAGCTGTGGGTTCCTACACATTTGTAACAAAATGAGGGGCGCCATTTTTACAGTGTTACTTTATTATTATGATTCTAAGACAATCCCATAAAGAATGAACCCTAATGTTACAAGTAGCCACAAACAAGATTTTAATATACCCGGCTGCTCATTCTGCAGTTAGAGATGAGCTGGGTATTGTGCTATTTGGGACATAAATAATACAAGTATGGGACCTGTTATCCAGAATGGTCAGGACCTGGGGTTTCCAGATAACGGATCTTTCTATAATTAAACCTTAATCTAATAAACCCAATAAACTGCTATTGCTTCCAATAAGGATTATTCTATCTTGGTTTGAATCAAGTACAAAGTACTGTTTTATTATTACAGAGAAAGGGTATATAATGTTTAAAAACTTGGATTATTTTATTATAATGGAGTCTATGGGCCTTTCCATAACTGAGAGCTTTCTGGATAACGGGTTTCTGGAGAAACGGATCCCATACCTGTACATAATAATCTTTGCCCAAAGAGTATTGTGACTCCATGAACAACTAGAATGGGGCCTTCTATTTGGGTAAATCAATTCTGATGAGATTGTCTTTTCTTTCCATCCATATTTTATATATCATTGTACTATCTAATAAATCTAGTTCTACTATCCTATAATAATTTTCAGATGTCTGCCATTTCTTCGTATTTTTCAATCTTTTTTCATGTTTTCTATGTAACTAGTCGCACGCCTTCCTCGTGATGGAGTTTGTGAGTGGAGGCTGCCTGTGGGATCAGCTGGTAAAGTATGACGACCTAGAGATGAGCAGAGTTTTGTAAGTGAAACTATCAGTCTCGTATTTCAATAAATGCCCTAATATGTTGAAAGCAGGGGTAAAAAAAAAATCCTTATCTTTTATTTATACAGAGGGAATAGGTAATGTAGTGTTTTATAGTAATATTATTACAAATAAGGGGTTTTACAAGACCATAGCAAAAAAGAGGATAAAAAACTATTAAAGATACACATTTCCAAAGATTATAGGGGCAGCAACACGAAATGGTGACAATATTTTGAAGATAATGTAAAAAAAAGCCATAACTTTTGCACAAATTCTAGTGATCTACCGTAATAAACAACATGTTTGCCTTCTGACAGGCTACCAGTAAATCCTACCTGCTGATTGGTTGCAGCTTTTATTACACCCTTTATATACAGTGATAGATTCTATATGTTTGTCCAATATCCGGTGATCTTTTTTTTTCACAATAACTGTTGGCCTCCTTTTATATACTGTACATACAGACCTGCAATATAAGCATGGATCAATTAAAACAAGCTATATGTTGCATTAATGTTTAGAAATAATTCTGGATTGTAACACACTAAAAATATTTTACTCAAATGGAGTAATTACTAGTAAAATAGGATCATTTTAAAGGGGGTTATGATATTTATTCTTTACGAGGTTGTTCTGTAATTTTTTTCCCTTAAAAAGGTTCTATTCGGCAGAGATGGCATGTGGCCTGGAGTTCCTGCATAGCAGAGACATCACTCATCTGTAGGTATTAATTTGTTACTTCAACTCTGATCTCTTGCTACTGTCTATTTTGTATTCGGTACTGTATATTGTGATCCACATTTAAACTATTATTGTACAATGGCAGGTTTTCAATATTCATATTAAAAGTATACAAATAATAAAAGAAATAATCTCATGTCTCTTATTCATACCAGGCCCTTTCAATTTAAAATCTTTCTACCTATACTGTTCCTGGTCTGGTTTTTTACATTTACAAAATAAAAGGGAGTGAGTTGTAATGCTTTACCTATATGCCATTTAATGAGTCTTAATTTAATGGAGCTATACATCTTGCTTATAGATCTGCTATTTAGCCAAGTAGCAACTGTGAATTCAGAAGCTGACACTCTTGTGTCACATTTGCACAGTGCTATTACCACTTACCAAACAGCAGTGTATTTCTGATTCAATGGTTTAAGAAGAAGATTAAAGGAAAAGGAAAGTCTAAAATAGAATAAGGCTAGAAATGCTGTATTTTGTAAACTAAACATAAGCATGAACTTACTGCTCCACAAAGCCTAATCAAACAAATGATTTATGCCACAGGGGGCTGTCAATTGTAACTTAGTTAAACATCTTTGCCTGACCCTGACCCTGCACATGCTCAGTGTGGTCTGGGCTGCTTAGGGATCCTCATAAACAAAGCTGCTTGAATTCTGCATGGCAAGTAAGTAAGGCGTGGGCTCCCCCTGCTGTTCATAAGTATGATTGTTTCCCTGCTCAGCAATTAGGGACCGTCTGACAATTCCTATCCACAGCAGTAAATGAAGGGAGAATTTCACTGCATACAGTCAGGTTTCTTATAAAAACGGTACACATTTTTTAATTAAAGTATATTGGAGATAGGTTTCTTTTTCATTAAAGAAAGTAAAAAATTGGATTTTATTTTTTTGCCTTTCCTTGTCCTTTAAGGCAGACACAGACATTTGTGGCTTAATTTCCACAATCACTTGTATTTTGTGTAATAACTAATTGCATTAAATCTATATTCCAGAGATCTGAAACCAGAAAATATTTTGCTGGACCAAAAAGGCCATATCAAAATATCAGATTTTGGCCTACCGGTGAGACAGGAACCCTACGCTACATGGCACCAGAGGTGAGGAATGCAGGTCTAGTGTACTTTTACCATAATTCCTGTAACAGAAATCAGTGCCTGGAGAATGTCCTCAAAATATTGTGATTATGATGCGTGTCTCAACCAGAAGCTGTCATTCACAATTATTGGGATACCTAGTAAAGCTAATGTGTAGTGAATGGCACAACTGTAATTAATACATTACACTTGATATGGCCATAAACTTGGCCTTTGATCTGCACATTTTATTCCTGAATGTGACCATTCACTTTAATAAGTTATATTAAATTACATTTCAATTTTAAGCTACTTTTCAATACAAATCGAAATTAAATATTTCCAGCGGTTTTATAGCTGTTTATACCAATTTAATAATGTTAATTTTTTTAAGGGTTTACATAGCCTTTATAGAAAGCCTTATATATATATATAAGACTAAAATCATTAAAATGTCAAAAAGTCCATATAGATAGTGACAAATGGGGAGTTATTATACAATAATGTATACTATAAACACCATTGAAAAATCATTTTGACTATACAAAGTGTAACATCTAAAGAGAAAGGGTAAATATAACCCTTTTTCTTTAGATGTTGCACTTTGTGTCTCACAAAACAGATATACCAAATTAGTGCAACATTCTAGCCGTAATCAAAATGAAATTATGCAATTAACTAAAAGCATCTATCTGTACTCAAGATCTTTCAAGAAGAGGAGTATGATTCGGCAGTGGACTAGTGGTCTTTCAGTATCATCTCATGTGAAATGGCCACAGGAAAGTCCCCATTTTATGATGGCCATGACAGATAAAAGGTCATCACATCCACCATCAGCGATGAGCCTGAGATACCTGATTGGCTCAGTATAGATCTGCAACATCTTCTGCAAAAGGTGGGTATGAGCAGAGTGACAGAGAAATTCTAACATTTATAAACATACAGTAATGCCCTGTTTCTATGACTTTAGACTTTTTAAACACGGGCTTATTTCCTATGCTGTGTAAAACGAAATTTGCAGAAAAAGCAGTGTAGAATAAATGTTGAATTTATCAAGGTGTGTTTTGTTGCTGTTATTTTATACTGCTTCTTTGTAAGTAGGTTCCGGTGGAAGTTGCACAAAGCAATAGCGCATAAAAAATATCACCGGTTTTAACATACTTATTTTTACATGGTGATGCCTTGCGTTGTGTGGCGAATTATTACACCGTTTTTTACACCAAATAATAAATCTGCCGCTAAATGTGCTGCTACCATCTGCAAATATATGTTATTTTTACCTTTGCCATGTTACATTTACACCACTGATAATGTGTTGCCCTCACATGTTGAAAAGCACATAGATATCATTAACATTAAAGGTAATGTCACATGCACCAGGTTTTGTTTTAAAGTGGAAATAATTTTTGTCTGTTTACTTTAGCTACTGATGAAGGATCTAGGAGTCTATGGAGACAGACTATACCACCCATTCTACTCTTCCATCAATTGGGTGGAGCTGGAACAAAATAAGATACCACCACCTTTCCAGCTAACAGAAGTAAGTACATGATTGCTGAATACTTATTAAAGTCAGGGAGAAAAGGGGAAGACAGGGAAATACAGATAAAATAGTGGTGCAATACTGAAGTAGAAAATCCTAGGCCTGTACTTTTTTTTAGAAAGGGAGGGAAATCCCTAAGTATTGGAACACACGATTTTGCATAATTTGCATGAGTTTTTGCAGCCTGCACTTTGAACTTGCATTAATACATAGTTTAAACACTTGAAATTAAGATAAATAAGAGGGGGAGCCAATGAAAATATAAATAATAACAGTAAAACTTGAGCCTGAGGATTAAGCTTTTGCTACCATCAAAATTGATGGCCATCAGCTATTAACTTTGGGTTAGTGACAGGTAAATAATAAACAAAGCCCCCCTCAAATAGGGATATCAATGTCTACACCATGTAAATGTTATAATAAGGTGAATATGCCTATAGTTACTAGACTAAACACAAATTACATGAGGGGGTAGCTGCAGAGCTTATAAAGAGCCACCTGTTTCATGTAAAGGGGTGCAGCATCCACAAATATTGGCATTACTTATAGTTAAAGACAAAAAATATGGATATCATCAAACTCAATGGGTTAACTCATAGAGTACATTTTGTCTTCAACTATTACTAATAACTAGACTATAGCCTTTCTGCTATACGGTTAACAATAAAGGAAACAATGTCTTTCATGCAGCCATCATGTGCAAAGGAAAGCAATTGTCATCATTCCTGGATATTAACAAGC